>NC_045566.1:25807403-26114546 GCF_009819795.1 Aythya fuligula | reverse complement strand
GAGACCTTATGCCTCCCTCATTTAGTCATTTAAAACAAAAGAAAACAAGAGCTATTTAACATTTAAAAATAATCATAGTAATTTGGGGCATGAATCATTCCTTACATTCTTTTCCAGCTACAAACAATTTCTGTTGGGAAAAGTGCCATATAGTATCGACAGTGACAACAAATTGTATTGTCCAGTGAACATCTGTTTCCGACTCCCACACTGATATTGCAGGTTGGGTACTTCTGAGTTAGTCTTCACAGGCTGCCCGACCACAGAGGAACTGGAAATTACTGGTACGTTCAACTTTTATTATTGGAACACAGGAAAACTTTATCATCATGCTGGGAAGTTCTATATCTTTTGAAATATTGGAAGGAGGGTTATGTTAGCACAGAAACCCACATGGGATAGTTCTTACGAAGAAGGAGAAAAGAAGTGGCTCCTGTTCATTGCATCCCTCAGTATATGCAGATATGCAAGTCTGAGATCAAAATGTCAAATGTTTGTTTTTAATAAAACAAGCAGCAGGGCAAACAAAGTACCAGATTCTGCCAGTCTTGCACAATAGGTAGTCTGTGTCCCTATACAAAGTACCCTGAAATCCAAAGCATGGTTACTTCAGGCAGAGCAGGCTGAGGTTTAGTATGGGTCGCACAATGCAGCTCTAGGAACTGTTGGTCTTGAAGAAAGAACTGATCTTTTCTAATTCACATTTATTCCACCAAGGTACTATGATAGCAACTTATAGAGAAAGACTGTGTTAGCTAGCTAAAGCTATTACTGTTAAAATAAAGCAAAATACAAAGACCTAAGCATTTTATTTTTTTTTTTTCCAAAATTGAGGTGGCTTTGTTAGAATGATCAATGCCATGTTTTTCATGGTTATGTCAACAATTGTTATTCGGTTTGGAGGAAAGTTCAGCTTTGGCAGGGACAGAGAAGAAATGAAGATATACTCCTGATAGGTGGTAAGTGCCAGTTTGATAATGCTCTCATATCTGATCTGTAAGTACATCAGCCAGTGCAGAAAAAAGGTGCTGAAAAGGATTCTCTTTTCCAGAAAAAGAGGAAGAGAGAAACTCCACCAAAATTTATATTAATTAGAGTGGCTAGCATGCAGGGGAATCAAAGGCAAAACATGTGGAACTCCCGCTGGTGAAGAGAAGACTGTGCCTTAAAGGAGAGGGATGCAAATGAAAAATAAATGCTTTTCAATGTCCTCATATGAGCTAGCCATATAAACACTCATTTTGAGTTCTAACACTTCCTGATGCAAATGCTCTCACTGAAAATTCATTCTTAGTCTGAAGGGAGCTTTGTCCTTGACCATACCTGCAGAGTAAGAACCTATGTGTCTTAAGAACGGCAGGTCTCAACAAAGTAAAATAATTGCCACATCCATATATCTACTTAAAGTTATTGTTGTTGTTATTGTTGCAGTTGTTACTTACCCTTTGTTATAAACAGTCCAAGTCCTGCATCAGAAAAATAGTTTTTTTGATGCTATTCCTTATAGCAATTTTGGATTTTTCAAAGACTAGGAAGTCTGTGTAGAATCTTAACAATGTGGCCAATATGCAAAACACTGTTGGGAAATTCTAGGTCTCAGGCAGAAAACTGCCTGATCTTGCTTTTCATAAGTGTAATATCAGTACATATGTACCAATCAAAACAATACTGCAATAGTATTTGTTTGAGAGTCTTTCTGTCTCCTCCTTTTCTGTCCATGCATAGGCAGAAAGAACATCAGGGATTGTGGAGTGGTAACAAAAGAAACTGAAACTATTTTAGACCAGGGTGACATGGGCATCAGCTACGACATTAGTCTTGGCTTCCACTTGCACACTAGGCAATTTGTACCACCACCTAATTTAGTTTCATGCCTCCCAGCAGCCTTTCTACTGCATCCCTACCATCTCCTGCAATTCTCTTAAATGTCATGGTTGTTATGCCCTAAATCTACAAAGACAAGTGGGAGCAGAACTGGAGACTTTGGGCAATTGTCTCTTGTTACTTTCCCTGGATTATTTCACTGCTACCTGAAGGACAGTTTGGATTAGCTACTGTTGTGGCCTTTTTTGGGGTGATTTTTATTGAGCTATAAAGCAAGATGGATCAGAGACTGCAGGCCTTTCTGAACTATCTACTCTGAACTCTCATCTCAAAAAAGATCAGTTTCCTAAAAGTATGCACAAGGAGTTCTAGGGAGTGTCACTGAAGCACACCAAGTGTTGGTGAAGATCTCACCATGGGTCAGTGCAGCCCATGGCCACAAATAACTGCAGTTACTGCTGCCAGCATAGTGACTGTGATACTAATATAATTCCCAAGAAAGAGAAAGGAAAAGAAGAGACAATAAATAAGAAAAAGAGGATTTAGAAATAGCACGTAGCAAATGAAACTTAAACACTTGACCCAGGCAGCTCTACAGAAGAAAACAGGAAACTTGCAGTTGCTGTAAGTGAAACTGGAAATACGCTATTCAGTATCTTAACTTGCACTCCTTCTTTGGAAAAATTTCTCATCATCTGCAGTAAAGTTTTCTTCCGATAAGCAATACAGGACCCATACACACAACTTGACTTATGCTGAAAATCACTATATGCAGGACTGACTTCTTAGCTCTGTTCAGGAGAGAGAGTGATTGTAGGTGCACAGGGAATTCTGGGCACCGTGCGGAGAGGAATGTGGTTCCCAGCACTCTGTTACTCACCTCTCCCCACACTTTTAAGATGTATGAAATGGATTCGGGGCTGACTGGACAGCCCAGGCACTACCTCCTGTAAGGCACTGCAACAACTTACTTCTAGAGTGGCAAGGGATTATGACTCAGCACCACCAGTCACTGACGTTGCTCATTGCTCAGGACAAACTGCAAGACTGCAGTAAGTATTCCCCAATAAATACTGAAAGGTATCCAGATGAGACAAACAGAGGGTGCTGACTATTACACCAGAATAAAGACACAATTCTTCGTCACATCCAGTGTCACTTAGTCAGGATGATGTTTCCTGTATTCAGCAAACATGCCAGTAAAAGAATTTCCTTGGCATACAGACAACATGGAAATGTCCTTTTAAAAATCAGTTAATACGAACAGAACTCATGAGCTAGCTGGAACCATTTCCTATGCTGTGGAAAGAACACTTGAATAAGGTTAACCAAGACATTTCACCCTCCCAACCTCCCCCCTCCCCATCTATTTCTGGATGTCTTCTTTTGTTCACCCTTTGCTAATTATAGTGGCCTTGCTTAGGTTATATTTATAGTCTTAAAAGAGTTGCCTGACTTTTAGAACACTTTATTCATGTATATTTCCTGTGTTTATTGTTGCCTTAACTAATTTTTTAAATTAAAATTACTTGATCCAAGATTTTATTTAGCAACAAATATCAAAGTAACTTTTCTTTCAACAAATGAAGAGCTGTATTTAGATATAAAAAAGCATTTTTCTATTTCTGAATTTCTGAAAACAGATTTTAGTTTCTTTCCATCTCTAAGTGATGTGTATGACAGACAATTCCAGAATTAGATTAAATGAAATTTCTTTCTTTTTTCATGGCAATATGATTATTTTGTATCTGAGTTTATTTATTTATTTATTTTTGTGTCTGTAATGGTTGCTTTAATGACTGTGGTGTTTCCAAAGGACAATACTGAATATTTATCTACCTGGACTGCCCTGGTGTTTACCTAACCACCTGGAACTGAACATCTACCATCTACAGAAATGGAAAAAAGACATTGAGGGTGTTCATATGAAATTATAGCTTCATCTTCCTACTGGAACCATGCTTTATCTCTCCAAGTTTTCCTCAACCCCCTCTTAAATCTGCCCTTTTATTTGCTGTAGTTGCTCCACAAACATGTTTATAGTAATGGCAGTAGCTACAACTTTCAGTCCTTAATTCAAAACAGCAAATAAAAACCATTTCAGAGAAAAAAAAAAAAAAAAAAAAAAAAAAAAAAAAAAAAAGGAACATGGCACAGAGTCTCAGAGCAGAGAAAACAGCTGTATGGAAGAGGCTGAGTTTTGACCCTTAATCTCACAGTATTTTTAGGTTTATGCACCTGGCGTTAGGTGCTGATGCCCAGCAGGTGGGGCAGGCTCCCCGGCCTGGTGCAAGAGGGCCCTCAGGCCCTAACGGCCCCACCTGGCCCCAATCTGTGGCACCATTTAAGCTCCAGCCGAGGCCATGTTCTCCTTTAGGCTGTCTTATGGGGTTTTTTCCTTAATTGCTCCTTCAGTTGCTTCCTTGTTTTGGCTCATCCCTTGACCTTGCAGCCCTCTGAGGCCTGTGCTGGTTGGCACGTGGGGCAGCAGGCTCATGCTCAGCGGCTGTGAGGGGCAGTGCCTGCTGCCTTCCATGTGTGGAGAGTGGTGCCTTCCCCCTGCCTTCATCCAAGCTGAAGACCTGGAGGAGAGAGCCAGCAGTTTGAAGTATGTGGTAGGTACCAGGCTTAGTGTATTAAAATGGCACTGGCACCGCTGGGCAAAAATGCAAATGCTTCATGTCAATTTTTTGGTGGGGTAAGATAGAGTGTACATGCCGTGTGTTGTGAATTAGTCTGAATAAAGCTGCTTTCTGTTAGTGTGCTGAAATGGTTGGAAATGTGGTAATTTGTAAGATTCTTATTAGAAGAAAAAACAAACAGAAGACTGCTAAAAGCTGTTCTAAAGATAACGATATTATGTTTCAGTTTTCTTTTAACTGATCTTTCCATCCAAGTGTGGGGAAAAGTGGGAGCGCAGAAATAGATAGGTGCTTTGTATGTCACTTTAATAAAATTTTTGTACTGTACACGTTTAATAGAGTACCAGATTTTGGGCATAGTCATTACCTTTGGATTGTCTGTAATGATGTTCAAGCCAAAGGTTTATTATTCAGTTGGCTATCTCCTGAATTGCTCTCAGATTTAAATTAATTGTTGAAATATGCTTTCCTCCTGTACCAAAACCCACCCTTTTTGAGGCTGATTTTTTTCTATCTTTGCTTGTAGTGAAGAAAATAAGCAACTACATTTTATTTGCAGAGCATGAAATTAATCTTTACTTCCTTTTAAAAGCAGTCTGGCATGGATTCAAATACTTGTAACTTGAGGCTATGAAATTGAGCAAACTGCAATAGCTTGATACATGACCAAAACCAACCAAACAAAAACTCTATGGCCATGTTTTTGGGTACCATAAAATGACATACTTCCTTGGAAGGAAGCAGTCTATTCTGTTTTAGGTAGCTGAAAATCTACATGTTAATGCACACTGGATGAAGTCTGGAGCTGAGAAATACCAGACTAAGAAGTCTTAGTGCAGTCTATGGCTTGACTTTTACTGCTTCAATATGTAGCTGTAAAGCAATAATTTCATAATAATTTTAATATCAGAAATTGAAAAGAGTTAAGTGGTTTATTATGCTTCTGTGACTATAAGGTTGTAGAGTGCATTCAGCCTGAAAGTACAACCTGATAGCTCTCAGCTTTAGGCCTTTTCTCCAGTAATGAGTCTGACTGGATATGGCGGAAGCCATCTTGTTAGTGCTACAACCAGTAAAGCGCAGCTCCTCACTGGCTGAAGTCCGTTTTGTTCAGGTGTTGTGCTTCTACATGGTTGTTATATGGCTGTATTTGTTGTTTCATCAAGTTGTGGAAACTTGAATCTCTTAATCTTTCTTCATAAATCACCCTTCTTTCAACTCTTGTTATCACTTTGTCAGTATTTTTCAGGCCTAGAGCTGAGTGGATTATGTAAAGCTATTGACTCCACAGTACTGTATATATAAAGGTGATCATCCCTTGATGTGGAGCAGCTTATCTTTACACATGAAATTATAAAATAACATGATTTTATATTATAGGCTTTTAGAAGGATTGATAGGAAGTCTGTAAGTGACAACATTATGGCTGGGATTTCATCCTTTCTGCAGGTGATCCTGAAGTCTACAGGTTAGCAGACGAATGTTCTTAAATCTAAACAGCCTTGGTATAGAGGCAAACCTTCAGAAATATTATAAGAGTAATATACACATGCGCTGTATCAGAGCGATACATGTATCATACAAAATCATTGGATGTGAATGAACAACTTCCACAGAGTAGAGTCATGTTCTTCCCACAGTAAGACTTATTGCCTGGTTCTAAGAAATGCCTTAATTTTCAAGGGGGGTTGTGGTGATGCAAATAGCATTATTTTTGTGGCAGAAACATGGTAAAGAGTTCGTTGCAAATGAAAGTCTGTCATTTTACCAATAAAACTGACAGTATGGAGCAAAATTTGAAATACATCATTATTTTCCAAGAGAAACTCCAAGAGGAGTTATTTTTTCTTTGCTTTTAATGTGTAACATTCTCTCTAGCATTTAGCAAAAATATCAAATCATCATAGCAGAAAATAACAGTTTAAAGTAGTGTTCTGAGAATACAATAGGCTATAGTAACATCAGTACAACTTTCATTATTAGAATTTAGTATTATCTTGAACTAACCACAGTGTGTGAGCTCTGAACAGCATTGTCTTCATACTGCCCTACAAAAATGCGATATGCATTTGGTAGTGTACCCAGTTAATCTTTCTACTGGCGCAGCTCATCGCTGTCTTGTGCTTCTAATTGGGAACTTACACTTTTGAAGGAAAAAAGTAACTTGTAATGGCAAATCCACTCAATTGTAGGTCTTAAAACAAACAAACAAACAAAACGCCTGCGTGAAGCATGACTGCATAGTCTCAGCCCAATGCTGAACATCAGATGGAAAAGTGACTAAATCCAGGGTGGCTGAATTCAATCTAACTCCACCATGTTGTCACCTCTGGTAGCAGGAAAGTACATAGCTTTGACATGAATGGACATAGGAGAATGTTGTCTTTCTTCTTGCCCCTAGAAAAAGTGCCAGAGGCTTAGCAGTGAACAAGCTGTTTAGAAAGGCTACAAAATGGCATGCCTGTATGCTGAAATACTGCATTTAGTCACATCCTTTGTTCAGAAGAGATCAAGAAGATGATCATGAAGTTAACTTCTAACAGAGTGTTCCCCTACAAGGTTCAGTAGGGTGGCAGGTATAATCCCGTGCTTCATTAAACACTGTTCTTTTGTGCTGAGGCATCTTTCCATAGCGATTGTTTTACAACTACTTTCCACATTTCAGACAAAACGTACTTGTTATGAATGCTTGTCTTTCACAATCCAAGAATATTTAGTTAAATTAATTATTCTAATGCAAAGAACATTAACTGTGTGAGAGGAATACTTTTCCATTTACCCCGACATTTTTTTAATGTTTGAAGAAAATGGTGATATTTTTTTTCAGATCCAAACGCATTCAAACCAGACCAAAAATCAGTAACTACTTATGACAGTATATTCACTAGTCTGACTACTGACACAAAGGGCAATCTTGAACCTCAGTTTCTGGCTGCTTCCCTGACTAAAAGAACACTACAGTTTTATTTCATCAGCTACGTTAGTTACACTTCCTGTCCTGATAAATGTGTGTTACAAAGTCCAAAAGCACTTGAAGTTATCAAATTGCCTTTGATTACTTAAGTCTAAATAATGTATCAACCTTTCATCACCCTGAAGAAGAACTTTTAAGGTATTCCACTACTGATACTTGTTCTCAAAAAAAAAAAAAAAAAAAAGAAAAACACCTATTTTTTCCCCTAATCTGTATTCATTTGATTTAATAATTCAATTTCTCTCCTGTAAGTTTTTATTTTTTTTCTGTGCATTTCTTGCCATTTCATTCCAAGAAGACTGAAGTTTGAAATTAACCGTGATGTATTGACTATAATTACTGTAGCTATCTAAAGGCATATTATGAGAGAGACACCAGTAGTTCTGCTGACCCTATTCACATTAAGTTTGTACTGCTTTAAGTAACAATTTGAAACTCTGCTAATGTAGTTGTACGTACAAGGGATATGTAATACAAAACTAGGCATGTGTTTGCTTTTTAGCTGCCAAAACATCTGTTTCCATAGTACACTAGAAGTCCTGCAAGATGGGATTCTTTTGAGATATGTGGTTAAACCATTGTTTCTTTGAAGGCCATGTTTACAGCTAATGCAAGCACAGACAAATTTGTACTTATTGCAAGGAGTCTATCCCAGAACTGATAGTCTGACATCAGTGAATGGCCTAAATCAATTTGCAAACTCAGTGAACAGTTTTAGGATGAACTTCTTTAATGTGAAGTATGCTGGCTCTTCCTGCAATCATTCACTAATTGGGCTTGTGCTCACCTAGTACTTTGACCTATGACATCCTCACTAAAATAGCCAAATAAGTCAAGGTAGATTTTTTTTTTGGTGAGTTGCAGATTCTTTAAGCCCCTTTTTTTTGTAATTATCAATGTTTAGTGAATTTTCTGATCCTCTGCCACAAGAAAATGTTCTGAGGACTGTTCTCCAGTGCAGGTTCTGTTTTCTTCTGCACCAAGCAAAGACAGCTTTCTTTTATGGGTTGAGGAATACTTTGGAAGTAGTTGTTGAATTTTCCCTGATGTGAGCTGATGAGGAAAGACCAGTTCACTGGAACTGTCTGCATCCTTTCTTGGGGCCAGGTAACCTTTGGACTCTAGAAACTCTTGCAATATTTTCTTTTTAGCTTTGTACAAAGACCTTTCACCTGACTAAGACAGCTGGCCACAAATCTAGCATCCCCAGGGCATTCCTGAGTTTTCATAGCTAAGGATAAGATGGATATATCTTTCTTTTATATTTACTGAGCTTTCAGCAACTCCAGAAAATAGCCAACAAAGGCCTTCTTCGCTATCTTACTGGCATGTTGCTTCTATATTCTTATTTCATCTGTGTCTAAAGATCTATACAGAAACATTTCTCTTGATGAGTAAGTAAGCATTATGTGATGTCAAAAGAGAATTTCTCATGTGATTTCTAATGACAGAGCACCCTGATTTCACAAGATAGATGTATGTTTGAGATTTTAGCAGGTGTTCAAGTCAAAGTTACTAGATTGCAGCTGTCTGCTTCGGATCTTGTTCTGGCATTGGTACTCATTCTCACTAGTTTACTTCACTAATACTTCTGGTGATTTCTGATATCCAATATGAATATAGAAGGATCTGCTCTTTAGCAAGTATAAGCATTACATTATGTACTTTTTTAAAAGTACTTTGCAGCTAGTTCTGGCTGATAAATATTTTGACTTTGTACATGCTATATGCCTAACACATTCTAAAAGACATGTTGACAATTTGTAGAGCAACAGGTGTGAAAACTGTGATAAACAGAGGCTGATAAAAGCTTCATGAAACAAAGTTGTTTTAAAACATCTAGTATCACTTGAGATTAAAAAATAATAAAATCATTTTTCAGAAAAATGGAAAGAAAAGCTTTAAAACTGTAATTCACTGTTTTTGTTTGTTTTTAGGTTATATCTAGGCTAAATATGGCTTAAACCACTGATAGTCTGGGACGGCATTTTTTCATCATGTACTCCTCCCTTTCTATACCTCCTGAACTCTGCTAGCTACAAATGCCTAAGTGTCTAGGAGAAAGGAAAGTGTTTGCGCTTTTATATGAATTAAAGCTAGTCTTACACATTTCTTTCTTCAGAATGAAGTGAAAGGATACAGAAGAGAATTGTGTACGTACTGTTCGGTAACTCGCAGCCAGTTGTGCAAGGAAATAATTTGCCACTACAAAATCATTCTAAATTTCATATGACCTACCTTCGTATACCTTTTTATTCTTTCATTATTTGTGTCATTTAAAAATTTAGTGTCAGATCTGCTAATGCACCTATCTTATCTGGAAGACATCTGAAGATGTAGTCTTTGTATAGACAAGTAAGAACAGGAAAGTGTCTTCTCAAGCAAATACATACTTCTTAGCCATGTGTAGGTAGGGAACAAAGTTAGCTGATTTGAAAATCTAGCTGTTTCTTCCTCACAACTGCCTCTTCCCTTCCTTCTTCATTTAAAATCTGTCATTTACTTAGTTTATTTATTTATTTTTTTAATTTCCACAGGTATTCATGTCCTCCAGAGCAATCTGAAATAGCTGCTTTTTCTACATTGATCAGAAGGAGCTGACAGCATGGATGAACAGAAGAGGGCCATATTCAAGAAAGGTTTGGAAATTCTTTGTTTAATTCTGATTCTCTGCTGCTAAGAGATGGTGTTACCTGGTACTGTTAACAATGTAGAGTCTAATCTAAATGTGTTTTGAGAACCTCATGTTTTTGAAGTTGAGAAGTTTAAGGTTCCTAGTGTTGTGTTATCTGGTCCCTAAATGATGGATTTCCAAATATGTTGACATTGTTCTGGAATGTTGTGCAGTTTAGTAGAGCTCGTCCAATTAAAAATCGTGTGTGTATATATATATATATAAAAGGGTATGGATATATGATGAAACTGATGCTTCCCATAAATATGTGGAAAAAGTTCACTGGCCATTTTTGTGTGTAGTGAATTTCTAGAACCTACGTATTTCTAGAAGTCTGTATTTATGTGGTAGTATACATGTTCTACCGGAGTTAGGAGCAGTTGATCAAAACTTTCATGAAAAACATTTGCCTTTTATGTCTGTAGTAGTAAGCACGCATTGGTTGAAGAATATCAACCAGCCTGAGCTTGGAGGTAAAGACCATCTCTAGAACTGTTACCAGCATAGTATGTTGAATGCATATGAAATCTGCCTACAGATTAAGCAATAGAACCATAAAAAGTGAATGTTGCTTAAGTATCTTTTCATATTATCACTTGTATCATACCTATGATTTTTAAGGCAGATCTTAACTTAAAAATTCTTACACTGAATAGTATCTTCTGCAAATCTCGGTAATCTTTAAAATGGTTACTCCAGACTAAAGTACTGTATGGGTTGAAAGATCTGGTCCCTGATTTTTAGGACATAGTCTCTTGGAAATGTGTTGTAATTCTAATCGTTAAATTACTTAAAATGAGCAGCTTAGCTTACTAAAAAATTACGAAAAGCAAATAGCAAACTAAGATGTGACAACTTTCTCCCCTTTTTAATCCAACTTCTCTTTCCCTTCTGAGGAAGCTTTGTCCCTTGTTTCTCTTTATTTATGCTGAGCTTATAATGGTTCCTGCAACTATTTGTATGGAAAAGTCTGAGAGAAGCTGGCATTGTATATACAACATACACAGCTTGCTTTTCTTGCAATCATGGGCTTTAGTTCATCTCTGCGTCATTATGGTTATGATGGAAATTCTGTTGTGGCAAGCATCCTGACTGCAGATTTTTAATGAGATCCCCTCTGTGCTTGATAAGTATAGATTCACTTCTCAGTGAACTTCTACAGTAACTCTTGTATTTGGATATTGTATTATTTTACCTTTGTTACACAAGAGTAACTAAAAAGTTATGGGTGGTCACAAATTTTAAGAGTTTGGCAGCAAATAGTTGTGTCAAAAAACATCTCCCTGTTGCAGGAGGATATTCAGTGACTGGCAATGTAATAGGGAAATTCAGATGTAATTTACATTTGTGATGATTTTTTTTTTTAGGTGGATCTTTTATTCATTCTAGAGCTAACTTCTTCATTGAGAGAGTGGTTAAAAACTAGTTTATCTCTATTGTCTGATTCCAAATTTTTGGCTTAATATTTCTGTGTCACAGCTGACCACAACAAATCACAAAATTGCCTTAATGAATAATCTTGAATGTATATGGGGGAATTTCTGGCCACCAGAGAGCTGTGCATAAGCATTTATTGGGTAGTCCCACTTCCTAGTGCACCAATAAAAATAAGAGCCTAAAGGTCATTGCAGCTAGTGTAGATTACAGGAATCCCCGATGTACCAGTAGTGACGAGAACCAAAAGAAGTCCTTAAGGTAATTTTCTTCCTCCTTGCTTTCTGTTCTGTGTGTACCCTGCTTAGGACTTAGCCTTCATGGCTAACTACACGCGCACACACTAATATCCCAGTGAGAAAGTTAATATTCCAATATGGACATACACATAGAGTCCACGTAGATGGCAGAAATAGGGTTCCATTCTGTGTTAAATGAGATGGTAAGTTTGTAAATGAGTGTAGAATGGTGTAACAGGTATGATTACAGCTCGGAATACAAGTCAGAGAGAAAGGATGACAAGGAGTAAAATTCGTGCTAGTCCCTATGGAGGTTAATAACAGTTGTGATAAGTAGTAAAATACAGAAGAGAGGAACTAAAATGTGAATTTCTTTGATACAGCTTATTACAGGCTCAGGTGGAAGACAGGTACAAATTTCTCCTCTTAATAATCTAATTAAAGCCAAATAAATTAGAGATGCTTGGGGGGGGGGGGAAAGAAGACAAACCATACTCTCTTGCTCAAAGTACAACATTGTAAAAATTATCTTTTGTTCTTAATTGAATATAATGTAAGATTGTTACCTACCTTAAGTTCTCTAAAAAAGATGCTACTCCTCGCCCACTCGACAATGGAGAAGAGGGTTTGGTCAGCCATTTTACACATAAGCCCAAATGTGTTGAGCTTCTCATGTTTGCTTCTGTTGGCTTGCTCCTGCTGCAGATATGCCATGATCTTAGCTTGGACTTGTGGCTCATCTGGCTCACATTTGAGGAGTTCCAATATCAGATGTGGAATACTTGCTGGTGAGCTTGTTTGGTAACTATCCATGTATGAGTATCCCATTATTGACTCTGGTGAGCTAGTGTAAGGGTCAGGGTACTCAGACTTGATAGCACGGCTTGGAAAATGGCCATATGTTTGGTAACCTTGCAAGCTGCCATGGGGTGGCATTGTCATACTAATTGGAGAGGTTACAAAGGGACTTCTGTCATAGTCTGTAGGAGGCAAGGCAGTGTGGTTCAGAGGTAGGCCTTTGGAGGCAGAATGGATGTTCTGGATCGCAGAGGATATTGTCAGGTCAGTTGGCATTGCTTGGATCACCTGAGTCATGGCTTCCAGTTTAAGTCCATTTGCTCGGATAAGAGCTTTCTTCTGCTGCTTCAGTGCCCTGTCTCTCTTGTACATTGGTCCAAACTTGTTTCTACCGCCACGCATTCGGTCAGCTCGCACAGCTGTCAGGGGAGAGAAGTACATCGTAACGGAAACTTGAAATCAACATTCTTTAAAGAAACATAGTAAGACAGAGCAGAAATGTAAAAATGTAACTGCATGATTTTTTTTTTTCAATTTCAAAGTAGCACTTTTATTCGTGAAGAAAAAAAATTATTAAATGTCTTTTTTTTTCAGGTAATTTAAATATACCATGCTTGTTGCTAACATGAAAGAACTGCTCTTTACATTGATTAGGAGACAGGGACAAACACAATGGTTGGCTGCAGGAATTTCACACCTGCTATAGGATCATGTGGAGATCTCAATGTATATTTGATTTTGTCAAGCTACTATGTCATTAAGAAACAAGGGCTGATGTCCAAAATTTGAGATGTATCCAGTGGCCCCCGTTGTCTCATTATAATCATTCTATTACTGCCTTCCACTGCAGCAAAACATCTGAAACGTAAATTGTGAAATGTTCAGTAGTCACAAAGGGGAATATGTTTTTCCTGGCAAAAAAGGAAATATTTTCTTCTGAGGATTCTGTTCAAATTGGTGTAGAACTTGGAAAAAAAAATTTAGATATCTGAACAGCTTTACAGAAATGTTTAGCTGCCGTTGGAATGTGCAGAGAGAAAGCTGTCAGCTCACTGCCTTCCATGTGGAAGGTGGAAGTGACACAGAAACTATTGGCACTGTTCTGGCTTGTAATATCTCCGGAATTAGGAATAATTAAAACAAATCCACTTCAACAGCTGCCTTGGGAATCATACTGGTGGTCTCTGTCACAGCAGTGTCTGTCACCATGGTATATATGTAATGGTCTAGCGAGGAGCTCCCACCAAGCCCACCTTGCCCAACGGCAATTAGATTGAAAGAGGAACCTTTGACAACCTGGTGACATGTTGAGACTGCTGAGATTGCTGGAGGTTAAGTTCTTGAGCTTTTTATCTTAGGGATTAGTAGAACATTAAAAATTTATTATGAATGCTAGATACGCATAATACTGTACATTATCATAAGGACTTTAACGTTTAATGATTCTTTTTTTGGTCCATGGTAATTTATGAACTAGACTTTAAGGCTATATATATCACTATCAGGGAAATACACATAAATGTCACAAACATTTACAATTATGGAAGTACACATTCTTCTGATCTTCTAAATAGAGGAAAAGTTGTGTGTGTACAGCTAAGGAAGTTAAAGTACATTTTAAAAGTATCTTTAAAAATACATGTACTTTACTTACATTTGTAGTAAAAATGCTTCTACTATTGCTGCTGAATGTTGATATTGAGTGGAATGCAGGAATTTAAAATAATTAAATCACCATGCTGCTAGATGTAATTAACTTTAAACATGTAAATACAGTATCCTTCCAAGTATTCTAGAATTAACAACTGTAAGCCAAATTCTATTAGCACATACTCTCATGTAACTACTTAGGGTGTATTGCTCGCAATTGCGGAAGCACACAATTTGGTCCCATATCATTGCCAGCAATTGAGAGGTGTTAGAAGTAGCAGTAGTTACAGGTATTTTGTCCTCATTCTTTGTCAACAATGAGAAAAGGATTACAAATGTCCTATTATTTTACTGTTTGAATTTGGAAGACTGTGGGATTCAGAACGTTTAGTGCAGTGTCAGTGCTAGCTGAGTCTCGTGGGCAATTAGAGCAGTGCTGAATTCATCAGACTGCAGGAGGCTGAGTATTCTGTTGATCTTCAGTTATATCAACAGATTTCTGTTGCCAAACTCAGGTGACAGGGGCTTATGCTATATGGTTCTTTTAAAGGTTTATTGTAACCCTTACTGGTCTGATTCTTCCTTTAAGTGTCAGGTGAATGTGATTTCAGTATGATTTTAAAAATAAGGATTTTATAAGCTTGTCCTTGGTCAAGCAGAAATTCCATTCATTTGCTGTGAAATCTGAATTTTAGTATTCTATATATCAAAGTTAAAGTTGTGTATATGAGTCTCACATTTTAATCAGAATGATAATTGTGCATTGCATTATCTCAAAGGGTATTGTACTAATTCTTCTCTGTACCTGAGAGAGCCAAATGAAGTCAAAAAATATACTTCAAAATTCTTACTCTTTCTTAAGTACTAACATCTCAGGTGTAGCAACACAAAAAATATAGGATGTAATTTAAGAGATTTTGTTCTTTAATCCCAAAGCAGGTCAGTGTGAGAAGTACTCATTTTCTCTCTCACTTATGCCACATTATTAGAAGATATTATTTTAAAAAAACAAACAAACAAAAAAAAAAAAACAGACAAAATAGAAATAAAATTGGATCACTGTCTGTAACAATGACTTTTTAAAATCTGGACTCTTATAAAAAAAAAAACTTAATTTAGGTTAAACATTAAATAAAGCTGCAAAACTAATTTCCATACTATCTAGATCCCTTCATTCAAAAGCTCAAAAGTACTGAAATATCAAAACATATATGTATATGAAATTTGAGTTTATGGTTTTGACTAGGCTTTAGTGACTTTCCATTTACTCATTAGATTTCCTTTAGAGAGCAACAATTTCATTGAACTCACAAAGTTACCTTTTACTGTAACTTCAAAAACATGATAAATACATAGCATATTTTTTATAAACCAGTATGTATCATATGTAGTCCTTATTTTTCAGGAATTAATCTATAGCTGACAATATGAGCAAAACTTATAGGGCTTACCTTCTAATTTCATTCCAACACTTAGGCATTTTTGAAATCGACAGTAAGGACATCGTTTTCTCTGTGTTTTGTCAATCTGGCAATTCTGATTTTCTATACATGTGTACCTTTTGTTATTCTGGACTGTTCGCTTAAAGAATCCCTGTATGATAGACACAAAAGTTAGCCTCTGTTGCTTGAACAGTGTTTCAGCATTTTATTTTACAGAAATCACTGTAGTGTATTTTTCATACACCACTTGAGAACTTCTGAAGTTCTATGGTTTACTTTAAATTACAGAGAGCCGTACCCAGGAGAAAACCACCAGAGTCTAGAGGTTTTCCTGTATTAGGGCTATGTTTTATACACTTACGTCAAAGCTTAACAAGACTGACTATAGTTTCCTGTGCCCCTAGCAGTGGTAGCAGCAGTAGAGAGGTTGACCAGCTCTTTTTGTATTTCTTAATAATTGTAAAATGACTGAAGTGTTCCCTGGAAAGTAATTCTATATGAAATAAGTAGGAACACTATGGCAAAGATAACAGAAATACAGAATACCTCCTGCTAATGTACATCCCAATGGTGCATGCTAAAGGCATAAGTGCTTGTTATTCACTTCTCATTGATTTTTTTTTTTTTTTTTTAATGAAAATATAATGTGCTAAGTTAATTTTCCCATGCCACTAAATATCTTAAATTGCATTGTTCTGGCAAAGGAGGTTCCTTTACAGGGCATTACTTAAAAAATTGCAAAGAACTTAAAAACATTTTTACATGACAAATTTGACATGCTATAAATTCGTAACTGTTTAAACTCTTTTGTATAATAGAATAATTCAGATAAATGCAACTCATGTTTGAAGACAAATTAACAAATATTTTATTCTCAGAATTAGTAATTTAATTATACAATAGCTACTCGACTCTGTGTCAAGTGAGCTCTGAGAGTATATAGTTTGTATAAAAAAGTGCAAGGTCATCACAATCCCAGAAATTTACATGATAATGTTGAAGGATGGAAAATCTTAAGAAAGCTGCATTAGACTTTGCAAAACTGCTCTGTATTGAGGATACTTTTTCACTTTATCCTCCGGGAACAGCAATGCTCTAAATGTATATAAATCAACTAAAATCAATGTTTAGGACAGTTAGGAAGGAAAGGTGTTCTTTAGCTACATCACTTTACAACAGCAAAACACTTAAAAGCACTGATAAAGCTCCAATCCAAACCAGTCCAAGTTGTTTCTTTCCATCTGTACAAATATGATTGGTGAGATCTCAAATGCTTTGATGGTTAATTTTTCATGTGATTAACAAGAAACACATCAGAAGTAAGCCAAATTATTACACATCTATATTTTTAAATGATCTGTTTTTTTCCTGATTGTTTGGAACTTTTTTGGGCTGTACTTCTGTTTGTATGAAGAAATTGGTACAGAACCTTGCAGCTTTCACAGGTGAGAAGTCCGTAATGGTACCCAGACACTTTGTCTCCACAGACTGGACACAGTTCCTCAAGGTCTTCATCATAAGAGTAATTCACCATTTTAAACTGAGACACTGGGAAAAGGAGAAATAGCACATTCAATTAGAGTTACGTGAATAGCTCACTTTTCCTGCAACTGTTTTCGTCTAGAGGGAAAGTTCTTTAAGCACGCCGCTGCGAACTGCAAAAAGTTTTATTTTTAAAAGCGGAGCTTGCACGGGAACGCGTAACTTTTCCCCAACTGCAAACCCGCGTGATACTTGGCAGGTGGGACACAACCCCGCCGGCTCCTCGCCTTCCTGCTCTAAATATTCACACTTCCCGAGCGCCCGCGACCCAGCGCCGTGCTTGCGGCATCCCCAACTGACTGAATTCATCCAAATCCGAAAGTAGCCGAGGACGGGCTTTAAAAAGGCGGGACGCGAAGCTGAAGTGCCGCCGGCGGGCAGTAACCGCGGTCGTTTCCTTTCGACTTTTCTCGCAGCGCCAGCCCGCAAATATTTGCTGAGCCCCAGCGCGTCCCGCAGCCCCGCCGGGTACCCACTCGCCGAAGCGGCGAGCTCGGGGCGAGCTGGGCTGGGGGCAGCTCGCCCCTGGGGGTCCTGCTGGGCAAGGACGGCGGCGGCGGGGGGCTCCCGAGCGAGGCGAGCGGCACCCCCGGGCTGCTGCCTCCGGCACGGCGCAGCTCGGGGCAGGGGAGCGGCCGCAGTCCGGCCCGACCCGCCGCCTGCCAGAGCCTGGGGAGGACTCGGAGGAGGAGTGCCCGGCACGGTTCCCCCCCTCTGCTCCCGAGCGCTGGGAGCGAGTTCCCCTCCTCGCAGGAAAACCCGAGTGGGAAAGCAGGGGGTTTCCGAGCGCCGCGCCCTGGCACCGAGCCTCCTCCGAGGGCGAGGGGAGGGGAGGAGAGGAGAGGGCTGGGCTGGGCTGGCCGCCCCCAGCACCTCCGCGGCCCCCAGCCCACCCCGCCCCGGCTTCCCAGCAGGTCCCGGGAGGAGAGGGCAGAATTTCGAAAAAGCGGCCGGGACCGGAGTTTCCACCGCGGGGGAGGGCGGAGCGGGCAGGGTCCGAGCACCGAGCAGCCGCCCCCTCCCGGGGCAGCCCTCGGACGGGGGCTCCGCTGCCCCCCGGTGGCATTCCCAGCCCGGGCATCCCGCTGCCACCCCCGAAGTTTGGCACCGCCGCCACCTGCGCTGCGCCCGGGGGACAGCCTAGTGTCGCTCGGGGCCCCGGGGGCGGCTCACGGGGTGTCCTCTGCAGGACCCCCCCGCAGCTCCGCCGCCGCCAACTTGGCGAGAGTTTTTGGGGCGGCCCGGGGCTGAGCCCCCGCTGGCCGGGCGGACCCGAGCACGGCGGCCCGGAGAAGGCTCCCCCCGGCCAGCGCCGGGAGCCGGCGGCCCCAAACTTTTTGGCAGGACGAAGGGGCGCCTCGCCAGAGGGGTGGGAGCCGAGCGAGAGCGGAGGGGGAGCGCCGTGCCTGTCCCCCCTTACCTTGCATGTTTTCCGGCATCTGCCCCTGTTCCCCATTCGACCGGGCGAGTCCCAGGGCCTCCGTCTCCACTTTGGGCAGCATGACAAGGCGGCTGCGGGCCGGGCTGGGGGCTCCGTGACCGTCCGCGACACCAGCACCTGGACACGGCAGCACAGATTTAGCTGGACCAAGGGGCGCTCGGCGGCCGCTGCCTCTTCCTCCTCCTCTTCCTCCTCCTCCTCTTTCCTCCCTCTGCTCCACGCCAGCCCTTGCCCTGCTGCCGCGGGAGCACCGAGCGGCCCCGGCCGCCGGGAAGCGCCGCCGGGTGCCCGCGGCTGCGGTGGTCGGGCTGCAGGCGGCGGGGGCGGAGAGGAGAGGAGGAGGAGGAGGAAGGTCGGGGGGCGCAGGAGAGGAAGGGGCGACCCCGGGAGCCCGCAGCGGCTCCGCCCGGGGCTCAGCGCGGCGGCAGCCCGGCGCCCCGATCCATGCGGAGCGGCACAGTGCACGGGAGCGCTCTGCCGCCGCTGGTGCTGCTGGACAGGGTTCCCACCCCCGTCCCCCTCCTCCCTTCCTCCCTCCTCCTCCTCCTCCTTCTTCCCCCCCCCTTTTCCCCCGCCACAAGTGCGGAGGTGCCGAGTCAGGACCTCCAGCCCCTGGCCCGCGGGGAGGCGCTCCCGGAGCCCGGGGGCTGCGGGGCGCGGGGGGCTCCGGCGGAGGGGGGCACTGACACCGCCCTCGCTGCCAGGAAGGCAGGGCCGCGATGAGCAACACCCTCACACGCACACACACACACACACACGAGCAGAACCCACTCGCCCCCCGCCCGCTGGTTGGGTCGGGGCTGCGGTCACCCCCCCCCAGCCCCAGCGGAGCCCCCCCGGGCACCAGCCCGGCTGCGCCTCCCTGCCCCGGGCAGCCCCTCGGCGGCTCCCCGGGGCCGGCGGCGGCTGCGGGACCCCCGGCGCTCGCCTTCCCTGCGGGCGGGGGGCAGCGGGAACCTGGAATAAGCGGGCAGGAGCCGCGCTTGAGCTCACCCTACCTAGTCTGGCTTTTCGGGGCTCCCTTCCCTAAAACTTCTTGCGAAACGTGCCGCTGCACCGTTTGCGCAAAACCCAGTGCCCTGGCGGAGCCGTGCCTCCCTTCCCCGGCCGGCACTGCCTGCAGAGCTGTCCCGAACCGCTCGTTTCGTGCCTGGGCGGTGAGATCCGGGGGGGCCCCGCGGCACGGCGGGGGCCGGGGGTCCGGGCTGCCCGGTGACCCCGGCCGGACCCCCGCCCGCCCCCGCCGGGGCCCAGCGGGGCGGGCTGAGCGGCTCCTGCCCCTTCTGCCGCCCGCGCTGCTTCCGTGCGCTCAGCGCCGTTGTGCGCGCTCCGAGGTGAAAACCTTTGGCGGTGAGAGGTGCTTCCGACCCAAGGCGAGGCGCGGCACTGCCCGCAGCGCGGGTGCCTCGTTTCCTATCGATTGGGGCGGATTGGGTAAAAGCTGCCCCCGGTGCGGACTTGCTGAGCGCCGGGGGCTATCGAAAGATGGGGCGTGGGGTGGGACCGGCCACCTGCGGCCACGGGCCCGGGCGCGCCGCGGTCCTCACGCTTTGAACCTCCCGCAGCCACCGAGCGGGAGAAGAGCTCTTCGTCTAAAGCAGCGCACATCCCGAGCCAGCCCTGCCCCGACAGCGCTGAAATCGATTTTCTCTCATTCCTTTCCCTCTCCGCGCAGGGTTTAGCAATTCGGGGACGGACCCAACGCGCAGAGAGGCTGGGACCTCTCGGGCTCCTTCCCTTCTCCCGTTCCCCTCGGTGCCGGGCAGCCTCGCTCTGTACCGAGGCTGTTTCTCCGCTTACATTTTCACATCCTAGCGGTTCGCCTCCAACGAGTTTTAGCGGGGGGACGTGGCGAGCTGCGGGCCCGGCCGGCTGAGGGCTGAGGCCGCAAGCCGCCCGCAGGGAGAGCGGGGATGTCCGCGCCTCCGGGCCGAAGCAGGTGGGGCTGAGCCCCCGCCTGGGCCCTGGCTGTGCGGGCTGCGACCCCCGCTCTCGCCGCACCGCCCGCGGCCGCTCCCGGCAGCCCGGGGGGCTGAGGGTCCCCAAGGGAGAGCAGCCGTCGGAGCACGGCCCCGCGGGCTCGCCGGCAGGCCTCGGCTCGCCTGGGTGCCGCGCAGCGGTGGGGAGCCGTCGGGGAACCAGGTGCTGCTTTCCCTGCCGGCCCCGCTGCGGGGAGGCGCCCCGGGACTTCTGCTCCGGGAACGGCACCCGCGTTTCGGGAGAAAGCCGGGGGAGAAGAAAATCCCGAGACCGGACAGGGCAGGAGGGAGCCGCTGGGGTGGGACGGGACGGGACGGGACGGGACGGCCGCCTGTGCCCCGGCGGAGGGGCTCTCCCCGGCCACCCCCTCGGGTCCGGCCCTAGCCCCCGTCCCCGAGCGCTTCGCTCCCCCCCGTGGGCTCAGTGTCATTCCTCCGGGAAGGCTTTGGAGCCCGTTCAAAGTGTACATTGCAAAGCTGCTCCGCGAGCTATCGCCATAGATGAAAATACTTTGGAGTGGTTATTACACATCCACGTTTCTCCGAAGTAACAGTTTAGGGCAGTACACATTATAAATGATACCTGGTCCCTTGTGGCTACATTTAATTTAACATGGAGTTCCAGCTCTCACGATTGCCTTGAGCAACCTTAATTACCCTTTCTTCTAATCTCTTCTCCATTCCTTACTAAGTTCTCCAAACTTTTTTTTTTTTTTTTTTTTAAATGTGATTTCTCTCCTGAGTTTGCCTGCCTTGTTCTGACTTTGCCTGAAGGTCTTGATTGACGCGTGTAATTATAATTATAAAAGATGATGGCTCGGGGAGCCTCCAGCAGCCTTGATTAGTACAAGGATCAAGACCTGGAATATTTTATACTTCCCTATTTAAATGTATGTACATTTACATTAAAAAAACGCCGTCTAATTTTAAATAATCTGAAGCTTCTTCCACCTCTCTGTTTTCAAGGCGGAGGGCTCTGTGTGATGCTATTTGAAGGCAGGCTCCTATTTCTTACAGCTTCAAAGAGGCCACAGAACCCGGGCAATTTTTCCCCTAAGCGGGGACATTTCCATCTCTGAGGATCTGCTCGATGAGCACCAAACAGCACGCTCCCTTCTACCTCCGCGCAGGGAAGTGCCCCGAAGGTTTCATTTACCTCCCCAGCAAGCAAACTCCAGCGAGAGCTTTTTGGCGGGAGTGTTCAAGACAAACTTCGCAGAAACAAATGAGAGAAATTAATGAAAGACTGGAAAGTTTCTGCTGGGAAGTCTAAATGCGACGCCAATCAAAAAGACTCACGGGGAAGTCTTTAAGGAGAGAAATCCGCATCCTCTCCCCCGTCCTCTCCCACTGAGCGCTCACATGTGCAGCCCCAGAGTCAAGCTGCGCAATCGCTCCCTGAAACCAGTGGCTTCAGCCAACCTGTCCCGGCACACCGCCCGCCCCACACACGGCCCCACACACCGCCCCAAACACCACGGCCCCACACACAGCCCCAAACACCGGCCCAGCCCCGGGGAAATGCCCCGGAGCAGGCAGCGGGGGACAGCGGGCGGCGTGCGCAGGAGCCCTCTGCAGCTGCGGCGTTTGTAATGCGTGTGCGGCAGCATCTCACACACCCCTCCGCCCAACTTTACGAGACTGTTTGTACCAGGGAATATGCATTTATCACAAGCTTTTCTTTTCTTTTCTTTTCTTTTCTTTTCTTTTCTTTTCTTTTCTTTTCTTTTCTTTTCTTTTCTTTTCTTTTCTTTTCTTTTCTTTTCTTTTCTTTTCTTTTCTTTTCTTTTCTTTTCTTTTCTTTCTTTTCTTCTTTTTCCCTCTTCTCTTCTCTTCTCTTCTCTTCTCTTCTCTTCTCTTCTCTTCTCTTCTCTTCTCTTCTCTTCTCTTCTCTTCTCTTCTCTTCTCTTCTCTTCTCTTCTCTTCTCTTCTCTTCTCTTCTCTTCTCTTCTCTTCTCTTCTCTTCTCTTCTCTTCTCTTCTCTTCTCTTCTCTTCTCTTTTCTCTTCTCTCTTCCTCTTTCTCTCTCTCCCCGTGTCTTCACCCCTCCCTTGCTTCCTTGTCACAAACAGATCACCCCTGCGCTACAAAGGGGAGGGTTCCTTGAACCCTTCCAAATCGCATAGCCAACGGGCACTTCTCCTGACTTTGCCGAGGAAATGTTGTGTTTAATTCCTAGGGATTCATTTGGGTGGAGGTTGTTAGTGCCTCCGACTCAGGCTTCAGAAAATAATCTGTCCCTTCTAGAGAACTGGAAAAAACAACCCACAAAAACATACTTTATTTTTCTGCAATGTTTTTGATCCGCTGTCAGCGAAACGGAGTGGGTGCTTCGGGCTGAAATACTTTCTGTAGTAAAACGCACACCACAGAGGATCACTTTCCAAAGCCTGTTGCAATTTTTTTCTGCTGCGAATCATTCTCTGCTGCCTTACGGAGAAGTCGATCCTCCCTGGTCCGGAGCAGAGAACATTTCCAAACAGTCAATTATTGACTGAGCAGCTATTTTTAAAGCCCGGCCGAGCTTACCGCCGCACGCTGGAATGCGCCGCTGCTTTATAAACACCTGGCACCGAGGGGTGATGCAAAGCTCGGGGATACTCCAGAGCGAAGAGCGTGTCGGGCCAAGTGGGTGGTAAAGCATCTCCGTGATTGCCCTGCTTTTATTGCTCAGTGACTCACCGCCGAGGTGGTGGAAGGTGGCGTGAGCCCTCCCCGCGTCCTGCCGCCGCTGCCCCGCTGCTTGCTCCTGCCCGGAGCCTGCCCCGGGGCCGGGGGGCAGCGGAGGGAGGCCGGAGGCTTCCCCGGGCCGGCAGCCCCGGCAGCCTTCGCCACGCGGCGGCCTTTAGGCAGGAAGCACCCCGGGATTCACAGCCTGCCAGATTTTGGCTTTTTTTTAACGACCACCGCACGCCTGCCACCGTAGGCAACGCGCGTCCTAGCGCAGCGCTGCCTGGACCTGTTGCCGCTGGCGGTGCGGGGGGGAAAACCTCGCAGGGGACCCACGCCGGGTCCCACCCGCCCGGAGCCGAGCCGCAGCCCCGGTGCGGGGCGGTGCGGGGCGGTGGAGGAGCAGCGCTGCCCTCCCGAGCGGCCCCTGCGCTGCGCTGCGTCCCCACCAGCCGCTGCCTGGAGAGATAATTGATTTCTGTCCTGCGCAGGCAGGCTTAAAAATGAAATTTTTTTTTTTTTTTTTTTTTTTTTTGCTCAGGCAACTGACCTTGATCTGCCGGTGGAAAAAAAAAAAAAAAAAATGTTTAGGGCTGCTTCTTCCCCCGCTCTCACAAATATTAATTGTGGTTTGAAACTTGGAAAACTTTATTTTTTAAAAAAAAGTAATTTAGTAGCTGATCTTCATCATGAACATATCTCAGCTCGTATATATATGTATCACACAACGTATCTCAGCTCGTATATATATGTATCACACAACGTATCTCAGCTCATATATATATATCACACGATTTCTCCACTCATGAGTGTATAACCATGAAACAAACTATGGAAAGATAAAATAGCATAGTTTATACTGAGAATCTTGATAAGGATTGTGCACGTAAGCACATCTGTTCAGTATGTATAAGAATCTATTAATATATATTAATATCTAATGCTGCATGCATTAACTATGCAATATCTATCATGTACTCAGATAGTATATGAGTAAACTCTGTGCATTAATAATCACGTGGCATGGGAAGCCGTAATGTTTTTCTCCACACTGCAGCCGAGCACAACTCTTGCTGCAGATAATTCTTCCCTTTCACCCTATATAAAGGCAGCCTGAGAGCTGACCTTTAAATTACCCGCACGGACGAGTGGCTGGAGGCGTTTTGGCAGCATTGGAGGTTTTCCTCTGGAGACCACAGGCATCATCCTTGATATTATGCCTCATGCATTTGGGTATTTAGACTAACTGGAAAAAAATGGGTGTAAATACTGCAAATTCTGTAAATCGCTCGTTTGCAGTATAACAACGGGAGAAGTGTTTAAGGAGAAGAAAATTGCCTAAAAGTCAAAACTAGCATCAAAATGTCCCTGTCATAAACTGCCTGTGACCTGGGTCTTGCAGCCCTCACATGGGCAGCCCCAAACCGATCACTCCTGGGGAAGCTTTGCCCACACCATTGCTGGCCAAAATCCTCATCCAAACTTTTAAAGGAAATCTTTGCTGTCTTTGTTAGTCATAAGAAACTGCATTATATATGCACTCTAGTAATAATAATACAGAAAAATAAACCTTGCCAAACTCAAGAGCATTAATTATATCATAATACTGTAAACTGCCTGAGGACATACATTAAAATTAAGATGGCAGTAAGTATTATACAAGATGAAAAGCCTCACAGTAAGAAACTGCAAGTAGATTATTTTTCCTGCTCTATAACTATTTTTTTTTCAAGTTAACGAAACAGTTATTTCTGTTAAATAATCATAGCTAGTGCTTATAAAAGTTGCATAGGATCCCTAAAGCCACTGAAAGAGCAGGCTGATTAGAGGAGAAACAAAACTAGCCGAGTAGCTTTGTATTGCCTAGGAAACTGGTAGAGGAAAAAACCATGGCACTTCCATCAGCATTTTCAGAAGTCCCTATGATGATCAACATCTGGCAGATAGGACGTACTGCTAAGATAGTGTGGATTCCAGATGCCTTTTTGACTATTTGACCCTAAATCTACAAGCAAGTGTGGGCAAAGCTTAGTGCCCACTCACACTCCAGCTCCGGGCTGGCTGCGTTTGCTCTCTGAGGGGCAGCTCCAGCCCCGTTTTACTCAGTGGAGGAGCCCTGTTTGCATTCACAGGGGCTGGATTCATTCATTCACTCATTCATACCGCACACCAAGTCATGCCAGCTGGGTGCACCCACGGGCCCCATGCTGGTGTTGCGGGTGCCCCCACCAAGGCACCTTCCAGCCTGGCCACGAGGGGCTGGGGCCATGGAGGTCTTGTCAGGGCCCCTCCTGAGCTGCCTCGGCTTGGAGGGGAAAAAACAAGGGAGGAGTTGGGAAGGACTGGACAAAAGTGAAAGTCTGAGGTGGGATTTACCCTTAAGAACACCTGGCCCTGGTGCAGATTGTGCTTACACCCTGGGAGGACAGCTTCTTCTTACTCTCCAAGAGCAAATAAGAGTAGGATCCATCTCCTTCCTACCTGTTCCCCCTACCCTCAAGCAGAAGCCCACAGAGTGGTGCCGGTCACATTTAACCCTGAGCAGTACGTGGTGGCCAGGTTACGCACGCCGAGTTGGGTGATATCAGGGATGCCACCATGACCTCTGGCTGTGCGGTGACACACACGAGCAGAACCCTCCCCAGGCCCAGGACACACAATTCCAGAGTTTCACAGGCTTTAGACCTGCTTTTCCTGAGCCACGCTTAATGAATCTGATCTGGTATTTCTGCAATACAGCACACGTGTGAGCGTGTTTTGGAGGTATGATGACAACAGTGCTCTGATAATTTATGTCTTCTACCAATCTGCCCCTCACATCCACATGGTTTAGAGAACCCAGGCCTGCTGGTCTTTTGAAGACTATGAAGATGACATTTAGCTGGTCAAATATGATGGAGAGGAGTGTCCTATTTTCCCCTCTCCAGGTGCTGTGGATGGGATACCTGAGGGCACTGCCAGTGGGACCACGTGGCTCCCTACGAGGAGAGGCACCGGGATCCCACCCCAGCACACTGCCAGCCAGAGGGCGGGTGGCTGTGGGCCTGGTGGTGCAGTCCATGGGGTGTTATTCTCCTGCCATTCAGTTGCAGCCCAGCAAAGCTCGCTGTGGCATTGGGCATGATCCTTGTGCAGGAGGTGTGGGGCAGGAGGAGGGAATGAGAAGGGAGGTCCTGGGGTCTGGCTGTCTGGGGCACAGCCAGGTCCCAGGTGGGAGCCCTTCCACAGACACCCTCCCCTTCCTTGGGATAAGCAGCAGCTCCATCCAGGAGATCAAGACCAGGTTCCAGCTAGCTTTGAGGCTATTTCCTGCAGCTGTTGCTGCGCCCTCCATCCCCACAGCCCCAGAGCCTCCCTTGATGGCGAGGTGCCCATATCACACCCAGCATCAGGGTGAGTGCCTCGCCTGCATGCAATGACGCACTACGGGGGTAAGAGGAGGAGAGCAAGCCCAGGTGCCCACACCCGGGCCAAAGCTCCCTTCTTTCATCCTTGCCATAAACCACTGTGCCAGGCACAGCCTTGCAAAACCACGGGCGATGGGACCTGCAGCATGGCTGGGCGGGCTTGTACAGGCTGAGGAGCCCCCTGCTCTGTGCAGGAGCCGTCTCCTTTGGCACGCCACCTCCGGTGCCGCTGGGGCTCAGCTGCAGCCGCTGCAGCCCTGGCAGCCGGGGGTGCAACGCTCCTCGTGCCGGCAACCGGAGCAACCCGCACCCGCCTGCTTTCCCAACGGAGAGCGGGTGCCCTTCCATGTGCTGCTGAAAGCATTGGCTTCTTCTCTGCACTAAAGCATTAACCAGCTTTCACTATCCGGCCCACCCCCACTGCATGAATATATACCTGCGGGTTTAGATATTAAAAGGCATCTGCATTTAACATCTGTATTGCTTACAGAAAAAAGCATGAAAGCATTCCTGAGGTTTTATTCAACAAGAACAGTCAGGACAGGAGCAGTTTAAATCTGTTGATAAATTTGTGCTTTTCACAAATGTTTACACACATGCACGATTTCATAGTTATTGGCAATTGTAATATATTAAAAATGCTACCTATTATCCAATGATATATTTGATAATCACATCTCTGGAGAAAAAAATCATTCACCCAGTCATCAGCTGCTTTCTTACGTTTTTACATTGCATCATAAAGTTCTCATTAGCTTAAAACCACGTGTAAATTAGTCGGTTTTGTTTCCTTGCCCAATCACAATGATTTTTTTTTTCAGTTTGGGCAGCCTCAAGTTTAATATATGTACGCAGAGTCATCAAAACAGAAAACTGTTACTTACCGACTGATGTAAGTCCATGTTTTATAGATTCCTGTATGATGGCCGTGTGAGAACTAGAAGACATTATTAAGTGTAAATATACGGTACCCTTGGGTGCAAGGTGTACAGCATTGAGTACGGAAGAGGTGCAGCCTGTAAACTTTTCTGGCCTTGAGACCCAGGCTATAATAACCTTCAGTGAAAGTCGGCGTGATGAACAACAACAAAAAAATTATCCAAGAATTCAGAAAGTAACAAGCGTGTCTTTCGGTGGACTCTGTACTTTTTCCAGCATTAGTGACCTGCTGTAAACCATGTATCCCATTTCATGATAGTCTCTAATCAGAAGAATTGGAACTTGTGATAGGTTTGGCCCCGTCACGTGATTTTGTACAGCTTGATAAGAGGACCCTGTTATAAAGTGACAGCAAAAGAGATAAGAACTCTTGGCAGATAATGGCAGAGAAATGATTAACCTGGAATGGAGAGGTGCTATGAAGCCCAGAGAGTGGAAGGTTGTAAAGTTGTAGGGTCATAAGATCATACTGAGTGGATGAAAAGCCATACCAATGTAAGTGTAATGACTATAAACTCAGACTTGTGACCCGTCTTCCTGATGTCATCACCTCTTTGCACAGTGGACAGCAAGCACGGTCGGTTTGGCTTCTGTAAACACTCTTTGGATGGCAAAGCAAGCAAGCATTAATTCCTTAAAGGAGGCTTGAGAATGTGCCTGGGATTCAGCGCCCTGACTGACAGCAGGCGCGAGCCTCTGCTGGCGGCTTTGTCAGACACAATCACTTTATTGCCCCCGTCCTCGGGCTGGGGACAAGCCCCAGGTTGTGGCCGTTCAGCTGAAGGTGTGCGCTGTTCTCTCAGCGAAGCGGGAGCTTTACGGCGTGGCTAAACACCGAGACCCCAGGATTAAGATACACAGACAGCACTGTGCTCACCTCTGAGGCTGCTGAGGTACGAAGCGCACTGCCAGCACGTCAGAGGGCTGCCAAGGGCTGCTCTGCGAGCGGCGGGCGGCTGCGCTGGGCTCTCGGCTCGGCTGCGGGCATGCCGGGCCGCAGGGGAAGGGGATCTGTGGGGGCACCCCAACCCTCCCGGGCTCCCTGCGGCCATGGGGCCCCTCCTGGGTCCATCGTGGTGCCCGCAGCGGTCGCTGCAGCCTGGAGTCTGGAGTCTGTGGGCACTTCCCGAGAGCAGGCGTGTGCCTGAGTGCTCAGATGATATTGGATATTTCAGGTCTGTTGAAAAAGAGAGAAGTTATCCCACCGTGGGCTGGATCTGAAGCCTCTTGAAGTCTGCAGGTTTTTTTTTCTTGAAACTTGTGGAGGGCTGCGAAGCAGCATATGCTCTTTCATATGCTTTCTCGCAATGGTTACACTTTGATGATAAAGTGGCAGGCGGGTTACTGAGGGCTCACACTGAGCACCCTCTCAGGCTTCTCCCAGTTAGGCCTGAGCAGGCCTCATAACGGGGTTGAAGTGGCAAACCCCAGAGCTTGGGCATTATGGCCTGGAGCCCTGAAGTACCAGTGGTCTGTCCGTGCAGTGCTGGCCCTCTCTATAGCCCCCGGGTGAGGGTGGCAGGCTGTGGAGGGAAGGCCTCATTTTCCAAATTCTTACTGAACAACTGCACCTGAGTTTCGTATGCTTTATTTACCATGCCAGAGTGTACTACTCACACACTTGTTCACTCAAATGAGTGCCAGTCATAAATATTCACTGTTTATGGTACATGCAGCAAGCGAAATCATACAGACCTATGCACCAAAAACTTCCAGAAGTCAGGTTTCTCTTCCTCCTTTTTACAGTTGTAAAGTGAGCAAACTGTACCCAACTGCCTCTCAACAATGCTGTGAATTATTGACTTGTAATGTTTATGAAATGCTTTAAAAGCAGAAGCATGCAATGCTTGTGTATCTTCCTATTTATTACAGGAAAAAATAAATTGCAAATCAGGTGAAACAGATACTATGAGTGTTTTTTCAGGGTCACTGATAATTTTATCTAATTAGATTGACTGAAAGCTGGAAGCCAGCTTTTACAACAGCTTTGATACAAACCTAAGGAATCTGTCTCTCTGTCTATTCTATTTCATTTGATCATCAAATAGGTTTAAAATCCTATTCATAAAAAACATGAACAATGATTTATTCCATCAGAAACAAACAACCAAAACCACGTGTCTTCCAGGATGGGAGATAAAATAGGAAGGCAGAGCTGCAAGTGATACTGAGGCTAGAAACTTTCTACTGTGGCATCGGAGACATTGCTGGAGCACTGCTGGCCCATGTACAAGGGCTTCTATAAAGGAATCTGCCGTGTGTGGGGGAGAGAGATACTAAATCATAGGAAATATAAAGAAACTTCATGCTTTTGGCTTCAAATTCTGTCATTCCTTTCCTTTCTTGCATCAGTATCAAATGTCAGGGTCACTTAAAAACGTTCGTTTTTTCCTTTCTGATACTTTGTCTCCATGGACAGAAGAATGCGTATGCCAGGTGCACAACCAGGCAGACTTTCTTTGCCTCTCTGTGTACCTAGTCCAGTGGTGGAAAATAAACTCACAGGAAAACTCCAGGACAATCTGTATCAGCCCCTGATGCAGCACCTCTGTACATGTATATTTAGCAGTGATATGTTTGGGCTCCAGCTGAAAAAGGATGCATGTAATGAGGCATATTTGTTGCACTGAAATAAAGTACTCGTGCTTATGGCTGAATACTTTGCTTGCTCAGTAATTGAGAACTGTAGCCTTTTCATGTGGAAGTCTCTGGTAAAAGCCACTGGTCTTACTGGGATCAGCTTTTCCTAACTGGGGCTGCAACATCATGAACTCATTTTATATCTGTGTTTTTCAGGTATTTCATTTTAATTATTTCATTTTAATTATTCTATTCTATTTTTATTTTCATCTGGAAAGGATGAAACAAGACTTTTGGAAGGTAGTGTTATTATTTCACATGTGCTTTTCTGTCTCTGTTTTTTTTTTCATGAACATAGGTAATTGAAAACCATTTACTGTCTTTTTTTTTTTTTTTTTTTTTTTTGCCAGTTCTTGTATGACGAAATTGTCCCTTGTTTGTCCCTCAGACAAATGTCCCTCAAAGAAAATGTACCTGATTTCAAAAGCTTGGCAACAATCCCTCCTTTGACTCTTGCACATCAAATTGTTTTGCAACCATTTACAACAAAAATGGAATTAGAAGGAATTTCTCCTCTCATGGACATTTTCATAAATAGCATTTAATCTGGGCATGTGAGGATGGTGAGAAACAAGCTCTGGAAGTGGCTTGACAAATGAACAGAGACCTTTTCAAAGAGCGTTAATCCCTGGCTTGTCCATGTTGGTGTCAGTTTGGTGAGGTCTGTCAGCTTTCCTTGACATTTTGGATGTAGTTTTTCTGAATCCAGTATATTCCTCTTTGCCTTTCTATGGCACCTCAAAGTATTGTCAACTTTATTATCAGTACTTTTCAGCAAAGCTAAACTTTCAGCACAGCACACATCAAACGAGGGACAGAATCCTTGTGAAAGTCCAGGGAAAACGTGGCATTGACCCTGGCGTGGCACCTACAGGCCCCAGCCATTATCTCCTCCTGAGAGTAGGCCAGTTGGTTTCAGCTGGAGCTTTGGTTAGGTGGAAAGGGATTTACAAACTCTATTCTATTGCTCTTCAAAAACTTTTCTTCATTTCAGTCATTCTGATAGTCTTCCTGATCTATCACATTCCAAGTTATTTTGGATGCTTCAGTGTATTTTCTCCACCTTCATGAATTTTATTTTATTTTACATGTGCAAAACTGTGGGACTGAAAATAGTCTTATGTCTTTTCCCCAGTAGTTCTGTAAAAGAAATTAAGAGAATCTGATCTATCTGTTGTTCTTCACCTTCTGGGGTTTTCAGTGAAGTAATTATAGTACTGAAATGTAAAAGTTCTCATTTATTAAATCATTTCCACCAACTGATTCTCAGTTACTCTTTGGTCGTATGGTATGACTACACTATTCATTGTCTTGCTTCTTTTCCTATACTATACTATAAATATACATTTCTTATATGTAGTATATAAATATAGTATATTTCTTATACTATTCTCTCTATACAAATGCTGTTATGCTTATCACCTCAATAACAGAATGGAATGGCATTAAAATACATTTTGGTATGTGCTACACCTTATGCGTGATTTTCAGCATATTCACATTCAACTCTGGTGAACAGCAGCATGGTAAGTTCTTTGTGGGTTTCCCTTGAAAAAAAGAGAAAAATGTTTTTTTCCCTTGAAAAAAAACATTCAAAGAGATCCATCGATCTCTTTGAATGTTTTAGTCTCTTATATGCTTTTGTTCTCTGCTTGGATGAACACAAAGCAGTAGAAACCGTATTTAGAGAGGAATAATAAACTGTAGAAATTATAAAATTACTTCCTCTGATTTTTCCTTGCTAATTACTTACAGCAAGTTATTTCAGTGAATATTTCTGCTAATAAAATAATATCCAGAAGAGGAGGTAAATGCAGACATTTTAAAGTACTTTCTTAGTGCAAATGAGCAATCCAGAAGCCTTCAGGAGTGCTTGGGAAGAAAACTCTGTTCTGTGCAGAAGGAGCCATACAGTTGTGGGTCACAGCAGTCCTCCTTTGGCCTTAACTGAAGGATTAGTGTTTCGGTGGGGCACAGATTTAGTGCTGGCTCTCTGCATCAGAGAAAATCAAACTTTTACTTAGTGTGAGAGAGCTATCCAGACAAGTTTTATCTGTCTGTCTGCCTGTCTATCTATGTAGGCAGCTTCAATTTTAATTTCTTGCCCAACTCCTTTTCTTCAATAATCTAACTTATTGGCATACAAAGAAAAAAGATATTAATTAGTTACAGAACCTTTTCAAAGCTTATCTAGGAGATATTTACTAGAAATAGGAGCAGAGTATTTGACTTTGTGAGAAAAGAACAGATTTCTGTGAAACAGGCAGGGGGAAATGACTTCCATGTACTGACCAGTAACAGGTGTTGTGAACACATCCGTCACAGCAATCAGGAGCAGAAAGCAGTTTGTCTTTAGAGCATTATTAATAATATATCAGGAGTATGTTATTTTGGAAGGAGGAGAGGAGGAAAAGTCTTAAACTGGATGTCAAGTGGTACTTAAAACCTTTTGAATTTGGTAGCTAAATTCTCTGCTTTTTCAAGATAATGTACATATGCGTGGGGATGACACAGTTCCCTTCCCCCAAACAAACAAACAAACAAACAAACAAAACCCACCTCCCCACCCCCCCCAGAAAAAAACAACCCCCAACATCTTCACTTGAGGCAGGATGGGAGTTTTAAGTCTTGCTTCAGGTGACTACATCCCAGGAGGCCCTGAATGCTCTGATGCATCTCACCGGTTTCTACCTCTGAAAGGAGCTGCACGTGTGCTACACCTCACACTGACTGGATTGCTTGGGGCCATGGAGTACGCCTGAGCTGAATGCAAATGGAAAGTGAAAGATAACAAAAGTAAGCCGGTCAGTGGCATTTTGTGCCTAAGCAGAGGGTGGTCTCCTGCTGAAACCACGAACTGGAGGATGTCTGGGGGCTGATGGCAACGCACGCTGGATGGGCCAGCCTCGCTCTGGAGGGAGGAGGAATCAGGGCTTGGTGCTGGTATGATGGTGTGGATCGGGTGCAGATGAGAGCTCTCACTTCTTTCTATCTTCCCAACAAGCAAGTGCAGAAGTTGTTCCATTTTCAAAGCTGACTTTCATTGTGAAGTATGCTGGACAGGAGAAACAAACTGGGGCAAAGGCCATTGAGAAGTAACGATTTCTGATCATTTTATTAATAACTATGAGAAATGTAGCACCTGGCAAGAGAGATAAGTGGATTTTCCTAAGCCCTGTTATAGTCAGGTAAATATTGCTCTGGTTTATGGCACTAATAATTAAACAGCACACTAGTCTCTCTCTTGACAATTGAAAATTTAAGGTAGTTGTTTTCTGGAGGCATATGCTGAAATGTGAGCACCAGTAACTACTTTAGATGTAAGCTTCATAGTAAAATACCCTATCTATTCCGTCCAGCAGATATATTTCACAAGCATATATAGCACTGCAGAAACACAGCTTTTTCATTGTCTTCCAAGTCATCTAGGTACCACTTTGATAAATACAGCAGTTCCTGAAAAATATAACAAATAGACTTAGGATCTGAGAAATACTTCATTCCTTCAAGGACATAGTCGGCCTAGTGCAATTACCTGAAGAATAGATTAGTATAACATATTAATTAATACTTTTATATCTTTTTATAGAAGGTGCCCAGAGTTTGTTAGACATTATACTTATTTTATTTTAGAAGCTTAGATGACAATACAAAATGCAAATGACTCTGGAATGTAGGTGTCTACGTTTCTGGGGAGAACAGGAGCAGGTGGGATTTCTGAGGAGCCCTGTCTTTCAGGGAGCAGCTCTAACTCAGGCCATTAGTGCATCTGCCACAATACATGTAAATCTCTTCAGTCACTCTGATTGCACAATGCTCAGATCAAATTCTTCATCTTAAACCGGCGCTTCTTGGTACTTCTACCACACCCTTAATAACTGTAAATTCACATTAATCTCATGCTGCCACTGTTGTTCATGCTTTCCTTTAGTTACCATTGCATATCCTCCCTCTAGACTGAAGTATTTTCCTGTGGTGCAGACAACAGCGTGCACAATAAGTTGAAGACCTGATCATGACCTCTGAAAAATACTGTATTACAAACAAATATATATACATATATACACAGTAGGAAAAAAATAGTAGCATAATAGTGGAAGGATGATTAAAAATAAGATTTTGTCAGAGCCTGGAGTGCACTAGTAGGCCATAATGACCCTCACCTAGATTGTGATGAGCCTCACCTGGGTCCCCACTCATGGGCCATAGGTCCATTAAGCCCTTGCCTGGGGCCTCAGAATCTTTCCTGAGCTGTGCTGGATGTGGACCTGTTCCTGAGTTATTTGTATTTTTCTGTTTTGACTGCAGACCTAGCCTTATTCTACTCTGCTTTGATCTGATGACTGCTGGAGACTCTGTAGGACTTGCCACTGCTCTGCTCAACCAGCTCCTGTGCTGTGGGACTGCGCTCTGTTGGTGAGTTCTCTACCCAGTCTATATTGTGGCTGCCTTTGGCTCTTAGTTTGCTGTTGCTTAGGGTGCAGCTGTCCTTTGTTGCTCCCTGATAGCTTTTGTACCATGAAATTACTGTCTCAAGTTCATCTAAGATTCACCAGTTGAAAAACATAGCGGTTTATGCAAGAAATGTCTACCCTACTGTTCTTTCCCTGTAATGCCCAATAGGAGTTCTGGTTTAGAAAGGAAGGAGAAAACAACCAACCAAACAAAAAAAACCCACAAACCCTAAGGGAAAGTTTCAGTGTTTAGGGCTGAACTTAAGTCAGTGAAGCAAGTGCTATATATTAGATAAATGTATTTTCTTGAATTTCTAGATTATCTATCAACTTTATCATATCAGTGCAGCCATTCTTCATCCTGAGGATTGATCTTACTTTTATGCAGCAGATGGAGTTCTCTCACATATTGGAGAGGCCTTTACTATATACATATATATATATATATATATATATTTTTTTTTTTAACGTCAGTCAGATAAGTCTTGTGAATAAAGTCAGCAGTGATTGCATTCATTATTCCGCATTCTGTTCTTCCTGCCACAGATCTTTTGTAGGAGCTCTCCTCATCCCTTTGTGGAGTGGACATATAACATATACACATATAACTGCCTATAACGAAACACATGGAATTGTGCTTTTTTAGAGCTTGGTGGGACTTGTGTGTGCTTTTCACTTGAAATGTGAAGGCTTTTCAAATAGCAGTCAGATGGTCTCTCTTGGGATTCTGCCTTTTGATGTATAGTTTTGCTTCCCTCGTAGTAAAATTAAAAAGCTACTTTTGCTCTCATAGCTCATGGTGAATGGTAGCTTTTCCTTCTGTGGCATCTGGACAGAATCCCACTGACCTTCTCAAGATCCTTCTTGTGAAAAGCTTGCACCAGCTGGTTGCAATGTGAGCCTTTTTAGCTGCTTGCCTGGAAGCAAGCACTTCCAGGCTTCACCTGGAAGGTGGGGAGAGAACCTCTCTGGGTAAGAGGTTAGAGAAGGTCTGGATATGTAAAATGGGCAGTTGAAGCCTGTTCCTGAAAAACAACTGCTGTGACTTGGGTTACCATTAACTTACTGCCATGTTTGGCACCTGTACATCAGTTCATGGGAGGTAATGACTGAACAATAATTATTGATTTTTCATTTCATATTAACGGTGTGGAAACTTCTGAATCTGTTAGTGAGGCTAGCATGCCACTGTTGGCATTCCTGTTTTGCTGTAAATGAACTGTCATCTTTTTCTACCTGCAACCTTATATTTCTTATGTTCAGAAATTGTATGGAATTATCTTATTAAGGCATCATAGTTTCACAATCTATAAAATGCACAAAAATTTGCCATGAATTTCAGTTCTGAAACAAACATCCATTAAGCTTAAAATAAATAAATGCATTAGATCAATTATTTACCCAAAGCATACTGAGACAAATGACAAACACTGAATGACAGAAGAGAGATGGAATGGGGTGGAAGTTTTCTGACTCAATATCAGTGTTCAGGCAAATGAAGAGAGGTATTGGCTTCAGCTGGTGGAAATCAAACAAGCTTTATCACTTTATTAAAAAACAAACAAAAAAAACCCCCCACACAATAAACTAGAATCCTTTCCCAACTTACCCTGGTGAGAGCTGCTTTAGGGAGCTCACTGACATTTTAGTTGTATAAAATATTGGGAATGGAAAAGAGCTGAGACATTGTTTTGAACTTTCAAAAGTTTGGGGAATACACTAATTTTGCAGCAGACTAGGATTCTGGAAGGAAGTCAAACATTTCTGTATCACGTCTCCTATAGTATCATTAGACTTAAACTAGAAAAATTCAACTGGAATTGTAGCTCAAAATGTTTCCACAACAAGAATAAAAGTACGTTTTGTTACTTCAAACACAGATGTATTTATCTCTCGCTTCTTTGTTCTGTTACTGTCTGATCTTATTCCCTTCCTCCCTTTTGGCTTCAGATACCATTTTTCGCTTTTTGCCTGGTCCTCTGCAGTCTTCTGTTGTGGACATATTTCCTCTGGCTGCAGCTTCCCGTATATCTTTGAAATCTTATTTTGGCACCCACACTGAGCACCTTGTGAAATACAGTTGTTGAGGTTGTTTAGCGTTTTCCCATGTTAGGCCTTTGTATTGCTTGCAGTAATAGCAGTGCTGCTGTGGCTAGAAATGCTTCCTTTGTATAAAAAATGGGGTACAGTGAATATTCTTCATATACAGTACTAAAACAACAGCCTAAAGCTGTACTCCTTTGCATCATCTTCTTTGGAAGAATAAGGATTGATTCTAACTTTTGAGCTTGCACGGTATTTCTTCACTGCCTTTGATAGTGTTCTTTGCCTCAATTGCAGCCTGGTGGTTGGATTCCCATGGTTTTGTTCTGCTGGAAGGTTGCAACCCATAGTATTGCTTCAGTCACCAAGTCCCTCTAACATGAGATGCTGGGGGCTGCCTGGACCCCATTCCTGCTCTGTTCCATGCTGAAAACAGCCACGTGAGGAAAGGTCATCTTGCATGGAGAACGGTTCTGTGAGCAGAACAGTTCACGAAGCTCTAAACTCAGTGGTTCTCGCACATATAGAGGCCCTGTTCTAGTTTGAAAAACAAAACAAACTAACGAAAAAGCTCAAGCTTTGCTTTATCATAGATTCTTATGGGATTTTAAACTAATCCTGATCCTGTTGCAAAAGATTGTTTGAGGAAAAGCTTTAGTTCAAGCAGCCATGTCAAAATGTCTGACTGCCTTGTACACGTGAGGTAACTTGGTAACATCAGAAGTGAATACAAATTTTTGGTACTTGGAAGGGATTTGTTGTGTTGAATTCCATAAGAAAGATCTTTGAGAGGGTATTATTTCTTATGTGAAGCATCTTCTACACCTTGATTGCTATAAAAATAACTGATACCACTTCAGTATGACCATCCTACTCAAAATGTAAGCATCCTAGAATTTCCACGTCTGATTCTGCCAAACCATCTTTGAGTTTAGATAACTAGAACATGCAAGTTAAAATGTTGAGATGAAACCTGAGTCTTTGATGCAAGACCTCTGTGTGCACGGGGGAACTCAGAGAGCTGTCAGTTCCCCAGATTGTACCTGTAAGCCTGCAGCTTTCTCCTTATAGAAAGTGGAAAGAACTAGCTTTAAAGCAGACAGGCCCAGGTGGCTGGATAGTAAATGAGATGATCCTCACTTAGCAGAATCACAGAATGGCTGAGGTTGGAAGGGACTTCTGCAGATCATCTAGTCCAACCCCTCTGCCAAGCAGGGTCACCTAGAGCTCATTGCACAGGATTGCATCCAGGTGGATTTATCTTATTTGATTTTGTTACCCACAGTGTTGAAAGCTGTCTGCAACGTGTGGTACTTTGTACTTCTCCTTAAGCCTCAATTGCTCTTATACCATTGTTCTGAGAAGCCATTTAGAGAATTTTGAATCACTGTGATGATAGGACTCAGTCCTAGAGTCACTCCAAAGCACAAAGGCCCTATTGTCCTACCAGCTTCCTGAAGAGTAGTAAAGGAGAGTTTGCTACTTGCTGTTTTGTGAGTGGTTCATCACATGTTTAAAGCATGCCATGCAAGAAGAGAATCCTTAACAACCACCTAACTTAGCGATGAAGCCTGCTTGGTACTCCTGTACAGTGTGAGCCTATCTTTAGATCAGGCACCACTAATAGTATACATTTCTTCACAGCAAGTGTAATTTCCAGGGTCATCCACCTGCTTCGTAACTGGGAACACAGATGTGCTAGGAAGGAGCTAGGTTTTACTAGATACATTATTGGTTTTATTATGGCCTAATAGTCTTCACAAAAATTTGCACGAAGGCATGATGTTAATTCATGGTAGCATTATTGGCAGATGTATTTCTATTGACATTTTAGTAGAAACAAGGTGAATTGTTATCATTCTGGCTGACACAATGGAAGTACGTTTGAATGCTGAGTTGTACTGACTTATCGACGTTTACCTAAGTGCTTTATCATCATCACAGCTTTAGTTTTATCCATCCTGTAACTGTTTAAACAGGACAACCATAACAACAGAAGGGGAAATTCACTGAACTATAACACACATCTTTGGGATCAGAACAACATTTTTAAAAGAGACTAATAGAACTAGTTTGGCTGATTACATTTCTGCTGGGCTGAAGTGCTCGGCTTTTCCCTCCATTTTAAATGGGACGAAGTGTCATTAGCTGAAATTCAGCAGACAACATGTTAGAGCAAAACGGTGGTGAGGAGAAAGCCTTTTGCTTCTTACCTTAGCAATCTGAACATCAGTAGAGCGCCACTACCTCATGCTTCTTGAATGACTGGGCAGAGATATCCCTTGAGTACCTAAGGAAGCAGCCTTCCTCCCACTGTCTGTACAAGCCATTAATTATCCATTTTAGGAAGAAGACAAGAGGCGCATGTGTTCTCACAGGCAATTGCATCGTGTTCTGTGGACTCTTAAGTTTCTTATTCTTCATATTCTGTAGTCAGTTTGTTTTTGTTACTTTAGTTCACCTTCTATTATTTGTAGTATCAAATGAAATCAGATCTTCACTGATGTTCAGAAAAAAACAGTGTGAGGCAATGCTGCGGGCATTAATATCAGCAGTCTGTAGAAAAGGCATTTAGCTCTGTTAATAGGGAGGAACTATACTGTAGTAGAGTTTCCTGTACATCTGTGCTACAGTGGAGCACATCTCATCCTAGTGAGGAAAGTGCAACATATGAAGCTATTAGAGAGGACCTGTAATATGGAGTAGAAAAAATGTCTAGATAAATGCACAAAAATCCCTTTATCATGCTGGTATTTGTGTTGACGCAAGCTATCTTATCCGAGCTGTCTTGATGGGCCGCCCTACCAATATAAATACAATGAGAAGACCGAGTAGTCTATTTGAGTTGTTATGTAGCATAAATAACATGCACTGAAACTCATTTGAAGTGTCAAAAATGTGTTTGATTATGTGATGTGATTTGTTTCACTCGGAAAAAACACCTCGGATGAGATATGTATAACATGCACAAAGCAACGCAATCCTTTGTCTATCTTAAGGTGGTTAGAATGCTGTTGGTGAGCTTTAACCAATGTTTCAAATTCTTATTACACAGAATGCTACTCATATTTTGAGACAAAAACATCACACCTGAGATCAGTGTTCCGCTGTCAGATGAGGCTGTTCCATGTCCAATCTGTCCATAAGGTGGTTGTGCAATACCAGTTAATTGCTTCAGGTAGTGCAATTCAAGAGTTTTGTCAAGTCAGTATTGAGTTGATTCGTGCTTGCTGAAGATCTAGTCCAAGGTTCATAAAACATCAAAATACGAGATAACAGGTACCACAGAAATGCAAAATATCAATGAGATAAACAGATGAAAACTGTCTTTGATTTTTACTGATGGAAAAAACCACAGAAGTCTGAAACAAAGTCTTATGCACGCTGGATTTTGCAGTGATTTCTAGGTTTTGGTGTCAGTTCTGTGTTTGCAATACAAATGCTTAATTCAACTCTACCCAGTATCTAGTAATTCACTTGAATTTGGAAACTTTGGTCATGGAGCTTGGGAGCCAGAATGGGAATGGCATGCATTTGAACTGGCAAGTAGTGAATGACTGGCACTGGGTAGAAGTGATCCATGTTGTGAAGCTTTAGGGTGCTATTACCTTTGGAAAAAGTACCTACTGACAGTATTCCTGAAATACTAACTTTCTGAGGCATAGAGGTCTGTCCTTTTGAATATTCTTGAATAAAGCATAAGGTAATTCCTGTTTCAGGCATTATGTATGTGCATCCCACAGTGAAAAATGTGTGTCCTTGGGCCTGCTGGGACAAATTCTTCCCTTGGTTACATGAGAGAAAGTGCAGAGTAAAGTTACTCTCTTGCTGAGTTTCTTCAGTGCTCAGTGATGCAAAGGAGAGCTGAATTCATCCCACTGCCTGTATCTGGTGTTTTGCATAGAAATGCTCACTGTGCTGAAACACTCGAATTTGCAAGAATGTGTCTGTGTAAACTACACTTCCAATTTTAATTTTTGAGCCATGCGCAAGAGACTCCAGGGAACAGTGTGTACTGTCAGCAGAAGTTATCTTTCTGATGAATCAGGCACATTGTTTGTACCCCTGCATTTGATAGACATGTTGTAATAAGGTCCTGAACTGCTTACTGTGTCTTTATGTACCTTCCCTCTCAGCAGTTGTAACTATTGTGCTGCTTGACCTATATTAATGGTACTACAAACAACAAGTTTAACCATTAACTTGAGAGCCCTGTTTAAATGGATTTTGCCAAGAGATGAGAACTGAAGATTTAAGGAGGTAAAAATTAAAAAGAGGGCTACCCAATGCAAAGCTTTTTCAGTGCTTACTGAGCTGATGTGGAGGGTGGGAAGGAGTTCAAAGACCTAATAAAACCTAAAGCCATTATTGCAGTCTGAACAAGTAATGTCATTCAATGTATGGAAAAGCAGTATCTTAGATGTTTTGTTTGTTAATAACCTGTGGATTTTATCTGTTTGGTTATTCCAATGAGGCGTGCTTGCTGTTATCTATATCCACACATGCTCTGTAGCAAGAGAGGAATACACAGAAGGGGGGGCTATATTGCCTGCTGCTGCTAACTGGGGAAAGGGAGGTTGGTTCTCAGCTGCCTGGGGGGAGAAGGTGAAAGCTAGAGAGTCCAAGTGAAAGGAGCCAGTGTCAGAAGATGAGTGCTTTATACCGAAGGAGCAGTCTGATTTAGCTTGATTTAGGTGAGCTGCATTTCAGGACCCTGAGTTCTGCATGCAATGTGAATTCTGGGCTGCTTAATAAAAGCCAGAATGCATCTCTGATGCCCATGATTGTTGTCTCAGGAATATGCAACTGTGCTGATCTGGGCTAACTGGCACCATGTGTACATAAAGCCAGTGGTGAATGTCTGATGGCTCAGTATCTGGTGTGATCTGTGCCTTCGTGGAAAAGTGATTCCCTGTGCCTCTGAGGTCACTGACACCAGTGGTTTTTGACTGAGGTCCTTAAAGGCTGAGCACATGAAAGTTTAAGTGTTATGCTCTGGGATGTCTTTCTGAAAGCTTTGTCTTTCCTGATAAAGCTGCTTGATCTAATGCACGCAGGCATTTAAATCTGCTACTGTTCTCATTGGGCTATCTTGTTTGGCTGGGATTTCACCACTCTGTCTATACAGGACATATGTAGGTGTCTTGTGCAATCAAACCGTGTGTGTCCTGCTGGGGCCTGGTAACTGACAGTGCCAGAAAGATGTGCTTTAGCTAAAAGTAGCAGTTGATGCTCGTACGTAAAAAATGGTTACGGTTCATTCTTTGCAGCTCAGCTGTTCTGATGCATTGTTGCAGCTCTGAAGTAAGAATTGGGTAGCCCTGTGTACAGAACAAAGGAGCCTGAATGAAAATCCCACCTGAGAGACTCCCGCAAGAACTGTCACTGAGAAACAGATTTTTTTTATTATTTTTATTTTTTTTACTTTTAATGTGAAGTGCAGCAAAACATGCAGTTAGTCCTTATTCCTCTGAAGCTGAACTGGGGTGTGTAGAACTCTCTCACCGCTAATACAGATATTTGGCTGAAATGGGTAAACTGAGACAAATCTGTCATCCAGTCTTAGGAGATGTTAACTGAGTAATGCTCTTTTGGGCCTTGATTTGAAGGTTGTAAACAGCTTGGTAAACACTTAAACCGCAGAAAGCTTTGTCATAGGAAGGGAAGCACTGAGCAGGTTTGTCACCACGTAGCAATGTGTAAGCCAAGGCAGTGAGAGGAGCCCAAGACTTCCTCATCTGTCCTGGATTCCTAAAGGAAGGCACGAAGCCACCCTGACTAGGAAGTGCGCTCGATTAGAGTCAACAGGAAAAAACAGAAACATTGGGAGCAAACAAAAGCACAACTCTGCCAACAGAGTTGTTCTTGCCTCTAGGTTTCTGTTGTACGTTTTTCTTCAGATGCTGGTAATTCCCGTGGTGTTTGCGTTTAAGCAAATTAAACTGGTAAAAGCCCATGCACAGGTGATTTCTAAAGGTTACTTTTGCTTACATTAGTTTAGCTTATTCCTGAAATTCTGAAGAAGCAAGTTTAGCTGAGGGAAAACTGCTTTACAGTGTGTCCATATACAAAGCTACATTAATTTCTTAGTGTGGATTAGCAGCTGTGGTTTGACCCAGAGCAGCTATGGGAGGTGGCCAGGCCCCTGTGGCTGCTGCTCCTCTCTTCTTGCCTCAGTCTGTTCCTTCAGCTCGTGAAACAGCCATGCTCAGAACGAGGGCACAGCACGGTGATTTAATTCTGTACATTAACTTTTGTTCTAGCAGCTGTGCTGGCTGGCACTCATGCAAGGAAATGTAGCATTTACCACTGTATTGGTACAACTGTATGATTTTTATTTTGCTTTGAGCCTAATGGCACGTTCCGGCTTGTAATCATGAGAGGGCCTGGCAGATGAGCTTTTGAACTGCCTGCTTGTCTGCAGCCCTGGTGAACAGCTCCCTACAGCTTTGTGTGCTCAAGGGAGCGTGCAAGTCACTGGAGTCTTCTCCTGGTGATTTTAGGTGGGAGGCTTGCTTGCTGGTTTCAAGTCTCTCATTCAGGTGTTTGTGTGTTAGAGAAGGAAGGGAAAACTCTGAAGTTAAATAAACTTAATATTTCTGCCCCTTATTTGCCACTTTTCACATGTGACAAATGAACAAAATGTAGCTGCAAAGTGACCTGTATGTATACGGACAGGAGTTTAAATTGAAGCGTTGTACTTCGTGCCCTGTTAGAGCTTGCAAAGCAATTGTCTGCCAAGAGGAGTATTTGGGGACCCGGTGATGACAAACTGACACAACAGAGCTTAACTTGTTACTTTTTCTATTTTTGTCTGTCCTGCATTAAGTCATTCTCTTCGTCATGCAGCAGTCATGATGGGATAGCATCTTTTAGTATCTTGATACTTTCTGTGCTAAAAGGTTAGTGTGAGCTGTCCTGAGAGAATTTTCTCTCATATCAGAGCTATAAACCTTATCTCAGTAAATAGAATAAAGCTGGCTAATGATCACCAACTTTATTTTCTTTTCTTTCAGGGGATAGGTTTGAAAAGATAGTAATTTCTTTCAGCAATACAAAAAACATCTTAGAGAAAATAGTCTTCATTACATATCAGTAAAGATAAGTAGTCTTTTTTAGGCTACTTATCACTACTGTTCTCATGTAAAGAGTGCAAGTATGGTGTGTGTAGCTACTAGGTGGACAGTTTGAGCATTTGTGTCTTGAGCCCATGCTCTTGTTACACATGCAGCCCTCCTATGGAAGACAGTGGAAGTCCTGCATGTCTTAGGGCTGTGACTTTTTTTTAACTGAAGACATCTCAGAAGATTAACCAATTAGAACCATCAGGGAGAAATGGGAACAACTTGGGTTCATTTTGTGGCACTTCTGAAATGGAGGGTTGCCAGCTGGAGGCAGCCTTATGTATGTACGGAATTGCAGCTGGGAGGATAATCTAAATTCCTTAAAAGCATCTAGATGGTGCTTGTATTTATTGCAAACTATGTACAAGGTGAAGCTCAAGAACACTTAAATCTGTTGTGGAATGGCAAGAAAAGTTTGGAAACAGCTATATTTCAAATAAGTAGCTCAGTGATTGAACATGAAATCCTGTTCTTCATACGTTGGGATCCCCATATGCACATGTCAAACACAGGTTAAAAAAATGTGAAGAACCAGATATTCCTGATTGGTGTTGAAAAGACTGAGGCATAACAGTGATTCATTGAAAATCAGGACTTTCTGCAGCTTAGCATATTTGGACTTTTAATGGCATTCAAATTGACTCTCAGAAGCAGGTCTCCTACCTGAAGAAGCTTTTTTTTCAGCCTCACTCAGTTGCTTTATTTATGAACTTCTCAACACTTACCTTCTCATCACCAGCTCCTGGAGAGTTTCCCTTTACGCAAGTTTGAGTGTTTCTGTTCACTCCAGTGTTCTTATTTGGCAGCTACTCCAAAGGATGCACTGGTTTCTGAATGAAATCATTCTGCATCATTTGTTTCCTTGTGTTCGTATCTTCTGCCTTATGAACTCTGCAGTAGTGCACACAGGTTATCAAAAACTCTTCTGCTAAATTATGTATTAACCAGAAGTGTATGTTTACGGTGTGTGCTTAATGGCATATTACAAGCACTGCCTAGTATAAGGATAGTGGCTCAGAAAAATAAAAAGTATGTTAGAGATGATAAACTGAACTAATTGGTTATTGGAACTGTGCAGACTGAAGTTTGGGAAGACTGGCCTCAGGAGCTGAGGCTGCTGTTCTCCATGCAGGCTGTCCTGCAGCACATCTATCTGAAAAACCACCTTGGGTTCGGTAGTTTTGCCTGTGTGAGGGTTACAGGGCTAGAATGCTTTTGCAGCACTATAGTACTCAGCTGTGTCAAATTATGTATTTTGGAGTGATTTGAACATTTTAATGATTGCTGATATTTGAAGAATGTCTTAGTGCTTTTCACAAAGCAATTGCTGTTATCAGCAGACTGTTAAAGGGGTGCTGAAAGCAGACAGTAAATCTTACACGAGCAAATGTTGAAAACTTCTGACAAATAGGTACTGTTGTTGGGAGCCAATTCATGAGGAGGCTCAGAAGAGAAGAACCCATGTATTTGCAATCTACACCAGGAAATGCAGAGATTTACACCTACCTCTGTCCCGTTGGTTGGTTTTGGTCTTATAAAAGTAGCATCCAGACAATGAAACCAATCTGGGACTCTGGTGGTGTCTGCTAGCTACTAGTTCAATGCATTGTCAATATTGGTATTTGCTGAGAGGTATTTATGATCTGAGGAAATGAAGGCAAAAAGTAAGTGCTTGAGTACTTCTCTTGGCCTATTCTAGTCATGATGAGTGTCCCATTTGGGGAACTGCATCTGGACCAAGATTTTGGGGACTCTGAATTGGGGTTTCACTCAAGTTCAAAAGAAAACTGAGTTTGTGACATTGCTTGATGGTCTCAACATCCTGAGACCATTGTATTGCCCAGAGCCATCAGAGAAAAGTCTTCCTGGAGACGTGCAGTAACTAAAATAGCTTTACCTTGAGAAAGATAATGAAGTTCTTCAGGTATGGGGATGTGGTAGAAATATGCCCATAAAGCTACTTTTTTTTTTTTTTTTTTCCTGTCAAATATTTTACTGCTTTCACCCAAAACTCCAATCCTGACCACAGACCAGTCTGAAGTTGGATTTTTGTGACTGTCACATAAAGAGCAACACCACCTATTAGAAACAATTTATTGGTGCTTTTATCGAAGTTTTAAATATTTTATTTTTTGGAGAGGCTTGGACATGTGTATGATGTAATGGGCCAAATAGGTCTTCATGACAACTGTGCTAAATGTACAAGTGATTTTGTTGCCTCAAAAACAGGAAAAAAAAACTTTTGTTGCATCATTCTGGCTGGGAAGTGTTCAAAGTTATTGTGACAGGACTGTGTTTTGAGCAATTGTTGGTGATTTGTTTTTTAGCACACAAAGAAAGTAATAAATCTGTCACCCTGAAAAATCAGGTTGTGACCTAAAGGAAGGAGCAAATTGTGGCTTTAGGTAAAAAAGAGTGACCTGTCTATGAGGGTCATTTATCATTATAACAAAATTGCTGGTGCTCTCCTAGCTGACCAGGAAGAAAGGCTGTGGTAAGCAGAATCAAGGGATGCAAGCATCCGAATATTTTTAACTGATCAATATTTTCAGGATTTACAAGCAGCCAAAAACCTGTCAGCATGCAGAGTAAGTGCACTGTGCATCTGTTCTAAGACAGAAAATTTGGCAATTAGGAATAAAATATTTTAGATTTAGAATAAATAGTATAATTGAAAAGTGCATCTTACTATGGAAGCCCTTAGCAGCCTGGTACAGTGGTACAGAAAATGGGAATCAAATAAAGCTCCCAAGAAAGATGAAAACAATAAGCAAGAACATAAATCTCTTCAAGGTGGTGTTAGCATTACTTTTGAGTACTGCATGTGGAACACGCAGAAAGTCTCAGGAAACTCTCAGAACTCACTTGGGGTACGCTGTTTTTGTTTGAAAGCAGCAGTCCCAAACTGCTTCTAATTAAAAAAAGAAACAAACCCCCTAAACCTCCTTTTTCCCCCCACCCCTCCTCACCATCATTTATTCTACATTATCCCAAATGTAAATAGTTGTACATGTTCTGCTATATTTTGTAAGCCAAGTTCAATGCCCCAGCTGAGGCTCACACATTGCATTCATTGCAAAGGATATATTCAATGAGCTAGTCTGACTTGCATGAAATATCAGTTGAACATGCTTTGAAATACAAGATGGAAAAGAGGAATTCTGTTTGTCAGTATTCTTAAGTATCAAGTCTGTCAGAATTAAAAATAATTGTAGTTAATTTTTGGAAGCATTTTGCTGCTGCTCAGTCTCTCCTAGCTGAGAACTTTCACTTTAATGCATTTTTATAGAGTTCACAAAGGCATAATGAAAGGAAAGTGAAGGGGGGAACACAATCTCTTGTACAGTAATTTCCATGCCAATTGCTAATTTCAGTTGATTGCCTTAGTGCAGGACTCTCTTATCAGACCAGAACATCCAATGCTAAACCAATTCTAACACGTTTAGAAAAGCATTTATGACTCAGGCTATCACCTATTGTCAGGTATTACCAATATTGCACTATATTAAGAATGCTTAACAAAGCTATTTTAATACAATTTACAGGGGCATTTCAATATATAAAGGCTGCTGAAGTACTGTACACTTGCAATGCATCATAGAAGATACTAAGATAAAAATAATGTAGAAGGTAAAATACTATACAGTTTGTAGTATGAGCTGTCTTTTTAATGCCCATTAATACTGTATTCATTGTGCCTTTATTAAGCAACATTGCTTTAGCATAATTTTGTGCATAAATATCAAGACTTGGCTGCATGACAATGTATAACTTCCTTGCCTGGGACACACACACCAAGCTCTCTGGTTTAGCTCTGCACCAGGGTGTCCCTGTCAGGTTTTAGCACTTACCTGGAGGACTAGGCTGGACTGAAGTTTCATGACACATGGTATAAACAGATTAGGCTTGTTTGGCAGTTCCTTTCTTCTGGGGAGTTAACAAAGTTGGCCTGGAAAGCTTGTCATTAGATAACAGCCCTTTCATTTCACTCATTCCTGAGAATTAATATTTTGAGGTTGATCTTTATTCTGATGGCATGATTTTTTCCCAATTCTAAATGGAGAAAAAAAAGGAAATAAGTTCTATAACATGCCTCAAATACAGTAATTTTGTTCAATTATGAGACTTAAGATCTAGTACTAGATTTAGCACACTAAGATTTAGCACACTTTGTGTGCTTCACCCTTGTGTTCAGGAATGTTTTCATTGTGTTTGAACCATTTTTCCCTAAATTGATGCATATCCATAAAACAGAGCACTCTCCATGTCAGACTTGCATTCATTGAAAAACTGAACTGACTTTTCTACCCAAGACCCATCTCCAGCAAGGAGAGTAGCCTCATTAATACATTATTAATGGAGATCCGATTTTCAGCAGAGCTTTCATCTATTCTTTTTAATTACCATATGTATTCTGGTTTTGCTTTCATTAAAACCATTATCAGATAAGTTTCCAAATGTCTTCCAGCATTTTAGTTGTAAACTCTGATTTTTGTGAGTAGAAAAAACCTTGAAAATCCTGGCCAAAATTGAGTAGGCAGGAGTTAGTTGCATGAAAGCCCTTTTCTGAACTGGGTTCTTAGACTTGTATCTGATTCAGCATATAGTAGCTACAGATCAGTAGAGAGGTAAATGTGTACGTTAGGTTTTTTTTTTGTGTGTGTGTAAATGTAGCATAAGTGTGGATTATTCTGGACTTTATGCCTAATCAATATCACCCTAAAAGTAGGAGCATAGCTCTTACGTTTGAAGTAGGTCATTTCTTTCCTTCAAGATCTGGTCTAGGCTGCAGGGAGGGAAGGCTCAGGCCTGCTGCCCAGGGGAGGCTCTCCTCACACCACAGCTAGCACTGAGCTGAAACCAAAAAGGCTTCACCTATGGCATATAGCTAATTCTTTCAGAATTTTCTTTCATTCCTGTGCTGCAAAGATGTTTTCTCTTCCTGATGCCTCAATGTTTTTCTTTTTATCACTTCATTCACTCTGGAAGAAAATCCAGGTTACGACAGTGGAGTGAGGCACAAGAAGAAAACTGGAAAAAACCTCCAAGTTTGTAAAGTATTTCACCATAAATAGAGCTGTTTTCAGTATTTTTTTTGAATGGATTTGAGCAAGGCTTGTCTGGAAATACCACGTGAGACATATAAGCAATATTGATATTGTTCTGTCCACGAGGTGCATTTGTATTCATTTCAGTAAAGATCTATTGTACTTTTGTCTGATTCAAGTGTTCCCTCATGATTGAAGCTTACATTCTAGAAAGCGGTGAGATATTGAATTTGCTGTGCGGTTATAGCAAGTTGCAGACAGCAGCTGGAGGAGATATCTTCACATGCTGAAACTTAGAATACTTCTAATTTTTGAGTATTAAACTTGATGCTGAATACTCTGTTAACTGAATAGAGGCTAAAGAACGTTTTTGGCATGCTTGTCCCTGAGAATTATAGTTGAGATTGAGTAAGCATGAAATGATTTAGGAAATGAGAGCATGAATCAATTTGATATATAATCCAGGATTAAAACTATTTGGACTTAAAATTATTCTCAAATGTGAGGATAGTCATTCCTTCCCAATATAAACAAGTTAACAGTGGCAGATCCCAATAGAAATACTATTCCTAAAGACACTTTTTGGTGCATATCTAGGTAAAATATCAAGAGCTTGAACTTTTGAATGCCATGCAACTACAGAAACCACTTAAGGCCTGCAACACCACCACTGTTATTTTGCTCATATTCATTAACCAAATTCTAAATTGCAACGTATTTGCCTTTAATCTCCTTTATGCTCAGTAGGAGCCATGCATGCTGCTAACCAGTTCCTCTTTAGCATTTTTAAGAACTTCCTGATTAGGATGTGAAGTTTTATTATGACAAAAGTGGCAGGTTTTGTCTAGCCAAGTTATTTTCTTGCTGTTTTTAGGAACAATGTGCTTGTGTTGTGCGCCATAGAGAGGCACTTAGATGAGGCTGGGATGAGCAGCTAATCAATCATATCTAGATAATAGACATCAGAGATATTGCTTTGCAAGGTTTACCCTCTCTGATTTATACTAGGGGGCTGTTTTTTTATGGGACTTTTAGAATATTTGTGACTGAATAATGCTTTTATGACCAAGCCACAAACACCTAGCCATTATTTCTTTTAAAGCCGTCGATCAACAGTTTGATTAAATTTGTACATATTTTTGAGTGCATTCAGGCTGGATGCCATCAAGTGCAATGAACAGAAGGTGCTTCTAAAATAGTGGTATGGGACCTGACGTGCTATTGACCATTGCCTTGTAGAGTCATTTACAACAGGGGGACGTAAAATACAATCAAGTCAAAAAGGCAGTGTTTATCAGGCAGCAGGTGCTCCTTTTACTCTGATATGAAAATCTGCATCAACTTCAGCACAATGGGGATTTGAGCCAGTGTCCATTAAACATCAAGGAACTCTCAGCTAAGGCATTTTCATTAATTTTTTGCCTGCTTCACTAGTTCTGAAGTGTTTAAGATCTTTATGTAACTCAGTTGCAATACAATTACAAGGTTTAAAAACTTGTGCAAGTGAAAAAAGAAATGCACACCCACAGCTGGTGTATTAATACACGTCTGTCTTTCATATTTTGTTGGGAAGCAATTCCAGGGCGGGGCTGTATTTGCATCCATCTGCTGTTACTGTGCTGATCAGCAACTGGTTACTTTGTCCACTTTTGGGTCTCTCAGTATGGGAAGGAATGGATGGACCTGGAGTGAGCTGTGTGGGCACTGAGGGACGTGTCTTGTGGAAGAGGCCATGGGCCCGGTGTTCCTGCAGCAGGAGGGAAGAGGGCGGGGGGGGGGGGGCTAACAGCAGGAGGCAGAGCCAGGCCCTCCCTGAGGTGTGTGGCAGCAAAGCAAAGGACTGGCTGTAAATTGGAGCAGGGAAGTCGGAGTAGATATGAAGAAAGAAGTCAGTGTAATGGAGCAATAGACCAGGATTGGGGGGACGCTGTAATGGCTGTCTTGGAGGCTTTCAAGGCTCAATTGGGACAGTCCTGAGCAACCTGCTTTGGGTTCAGTGCTGAGACTGCTTTAAGCAGGAGACTGGCCTAGAGAGCCCTGAGATCCCTTCCAGGTGGGATGGTTTTGTGACTGTTTTTCCTGACAGGATTAGATGTTAAGTATGTCCTGGTGAATATTACTGAGATTTTTTGGAAATGTCAGGGGGGATCTGGATCCTCCAGGAGACTTTGCAGGTGCATGGAGAGAGGGCTGAAGCATAACTGAGCTGTCTTGCAGAGGCAAATTATTACCAAAGAGCTGTGTCCTCAGGGATCCATTCTCATTTCTAGTCTCATTTATCTGAAGGGCTTTCGTTACTTTAGTAAAGTCATTAAAATATAGCCAAAGCATGCCTTCTGCCATTTGATGGCAGTGTGGAACATAAAGCCACCAGCAGGGCAATTGCAGCAAAAGCTGTCAGGATCTGTAGAAGGCTACTTCTGGGTGAATGATTAGGGCAAAATGCATTTGAATGTGAGGAAGATGTGATCAAGTTCCCTTTAACTAGAGTCTGGGCTGATGAGACTTGACTACTCTGATAAGATAAAAACAAGACATTACAACAGAAGCACTGAAGCTTAGCCTGTAGCTTACAGACAAAATTAAATAAAATAAAATACCATCTTAACTGTATCCTTGAGGAAAACTACAATGTAAAGTGGAGAGAACTACATGTTCCTCAATGTTATGCAGAGGAGGCATCATAATGAAAAATCTTATCTAACTGTTTGTAAACTAGTGTTTTGTCTTGAACCTGCCAGTGGACAGGCTATTCTGATGCCCTTCTGTTTGCTTTGGTCATTCTGGTCCTCATGTACTATTGCTTGCTTCAGCTCCAAAGCACCCTTCCTGACTAGGACATTTTTATTTAAGCCCAACATAAGTCTGATATCTTGGTAAGAACGACTGATAATGCTCAGTAGAAATAGACTGCAGCTTTACAGTGCCTAGCTTTATGACTGATTACAAAACGTTTACAGCAGGTATGGCCAGTCAGTCTGGAGGAGAGGAACAGCACCCTGATTCCCTGACGAAGTCTATCAGTAATGTCTCCTGCTTCCTGGTAAAGAGTAACTGATGCCTTGTAATGCATCTAGGACTCCTAAACAGGATCTGATTTTTTCAGTGGAGCAGCATATGGTGATCATGCATAGAGATAGCAGCATGAATGCTGCTAATTCACGGCATTTCCTCACTGAAATTCTGTAGTTTCTTGATTACTTTGGCTGCTACATCTCGTAGCATCTGTGGTTTGAGACAATACAACCAGCAGTGGCTTGGTGATCATCTGGTGTTTTCCAGCTTATCGTGATCTCAAATTAACGTAACAGAGTATACACTCACTGACTGCAATGGGCTGGGGCAAACCAAATGAACAGCAAGTATCTCAAAACATAAGCACGCACTGAGCTCAAGCAGAACTCAACTTTCAGATACGATTTTTTTTTTTTTGTCACTCTAAAATATACTCTTCATCTAATCATTGCTGTGAGCCTTTTGAGTTGTGTAGTTTTTGTTAACCAGCCTTTGTAGGTAGGTTAGTACAGTAGCGAACCATGTAATGTTACTGTACTTGGCAAAATTTTCGGTTACTTCTGCCCTTGATTTACTATAAAGTGTTTTGGCATAGATAATCTCCTCTATTGGTATGTACGACAGGGTTTGCAAACAGTATTCCTGTAAACTTCTCTCCATTTTTGTTTCACAGGGTTTGAGCAGTTGTGTAAGGCACTAATTTACATAGTATAGTGTACAACATAGTTCAGAAGTTGTTGGTTTACCAGAGATGTGAGATATTGTATTCTCTGAATGCCATGATGTGACACAATGGTTATTGTCTAAAGCCATCCTAGAACCCAATGAACAAAAAACCCCTCAACTTTCCACAGCAAACAGCTTTCTGTACTGCTTTACTTTGCAGAAAATGCTTTTCAGCAGATCCGTAGCAGCAGCCAACTTCAGAACCAACTTTTTCATGGCTTGCTCATCTTAATGAACTACATACTAAATTACCTATCTAGAATAATTTACAACTTAAAAACATTATGCATATCTAAGGACCAAGTATTTCTCAGGGGAGAAGATGCTAAAACAGACCACTACAGAATTTCTAATCCATTGTTGGTAGTGGAGTGACACCAGAGTTAATGTGATGGCATTCTCTGGGTTTGTCTCTTATATTCTCAAAAGAGAAGTGAAGTGGGATACAACCACTGCCAGATATTATTCTTTTCCAGTCTTGCAGGTGTTGAATATCTCATTATGGGAGTGATGAGGAGCTGAGTATCTTCAGATGCTATAGTTCTTTGCACAGACTCGATACATAGAACTACTACTCCTCACTATTAACTATACAGATTACAACCAAAATAAATGCACAAAACAAATGAAAAAAATGGGATCTGTATCAAGCGGGAAAGCATAAAATAAGCATGTAAAGGTGATCTAGACATTGTTTATTTCAATCACAGTCCGACAGCTTCCTTGCTTGCTAATGAAGGCAGTGATATGGACACTATTATGGCCAGTAATAAGCAATGATGTGAAAGGTTTAATTTAAAATATCTGACATATCAGTTTTAAAAGCAAGTATATTTTACAGTGCATAGGAAGACCATATTGCTCTTGAATGTTTGCTTAGTAATCTGGGTGTAGCTATAGCAGGTAAAATGTACTTCGTTAATTAAAAAAAAAAGTTTAGCCTTAAACATAATTTCTCATATCAAATCACATTAATGTATCAGTTAAGCTTTAAGGTAGGGTCAAGATCCATTAACAAGATTTTGGCTGGTAAACTAAACCTACACTGGTTTTTACCAATTGCAATTTATTCTAAGTCAGGAGTCATTTGAATTAAATTAGAAAAATAAGCTATCATACTGAGTCCCCACATTACTGTGGTTTCTAGGTCATGTCACACCTTGGTGTAATAGGGTGTGAAGTGTTCCAGTGACTTACCTAAGATAGTACAGTGACCCTATGGCACGTACAAAAATAAAACTCTAGTATAGCTCCTGATCCAGTGATTCATGGAAGCATTGCTGCTGTAGTCTCTATGAGAAGCAAAAAGCCTTTATGAATCACGACAGATACAATTTTAAAAGATATTTAGAGGCAAAGGAGTATTGCTACTAGATAATATCTACCTTTTTTAGCCCCAAGTCCATTTTGGCACAATACTGTGTTTTTTTTTTTTTTTTAATGACTGATAACACCCTGCTTTGGATATTTGCAGAAGAATATTTCAGACAGGGACACTGTTCTGTACCCACAGTAATTTACTACAGAGAATGCTGACTGAGGTGAAAGTCGTGGAATCTCCCGGCAGGCAGTCTGTGGTGTGTACCTGTGCGTCACAGTGGAAATAACAGTAAGGAATTGCATAACCCTGGTGTGGGGTTTCTGAGCTCTGGCATAGGTCTGGAGAACTTCTCGGGCCTTTGGCTAGAAAATAGTTTAGAGGCAATCAAGCCTATACTATTACTGTTGACTAACAAGAATTACTAAGGGTCACGGTAACTACTCAGGGAGAGGAAAAGTGGGAAATCCAATTCCTACATGTAAATGTATTTTCATATCTGTATGTACATCAACACAATAGTTGAAACAGCTTTTAGCCACAGTAAAGGACATCAAAGGGAGAGAAAAATCTCTACAGTGCTACTGCTAGGAAAAGCAGCGAGGCAGAGCTTCCGAGATGCTCTGCTTGCTTTGGAGCAGTGCCCCATTCAGCTCTTTCACACTTACTATATCCATGTCAAATGTCAGCTTGAAAAAGACAGGTCTGAGAGTATGCACATGTGTGTGAGGTTAGATGCCAGCTGCATACCAGGCACTTAAGACAAAAAAGAAAACTCCTGACTCAGACAATGCTTCCAGAGCTACTGAGATAACAAACTGAAATTCTTAAAGTGCAGGATGTCCTGCTGCAAGAAGGGCTGTTAAGAAGAAGGTGGAAGGAAGCTGGACAATCCCAAAGAGAACCATTCACACAAACTTATTTTCAAGACCAAATCTGAAAACCAAATGTGCAAGCAAACTATACGAGAGAAATTATTGCAGCTGACAAACTTTGTCACCCCTTATTTTAAAGGAGATATGGCCAGTGTGGGCAGTTTCATTAAAGGTGCTGAATTTGTTCTTAGATATTTGATAGGTTTTCATAAAATGAAGGTATGCAATTTATACCCCTAAGCTAATAGAAAAAATAACAGTATATATCTAGGCTTGATATATATAAATATGCAACTCCAGATACACAAAACAGCATTGAAAGAAACATAGGGTCTGCTCCTACTTCCTTTCTCACAACAAAAATTTAAAATGTGCTTTAGGTAAAATTTTAGATTTTAGGAGTTTGTTTTTGCTTATTGTTAAGCTGTTCTTTTGTTTCTTTTGCCCAGTCCTCCTATAGTTACGCAAGTTGTTAAAGAAGAATTTAACTAACAAGTTACTGTGCTAAATACAAACTCTGAATCAAAATGCCTAACACTGTTTGCTATTTGTGTGTATGTGTATATTAAAATGCATTTATTAAAGTTCAGTGTTGATGCATACAAATATGTATACACATGTATAACTTATAAAAGTACAAACACTACAGCCACTTATTCTGGTTAGTGATCTGTAGGGAGGAAAGGGGGAAAATAGGTTTAGAAACACTTAAAGGATCTATCCAATAAAATCGAATTATTTCATTTAGTTGAGGGGGAATTTTTGCAAGTAATAGCACAGAGTTACGTACTTGACAACAGAAAACAATGTTAGAAGGCTGCAGTTTGTGGAACATAAGGAAACAGCTTGTCTTAGTTCATTAAATACACACAAAAAAAATGGGAGAATATTTTTGTTTTTATTCTAATCAATATTCATACATCTGAAATCTTTTACTGCCCCCCCTCTCCCTCCCCATTATGCTTTCAATTATGTTGGAGAAATGTCCCAAGTTGATTTTTCCTGTTAGATGGGTATAATGGGATGGAAAAATATTAAGCTGAAGAAAAAATCCTGGAACCTTCTCACTGGCATCCATGCAATGTAGTTCTCAAATATCAAATGGATGTACATGAAAATTAGCTCAGGCTTTGCCTTAGAAAAGCACGGGGGGGATGCCAAAGTTCCTATCCTATGATGCAATAACTTCTGTTTTATTAGCGGAGCTTCAGTTTTCAGTTAAAAACAACCCAAACCTGTAATACGTTCTTTATTCTGTTTGTGAGGTGACTCAATGCTTCTTCATGGAACAGCTGATGCAACTGGTCAGAAATCCCTTACGAGAGGACGGCTAAAAGGAAGAAAAAAAAAAGTGGAAATTCAAATACTTTGTGTAGTTAAGATTGATTTATACTAGTAAGAAAATATTTCAGACTATCCCATTGCTGGTTAAGCTTTTTTCCTATTTATTCTACACACACGGAAAAGTAATATAATCTGTGGAACATCAATCATCCAACAGGCCCTGTTTCCTCTGCAAACGCTACTTTGTTTTAGATTTTCCATGCAAGTGCCCTTTGAGCAGATAATAGTGTTTAAGGTATTTGCTCATTAAGCCAAGTGCACGAATGATTTTGCTGTTGTATTCTTCCAATGTACAGAATATTCTGCTACATCTTAAATGTGATGGGCATCTGCGGCATGCAGAAACACATATTTGTTTTGCATTTATATGTAGATAAATGTGTCAGTGCATTAGGAGACTTTACCTAATCAGGTTACATGTCAGTTTGTTACCCATTAGGAGCAAAATGAAGTGGATGCTTAAAAATTGACTTTTCTGTGTCAGTCTGAGATATTATGGATTAATTATACCTCATACATTGAGACCAGAGCTGATGGCATAATTCAGGTTCTGCTAAAGTTCTGGTTTGCTTCTACTATCCAAGGGTTTGTTAATGGTCCCCAGATTTTTGAGTGATTGTCATTTCAGAAACATTGAGGGTTAGCACGTTAATACTACAAAAACAATCACGCATGCTGGTTTCCTTGACTTGCTTGGAGATCACTGGTTTTGAGGAAAAATGTGTAGATTTCACATTGTTTAAACTTGGACAGCTCTTCAAAATGTGTTTGCATACTGCCTGTGTGAGCATCTCTGTCATTTGGATAGTCCTTTTCATGACAATTGGAAAGACTTCACATCTGTGCAGGTGGAATTTTTTGTTTGGCTTCACTAAAAACACTTTTTCATAGGTTAAATACCTCCTGTTATTTAGAAACGTATCCTGTCTGGATTCTCCTGGCACTACTTTGGGGTAATAAGTGGCAATTTTAGCTATTCTAGTGATCTTACAATATAGTTTCTAGTAAGAAAGGTTACATTTATTAACTTATTTTATTCTATCAGTTATTAAAAAGAACTAAGCCTCTGCTGAACCTCAAAGCCATAAAATATCTGAAGTACAAGGAGCCCATGCTTCAAGTTCAAAACCATTAAAACCAATCAAAACCTCACACTGTGGTAGTGGTTTGGCACTCCAGGTTTATTGTAACCTCAGTAAGTATTTTGCTTGCTTATTCAGGTAAAATATTAGTTCTGTTCAACACCTTTAAAGCTGTGTGGAAGAGCTGAATGAGCAGCAGTACAGCCATCGCTACTGGGGCTGCAGGGAATGCCTGATGGTGGTACATGGTGAAAAAAGCTCTTCTGAATGTGCTCTGCATCCTATGTGAGCTCCTAAGGAGAAAAACACTTTCCTTACGTACATTTATGTATATATATAAAAAAAAGATATATGTATTAGATATGCACCAAATTATTACATTAATCACTTTTATTCACTATTTCTCAAAAAGGGCAGAGTCGGGTACTAGAACTACACTGACCAAACTTAGCTGTTTTTCCCTGTAGGATCAGTGCTTTACCACTAGACTGGTGATTTTCTTCCGTTTGGGATCAAATTCCTTGCTGCTGTAATCAGGCTGTTACAGAGGAGGCCATACACACATAGACAGATAAATCATTGATTGTCTGTTCTACGTCCTGTACCTTTTAAATGCTGACAGACCAGCTTTTCTTTGCTGTCACTGTTTTTCGTTTCGATCCGGACTAGTATTCTTTTTCAGGCGGTAGCCAACAAGTGTTGCTCGTGAGCTGAATGCAGGAAACCCCCCTGGCCAGTGATGGGTTACTGCGGCTTCAGGTAAAGTTTTTTTCCTGAGGGCTGTTAAGAATTTGCATATGCTGCTAGACAAGAGGGTCACTCCTCCTGTCTGTCATGCTAGGATAATCTGCACTCTGAAGGTGTCCTAGAGAAGGAAAAATATGTTCTGGTATTATATAATTAGTATAAGGCAGGAGAAGTATTTAGGAAGTGTTTTATTGCCCAAGGGAAGCTGAGCATTACAAAGAGTCATTACTGAGCTCTACCAAAGTCTTTCTTAACTGAATATGAACCCTAGGAGCATCATCAGGATTACAATGATTTCCTCTTGTCATGCTGTGTGTGCCGGGGAGGAGTGCACAAGATAACTGTGCTGAATGTAGGTGTTCTTGCTTGTAGCCCTGCCAGCTGGTCTCTAAATGCTCTCATATACTGCTGCCCAAAAAAAACCTCGTGTAGGTGGATAGAGTCCCAGATAGTTTGAACTGTGACCTATTGCTAGCTCTTTTCTGCACTTCCCTGGCAAGTTTAATAAATTAATTTATTACTGTTATGTAATTGCAAGAGTTTGGGTACAACTTCTCTGTTCTCTCATTCAGCTTCACATCTGGGTGGTTGTTTGGAAGCCCAGCTCTGCAGCACATCAGTGGGACAAAGGCGTTTCCTAAACTGACCAACAGTGCGGAAGCAATAATAAAATGAGTGAAAGAATGAGCTCAGGGGAGAGCCTTCTTGTGAAAATAGGATCTCAAATGTGTAATAGTGTAGAAACGTGTCACAACTTTTCTACCTTTCTCTGCTGGAAGCTTCATGCTTGGGGGATTGGCTTTACACAACTGGGCTGTATGTCTGCAGGATGCCTTACTGCTGGTTTGGTTTGGCTTGCTTGGGAGGCACATGCATTTCAGAGTATGGTAGGAGATGTAAATTCCTCCTTTTTAAACATCAGGTTTCTCTTATCTATTTTGTGGTGTAAAGCAGTTCAAGTTATGGGTTTGAGAGGAATTTAATCATCTAATGGACCAGTTGAGTAGTTGTGGGACTTTTTCAGGATTTTATCCCTTGAAATAAACCAATTTTACAATATTTTGTGGTTCTAGGTGCATGCACAACAGAGGAAATTTTCAAGGTGAAATTGGTATGTTTTGGTGCTAAACTCCTTGTTTTAATTGTGATTTCTCATGATAGCTATTTCTTGTGCCTTTTTTTTTTTTTTTTTTTTGATTGTATGTGCTGATGTGTGAGGTAGATGCTTATGCTGCCACCTGTGTAAAATAATAAGGTTGTGCAACTTCAGGAATGAACTCATGGTATGAGCAGCAGCATAAACTAGGGCATATACTGAAGCATAATCTCATATGCCTTGATATAAACTGATCTGATATGTAGCTATTAAGAAACATGGACTGCTAGACCAAACCTTAGTGAAAAACTATCCCTATTTGGGAGACCTCGTAGGTTAGAAAAGTCAGAATGAGCTTTCTGACTCCAGCCTAGTGTCACCTGGGGTATGCTGCCTCCTTCTCCCTGCTGCCTTAGGTGCTGGCCTACCACCCCTGTGCTCTACAGCCATCTGGGAGCAAGACGCGGTTGTCTTCCTTTATGACAGAAAAATCAGTCTAAGCTGGAGAACAAGAAGGATCTGGCAATTCAGGGAACATATGAAAGCTTTAGAATGATGTGAGAAACAGAAGAGAGCCCATGTTACATGGGACTGCTGCTAGTCCCATCCGAATGATCACCAGATAAGGAAAAATACAATCGAAGGAACGCCATAATGTTGTCAGAAGCTATGCAGTGCAGCACAGTACATGGCCATAAATTTAATGGTTATAGGGGTTTTCCCTACACAGTTACATACTGTATGGCTGCAAGTGACTCTGAGCCCATCTGATTTTTTTTATAATAAAGTATTAGAAAAAGAAAGGAAAACTGGAATGAGGAAAACAAGGAGAGTTCTTCGTGTTCACTTTTTCCTGAGCTATGAGGGAAGGTGTACCATGAACTCATGGGGGACAGCGATGGGGAACCATAAGTCTATGCCCCATAGCCACTGTCACACATGAAGGCAGAGACTAGCTCTTCTTCCTACAGTCTGTGCCAAGAGGAGCCGAATACACCAGCAGACAGCTGGAGACTGGGGCATTCCAGATGATCCAGCTATATGGATTTTCTTCCTAAACAGACACTTCACTAACTGCCATGTCCCTGCAACTGAGTCTCACTCTCTGTCCTGCTCTCTGTCCCCTTTCCTTTCGGTCACCATCAGTGTTCAACAGGGATGGGTACTGGGTGCTCCAGGACCAGAACTGTGACTCTTAGGTGATGCCAGTAGCTCCAAGGCTATCTGGCAGGGCTCAGCTTTCTTTTCTTTCTTAATTCTTTCTTAGTCTTGCCTATCAATGGAGCTCTCTTCTTCAGAATGCATTTCTTATTCTTAATAATTCCTTTGCTATGAAATTGTGCTATGAAATTGTCATAAAATCAATGCGTTGGAGGAAATCCTCATTCTAGTTTGACTTAGGCAACTACTGAAATCTGTTTACACTTCTTTTATTTTAGGACCAAAAATCACACTCATAAAAGATGTAGTGTGCCAAGAGCTGAAGTTAAACTGAAAAATAATCCCATGCAAGCTGATGACTGGGTGGCTCTCTGAGAAGAGGTGGTGTACTGCAGCAATGTGAAAAATGCGCACAAACTAAAAGTTGATGTAGTTTTACTTTAAATATTGTAGAGGAAATAAAAGAAGTCATAATCTGCTTTAGTGTAAATGAACCAACTCAGTATCTTCACTGGCAGTTTGCCTGTTTTACTTAAAGGCCTAATTTGGCTCTGTAAGAACATACTCAATGCAAAGACACCGTAGAAGGAAGCTGCACACAATGCCTTATACTTCAGTTCTTCTATCCCTTAAACTCTTACCAGGGGTGATTTGGCCAGGACACACACAGCGTAGCTAAACTTCCTTCTTCAGTATTGCACTTTTTTTCTTTTCCCTTTTAAACACGTGTTTTTTCTCTCCCTCTCGTACAAGCAGATGGTCTCCAGTTATATGCAGGAGCTCCTATTCCCTGGGTTGCTACGCAACAAAATGCATCCTATCTGCATCCTTTCTGTGCTGTATCCCGTTTCCGTTCAACAACTCAAAATAACCAGCTTAGTGCTTCAACATGCTGCTTCCTCTTTTCTACAGAGTTGAATATCTATCAAGTATCTTCCTGGGCTTCCTATCTCTTCCTGTTACAGCCTTGAAAAAAATGTGTTTGCCCTGAATTGATTTTCCTCATCACTTCCTATTTACATCAGTCCGCTTAGTGCTAAGGCAGGCAAAACATACATAAATGAGTCACGCAGCTGCTAGCCCATAAAAAAAAAAAAGTGTCAGCCAATTGTGTGATGTTTGAAAGCAAGATTCTTCATTGTTGTCAGGTGTGGGGTTCCTGTTTGTCCTTTTTATCGTGGCTTTGTTTCCCTACTGATACCAGAAAGTTGAAAACAAACTTTTTCCTTTTTTTTTTTTTTTTTTTTTTTTCCTACTGGACTTATGAAAAGAATTTAATGCTGATCAGACTAAGTACAATTACTCTGTACCTTTTGTTAATTTTTTTTTAGGTGAACTTAATTCCCAGTTTTACCTAATGTTGGCTTTCCTCGTAGAAGGGAATGCCAGGTCTGGAGAACCTCTCTGCCTTATTGCTTATCTTACAGATAATTTAGTAGGTTAGAGGACAGTGATTTATTTGACCTAATTTGGGCACTCTGAAGTTGAGCGTGTGGTGGGTCCTCAGCAGCTCTGCTTCCTCTAGTCAATGGAGAAAGAGAGGCACCTTCAGTAATTGAATTGTAGCAATTAATTCACTGAGATAGGTGGGATGAATTGTTGAGATGCAACTTCTTGTTTGCAGCTATAGAAAGAGTTTGGCTGATAGCTTGGCTGAAATGCCTTGTTCTTAGATTGCTGACGTAAACCTGGGTGTTAGCAGACTTTTTCTTTGTATCATTGTGAAATATTTCTCTGCACTTCTCCAAAATAATTTGTTGGTATCCCTTGCCACCATTTCCAGGGACAAATAATCCAACTAATGTTTTGGGTAGGAAATGAAAAATAGCCAACAAAACTACAGGTATGAGTGACCACCCTGCCATCCTGGCTTTTCATAATTGTTGTTCAGAGGTGATGTATACAACTATATAGCTAAATATCACTTCTTTTTGTAGACAGCTTTTAGCCTATGTAACAAACTTCAGTCTTATGTTTCTGGAACAGCAGTGTGCTTTAAAAGCAAAAACACACTTTTTTTTTTTTTTTTTTTTTTTTTTTTTTTTTCCCCCTAATGGGAATTCCTGTGTTCAGATAGTGATGATGCTAAGGCTACGTCAGTTTCAGTGACTGAATGTTTTCTTCCAGCTTGTAGTTGAAACGAAGCTTTTGGTAGAGATTATTCAAGGCAGAGTTTCAGGATGATGCTTATCCAGAGTGCTCTTTTAAGCTATGTATGCCTCAGGAAGCTCAGACCAAGTGCTGCTACTCTTCTTTGGGTGGTGGTAGCCTGTGCACAGACTCAGCTCTGCTGGAGCACAGTCCCAGGGCTACTGCTTCTCCTTCACCTCCCTGGTGTAACGCAGAGGTGAGGAGGAGGCATGTGTTTGCTGCTCCCTGTGCTGTACACCAAAGTTTTGGTTGCAAAGGTTTGGTAGTTCTGCTCATTCTGAGAGAATCTGCACAATTTAATGAACTTGATTGATTTTAGCTTACTACAGAAATAACAGTAAATAATACACGATAACTATATTCGTTTATAAAGTGCTACTTTCAAAATGCTGTGTGTAATACATTAAAATGAATGTGCAGAGGGTTTTTCCCCCAGTGCATCTTTGGAAAACTATTTCAGTAACACAGAGACAGCACGGTTCCTGCAGTTCAGCAAGGTGTGGGAATTGCTGGATGCTATCTGAAGGGCCATGGGTATGGGAAGACAGCCTGGATGTTCGTTGTGCTTTCTTCTAGCTTGAATGTTTTGGAAACTGTTCGTTAAAAATAAGAGGTGAAGAATAGGATGGTTTTAAGGAGGCTGGCAGAGATCATCCTTTTAAGTACTGTGAGTCATTTTCTAATATCATGAGAAAGGAGTGGAATTAAATTCAGGCGGTTTGAGGGAGTCCTACCTGATATGAACTTTCACTGTAAAGATAAAATTGGCCCTGCCCAACGATGATGGAAGGATGCCTATAGACAGATGTCAGTTGACAAGGTGGGATGCAAACTCAAAGTTCGATGGTGGCCCATGTGATTTAAGAAGAAACAACAACAACAACAAAAGCAGTGCCAACCCATAATTTATTCCTTCATTCCAATGAATCTGCTCACAGTCAAACATCTTTTCTCACATCTCAGGATCTATGCACACAAGTACTTTGGAAACATAGGGCCCCACAGTCAGCAGATTCCAAACAAAATGTAGTGGTAAATGCGATAGGACTGGTATTGCTTATTTGCTGTGTGCATTGTAATGTGTACAGCTTTTTAAAGTCCAGTTTAAGATTTCTGGACTGAAATCAAGATCTGTTTTTACTAACACAAGGTGAGCATAAGTTCTAGCACAACTCATTCTTTTTGTAGATCTTGCTCTATTGTCTGACCTGCTCCCTTTTAATAAAGCAAATGTGTGCCACCATTACCACAAAATGATAGGAAATGCTAGTTGTGGCCAAACTATTTCGCAGTAAAAATACTGTTGTGAAATATATGCTTTCTCTTACATGAGGTCAATGCTTATTTCTTCCAAGTACAGAAACAGTGTATTTGCAATAATGCATATGAAAAAAATATTGTCTAGCCTTTATTTATAATTAGAAGGTATAAATAATATGTATATAATGGTTATGACTCTGTAAAACTTACTAAAGAGAAGGAGCTCTGTGCTGTGTTGATATCTATCTTAGAGACAAGCAACACAGACAAAAACCAGCACAAATTATCACACCTTCAGTTCTCCTCAAGCAGTGGAAGTCTAGGCTTCATGGAGTGAAGAAGTTTGCTTGAAATATGTTTGCCAAAAATCAATTTCTATTTCTACTTTCAAAAAATAGTAGATACCTTTCCTGAGCAATGATGCGGTTGTTTTTTATTCTAATAAGAAAGATTTATACTCTCTTTAAATATAAATTGTCATACATGGAATGGTTAAGGCCTTTTCTAGGTCTGCCTAATAGCAATATGGAATATAGAATCCACGAATTCTCATAGTTTTTTTTTTTTTTTTTTTTTTTTTTTTTTTTTTTTTTAAAAATAGAAATGCCACTAAGTTTATCAGAGTAAGTATGAAGTGGACATTTGCAGGCAAATGAACTCTTTTCTCCTGACATGCCTAGAGACTAGACAGTAGAAGATGATCTTTACAGATCTCTTCTGTGGTCAGGATCTGCATGTCTGGTACGTGATCCTGGAGTCAGAGGAACAGATGAATTCATGTTTTGTCTTGCAAAAAGCTAAACAAGAAGGTTGGGAAAAATCTTTGTGCTGTCTTCATGTCAGCATCCAAGAAGTAAAAGGTATTCCTGAAAAAATTCTCCTCCCTATGTTTAAAAAAAATAATTGTCACTAGGACTGATCACTGGGAACTGGAGAGGCCAGTCAGTGGGAGCAGAAAGCAGAAGTACAAAGCTGCAGCTTACCTAGCGGGAGATGAAATAATGTCTGTGCATTGCTCTAGTAAGCAATTTGCATTAATAATTTTTCTGGTAGGCTCAGTAGTGTGTGTCCATGGAGGGATTTTCTTTCCTGAACACTGATTGCCATGATTGCCACTATACACAGAATTACTCTCAATATGTTTCTGATAATTTTCAGTACCAACATAGAAAGGCTTGCAAAAGGAGTATTGTACAGCCAGATTTTAATGTGTCTATTATACTGAAGTGTTTCAACACCACATCTGTCTCTATTATTGACACATCAATAGAAAATGGTAAGCATGGTAATTAGCAAAGTAATTGATTGTAGTGTTGTGCAGATCTTCTGCAAAGAAAAAAGAAAATTCTAATCACAAGACATGGATCCTTTGCTTGAGAAATGAGCTTTTTTGTTTCCTTGTTTCATTGTGTAGCCTTATCATTAGGACTATTTAAGAAAGTCTGTCTGGGAATTCGTACTAACTTTACAATATGACCATATGAAAATAAATGATATATCAATATATGATACTAAAGTGTAAATAAACTATAAACAATATTGATAGAGAGACCAAGTTCTAACTTGCTGTGCTGGAATTCATTTGAAATTTATTTGAAGAGAATGAGTCCTATTTAAATAAATAAATAAATAAATAAAAATGTACCTTCTTATGCACACACACAAGCAGGGAACCATTATGCTGCCAGTTTAGCTGCTTCAGATGCAAGCTAGGAGTTCAGCAATTGTCCTTAAGAACAGTTGCTCCTGGCAATCTTCATCTCATGCAGGTTGCTTTCACTTCTTCAAGACTGGAAGACACTGGAAGCTGGGAGTTAAACAGGGAGAGAGACAGCTGTGTGGGGGTGAGTGTGGAGTCAGGCTAACCAGCTCAGTGTAAATGTCCAGGCAAGGCCGTGGTGGCCTTCTGAAAGCTTCAGAGCAGCTTCAGACTTCGTGGGGCATCATATACACAATGTGTCCTTTGGTACGGTGTCGTTACAGCATTGTGTATGTCCTTAAAGGAAATGAGTATGGTATTCTATCATAATGGTTTGATTATCTTAAAAGTGTTTTTTGTCCCACTGCTGGACAATATTAATTTTTTGGTTTGTTTTGCAGATTCACTAACTGAACAACTGAAGAAGCACTGTAGTTATATAAGGACGTTACCTCTGAGTCCAAAGCAGTACTTCTCAGTATATGTTTAAAAATATTTCTAATCCAAACTCTGTAGAAGGTGCTCACAAGGGACAAATAACTTAATATTGACATAGTCTTAAATATATTGAAAAGACATAAATCAGAATAATGAGATTCATAAATCTGTTAATATTAATGGAAAAACCTTTTGGGAAATGTAGTGTAAAATCAAAGAAAAAGATGAACTTGAGATGTAAGCAATGGCTCTAGTTAAATGAATAAAAAATCGGATATTTTGTTTCAATGCTTTCTCAAGTCAGAGAAAGTCATTACATCCTCTTGAAATTGTGCTTATGTCTTTAATAGTGTCATAAACAGAACACAAATATTAGGAAAAATGCAGTAAAGGTATTTCTAGAAGCCTGCTAATAAATGAAACCCCTGGAACTATTTGTTTTTCGCATCATGGAATGAGGAAAGCACCATGAAGCCTTTCTTTCAAAAATTCTCTCCAGAATCGATAGACTGATTCTATGCTGAATTTCAAGGCTATAAAGCTTTATTAGCAAGAAGAATATGTATATTGTTATTCATCTGTTCACACTGCAATGGTTAAGGGACTGTCAGCATTTCCTTTAAAAAACCCCTATAATTTAACAGGAAATTCTAACACACAAAAATGCATTCTAGGCTGCATTTGACAAAGGGGCTTCCTTAACCATGTTTTCATAATTAATTCTGTTTAGATGTTTTACAACTTGAAAAAAAAGTGGGCAGTCACATCCTTAGAGATGCATGCCATCTTATACCCACTGCAAAGTATTCCTAATGTCAGCAACTGCAAAAACAGTGCTCTTCATCTCTCCCCTGCCTGGCTGAACCCCTTCTTGCCCATCCACCACCACCACAAGAAAGTTCCTAACTTTGTCCTCCTTCCAGTTAACATGTCCCTTTGACTCCTCTGTGTTATTTACCTTTGTAGGGCTCCTGGAAATCTTTACTACACAACACAGAGCAATGTCTTCTGTTAAAACACTCATTGTTGGCTCTTCCATGGTGTCGAGGGAGATCCTACATGCAAAGATCCTTGGTGGACTGGAAGCACTGCAGCTTCCAATTACCCCGAATAAGATGTTAGAACTGCTGCAATGAGTATGTTGGATGAAGATCCAGTTCTGGCTAAGGGTGAAGCACAGATCCACTGAGCCCAAGGTGGTGCTGGGCTGGCCCAGCCTCACCTCACCCTTGTACAGGCACTGGGGTTGACCCCGTCCTCCATCTTGCACTAAACTCAGTAACTGCTCTGATGTGGAGAGACCTCAGCATGTTTGCAGATGCCTCATGGTCTCCTCTTCAGGTAGTTTACTCAAATGATTAATGGTTCCCTCTGCGAAAAGCTGTTTTCTGTCTTAGCATTGATAAGTACTTCTTGATGTAGCAAGAAATGTTTTATCACTAGTGATTTAAATAGATGTTCATTGCACACGTGTCTAAAGGCAGAATATTTCTCAAGAGTGCTTGGGAAAGACTTCAGTAGCAAAGACAAGTTTGGCTGTTGGATCTAACATGCATTCATGCTTCAAGCACATTTGTTCGGTGTAGGGATACCATACCTCTGGGATATCAGATAAACCAAACTTCTGTACTCGTAACTGATAAATTGCACTTGTCAGTGTAAGAAACAAGATAGTTCAGAAGTTCTTCTGTTTCCTACCTATATCATAAATCTGTTTGATTAAATTTGTTGAAAATATATATATATTTTTTTTTCTCTGAGGAATCATAAAATGGAGAATATTTGAAAAAATTCTCAGGTTCTCCCTTTCTTAGTTGAACTGTCTCCATGCATAGGTGAAAGACCATAAAATACTGTTTGCCTCATCTTTAAAGTTCCCTCAAAGACTGTTTTCATTCATGTGTGGCTGGCTACCATACATCAACAGTGTTTTCAAATCTCAGATCAATATCCTGGATGTTTTCAGAGAAATTAATTAGTCTCACTGAGGGGTTATTTTCCTAGGTTGGAAAAAAACCCTTTGCTCCGTTTGATATTGACTACATAGTCAACTGGATAGACACAATGTTTACCCTCCTAAGAGGTCAATTTAAGTGCTCCAGGCAATACAGTAAGTCTAAGAACATACTTTTCTGCTGTTTCATTTGTAAGCATTGAGTACACACAGTCTTTGTTTAAGTAAAATTGTTTCAGGCTACTGCTCCACTACCTGGTTTTACTCAGGTTTACCCCTGATATAATATGATTCTTAAATTAGTTGTTTTCTGTTTAGGGATTGTCCTTTCTCTAGCATGAGTATATCTAAAGAGGTCTATTGATTTCAGTGCACGCAGACAGACTTCATAAAGAGGAAGCTCTGTGATCAAATAAGATTCCAAAGTATTGAATATAGAAAAAAAACAAAACTTACAGCATGCATTATGAAATAATTTTTGACTACTGAACACACTTATTTTTTCATTTTTTTCACACCCCTTATTATATATTTATAGCATTTTGCAGCATAGGACTAATGCAACTTTTGTTAGGGAGTCAGAAACTGCAGTTCACATTCATAAATGAAATGTTTCTGCAAGAACCTTCCTCATCCAGTGTGTAACTTCCTTGATCCACCCTTGAAGGCTGCAGAAAAAGCACATTTGTAAGATGTTTATGCCGTATTTAGAGTAGGGCAAAATTCTATCAGAAATTGATGACTTAATCAGTTTCAGAATTTTCTAGAATTCGGACTAATGTTGCAGTGCCCCTCTTCAAGATGTGCAGGGCCCTCTACATGTTTGGAAATTGGAAATTTTCATTTTAATTCTTTATAATAATTTCTTTGGTTTTATTTCTTCTACCTCCCCTCCACAAACATATTCTTAAAATATATATATGAAAAAATATAAGTTTAAGTGACCTGAAAACGAAAGGAAGCATGGTGAACTACCACTGACTTTTAATCACTAGTCCTGAAAGTCTACAATTAGTTACATTAGCAAGTCAACAGGAAATGAAACCAGTCATTAAATCCTCCCTTTATATGAAATGTCTCAGAACAGCTGAAGTTTACTTCCCAGGAGATATGAACTGCAAGACCACTAAACTCTGTTTTTTCTTTTTATTTCTTATTTAAACACTTTGGATCTTCCAAGAAGCAATGAGACTTTCCTTTAGCTTAGTGTCTTGAATGCTTTCTGAGTTGGTGAGAGGTGTGGATCAGGGTCCCCTTGAACATAAGACAAATTCAAACCCATGCTGTTATCTGTGCCCTTACCTCTGGGATCCTGCTGGCCTGGCAAGGTCTGTCTCTTCAGGATTATTATTTTAGTCCTCAGTTATTTTCAGTTTGTGACTTTGGAAATAACTGAATAGGTCTGTGCTGAAAGCTACATTTGATGAATGCATAATTTGCTGAAAGAATTCCCTAACTCTGTATGAATAATTATGGGTTTAAGTAAATCCTCTCTAGAGAGTTTATCAGATCACTTTATTGTGCATAGAATAAAGTTAGAAACTCAGAACTTGTTCTGCAGTCAGCTTCCTGCCTGCCTATTAAAAGTGGGAAGCCCTGTTGGGTTTTCCTTCCTATGACAGCTTGCCCATAACTCTTTAATCAGTTTTCCATAGCTGAGAAATGTTGTTGGTTTTGTTTATCGCTGAGAACTGCAAGTCTGTGTTCTCTTCTTGGTATACCCAACATGAATCATGGTTTATAAACATCCTGTTGGTATTGATGGAGTAACCGGGGCCTTAATAAGACTTTGATCTTTTCAAGCAGCTTACATATACTAAGGCACAGTGTTGGTAGAGTCTTCAAAGTGTTAACAACAAACACAAAACAATCTTCTCTATGAGTGTTGGATGTGCAGTGAATACACTGAAACATTATTTAATGTGCCACTAGTGTTTCTGAGAACACCTAGAAAAAAAAAAAGACATATTTTCAAATTCCAGCATAAAACTTAAAAATAAATTTAACAAAATTATTCTGTAGTTCTGATCTAGGGACCATGACAACTGATTTGAAAGTCCCCTCTATTTTACAATAACATAGTCTAGAATTTCTTTCTATTCTAAACATAGACCATTCATAAAACAGTCAACAGTTATGAAACAATTTTTAAAAGTATCTTCCACAAAAGCTTTTTTTCAGACCAGACACTCCTTTAAAGATGACCCTGTGGAGTACAATAGATGGGACAAACAGTGAGAGACAAGTTTCAGATTGCTTTTGAATAACATCTGAAGCTTCATGGTGGCCTCTTTGATGTGACCCCAAGGGGACTGACCACCTGTGTTGCTTTGTGCGGTGATGATTTGTTAATCAGGAAAACAAGAAATACAATATGGCCTCAAGTAAATCTTTAAGTAATCTTAGATGAGATTTAGATTTTGGGGGGTGATTTTTACATTATTCTTTACACAAAATAAATAATTTCATCAACATTAACTGCTTAATTCTGTTTTTTTTTTTTTTTTTTTTTTTTTTTAATCTAGTCTTCCAAGATGATATATTTTTTCCATACATATATTTTACTGTTTTCTGTGGACTGCATAAAACAGGTTATGTTTTTAAAAGGGACAATCAATTCATATGACCACTTCTTTTCTACTGCTTTACAGATATTAAATTCACTCAGGGTTTATTGACTTCATGAGTCAATACTGATTTTTGAATACATTTCTTAAGTCCCAACTACTATAGCATAATCTATCTATGCCTTCATTTTTTTTTTTTTTTCCCAAAGAATAGGCAAATGAACAAACTGTTATTCTTTTACAGTCATTTAAGAAAGACAAGGCAAAGTAATCTGTCTTTATAGGATAATAAATGCTTACCTCCACACTTTTTCTTGTTTCTGAGGATTTCAATACTGATCAATGAGGCAATGAGAAATTTTTCAATTTTTATACTGGTAGTAAATTGCTTGTGCTGCAATAGGCTAAAGTGGCTGTAAATACCTCCCTCTGTAATTTCCCAAACATTAAAAAGATATCTATTTCTTCAACTAGGCAGTTAATGTCAAGAGGATATATTGCATCTCGAATTTGAGTAATGAAGTCCTGGATTTGTAAGCATCCTGGTATTTAAGACATTTGCCAGTCATTTGTTTTCCTTTTCAGAGAGTGATTGCAAAAGGAATGATGAGAGGATAATTCCAGGTGAGACTACAGAAATGTGAGACTAAGACTACAGAAATGTGAGATTATCTAGACTGAGCCATGATCTTCTCCAGAGAGCTCCAAACCATCATTAGTGTAAGGGTTTCTTCAGCAATGAGATTTTAGCTTATTTTTCGCGATTTTTCTAGAACAAGTATCTGAAGGAAAACCCATCACTCTTTAGGTAAAATTATAATTTGAGAAAAAGTTGCTAGGAAGTTCTTAAACTGTGGTATACTTAGGTGGAGGGCTGAGTGATTAAGAAATGTCAGCTGTGTTCGGATGAGGACGCAGAGTTGGGGTCAGGCCTGTTAAACAGAAAGGAGCTTTAGGTCCATGGAATTATGCTGGTTTGACTGGTATGGGAAAAACTCAGTGCCTTCTGGACTCATCTTACAAGTTGTTAAGCCACTAGAATGAATTAACTTTACTAGGACTTAAAACTCTTCCTCACTCTTCAAGACCCACCCTCAAATCAAACTTTTAGGATTTAACCCATTAAGTGTCAAGACCAAGAGCTCAGTTCTGTGACATGCTGAACATCTGCTGAAAGATGAATGCCCTAAAATATTTCCAAATTCAGTCATCACCAGTGGAGCTATCAGAAACACAGGCATAGGCAAATATGGGAACACATGCCGATTGTACCCGTGGGTTTAGTTGGGTGAATTGCCTAGTTTCAGAACAGCAACCTGCCTAAGAGGTGTGGTAGAATACAATGACCAAATACTACAACGTTGTTCTGTTAATTTAGGACAATGTCATCATCAGATTAAGAATACATCGTCATTTTGCATCCTGTTGTGCCACGTCTTTCTCTTGTTTTCTGACATAACGAGGTGGCGGTCCAGCTAACAGTCCTCTCCTCTGCTGCAGAGTCCTTGCCCACCTCCAGAGCAGCGTTCTGCCAGGTCACAGTGGGAGGCAAACAAACAAACAAAAAAATCACATCATTACTAGCAGCATCCAAATGTATATGCAGAAATGGGGGAGTATAATCGAACGGCACAGGCAAACTTATTTCTTTGTCCTGCAAGTTTGATTTGTAGAGTTAATTTTTCTTTCAAAGTATGCCTTCATGATGCAATGCTATGGTAAGGATCTGCCTACAGTCACCCAGAGAAATATATTTTTACCTAAATGCTAATGCAAATTCACAAATTCCACTTAGACTCAGTTCTGCTAAGTATTTTGAGATAGGGCCTTTTTTCAAGTGAAGTGTTGCCTTTTTTGCCTTGCTTACTTCAAATCTACCATTGGGATTAATTTGGTTATTTACTCTCAATAATGGAAATAAGTCAAAGGGGAAATGTTTTTCACACTGAGCAGGCACCATGTTCTTCTGGTATGAGCGTTCTTTTCCTTTGTTTTTGAAACAATCTTTTGATTTCTTAGGCTTTCCTTTCATGACATTTAGGAGAAAAGGAAACTGCTGTTGAATACGGGATGCCTGGGATTTCTGTTTTATATTATACTTTTTAAATATTTGAACTCTGCTTCAGGACGGAACAAATTAGAGTTGAAACTGAAGGGTGGGTAAGTAGTTTCAAGGTTTCTTTATTTGATTTTCAGAAGTCTATATTTACCCTCCTCCAGTTTATATGTGAAGTACCTTTCTGCTCACTCTAAACACTCTTTTTATTGGTAGCTTCTAATGAATAGTTACCTACACAGCAGCTGTTAATCTTCTTCATTACTAAGTCTTTCCAAAAAAAAAAAAAAAAAAAATCTCATTCCTCTGCTGTGTATTTTGAAAGACATATGAAAACTTTCCTCCTGAACTGTTTTATTTTTGTTTATTTTTTTGTTTATTCCATCTGTCTGCTTCAAAATACAGTTTCTATATCTTGATTTCAGTTTAAAAATCCCCTTAAAACAGCATGTTTTCTCTTTCTTGGTAAGGAGCTGGCAAATCCTAGATCCGTATGTTGCAATTCAGTAGAACACATGCAGCGCTGGCACTGCAAGCTGGTACCTCCCCTGAGTCCCAGCTTGGCTCCACCTAGGAATTAGTGCCCAGTTCATATCCTTTCAACAAAGCGTTGTATAATCTCCTTGTAATTGTATTGGGCATATTTACTGTACAATGGAAACAAACTTCAGAGATTCACGTGTTCCATCGAAGGGCAATTGAGATGAAACTCATTTCCTAATATATTTTATCTATGCCAGCAATTTGGTGGTTATTATATACAGTAAGCAATAAAACTAGTTAAAAGATCATTAAATAACTCCCATGAAGTTATAATAATGCAATAAAAAATCTAACCAATACCAAGCACCGTGCGTCTTGGAGCTTTTTAATCAGTCTTTTCTTGGGCTACAGTCAGACCAGTGACCATAAATCTACCAGCTATCCAATCTCCAGCACCACATTTCCTCCTTTGCTGGGAGTTCTTGGGCCACCATGGAGAGAGAGACAAAATCTTGTAATACTCACTATGGTGTGCCAAGCAACTGTTCAAAGCTAGAGAAATTGCTTTGAACAAGGCAGAAAGAAGTTCTGATTTTAAACTTCCATATTAAAGTGGTAATGAACTGCATTTTTGTACATAGCTTTGAAAATCCCCACTGTGGAATCATGCACTATCAAGGGTCATTTTAATAACATTGATTGTTAAAAGACACAGCTCCCAGTGTAAAACCAGAACTCATTAGAATTCAGGATAAAGCTGATTACAGAGGAATGCGTAAAATTGAATATTAAGAAGATTAAGAAGAGCTGGGCATCAATGCTATATTCCAAAGGGAAATCCATAATGTGCTTACTGTCCCAATCAGCAGTACCCAAAGGCAATGTGTACCTCTGTGAGTGTGCCCTACTGGAGAGGGAACTCTGAGAGTTTGGCCAAGGGTAACTATAAATATTAAAACCTTTATTATCAATGTTTGATAGAAACATAAAAAATTTATAGTTGTGTACAAATTCTTTCTTTTGCAGAGGAGACGCATGAGATCTTATAGTGCTCCTGATAAGTCACCCTCATTTTTTTCCTTTCAGACAAAATCTAATTATTTCTGCCCAAATTTCTTTCTTTCTTCAATGGAGTTAGTGTCATCTGAAAGAAGCAAAACAGAATGAATAGTCGAAGCCCTGTATAGAGCTAATAGTAGATTCTGTATCAAGGTCATTCAGATAGGCTGCTGTGCTATGTTTTTTTTTTTTTTTTTTTTTTTGTTAATTTACAGTCTTGTAGCCCCTCTGCCTCCTTTTGCTATTCAGTATGTGTTTGTCACAGACTCTCTCATTTAGAAACAAATGCATTCAGACATCTTTGGTACTTACAAAAGCATAGTCTCAAATCGCAGCAATTATTAACATAACAGTAACACACAAGAGTTGCTCCAGCATATTGCAAAACCTGTGAAGCTTTCAATGCACTCTGTAAGTGTATGAGATAGAAATGAAAGGCAAATATCTACCTAAATGTAAATTTCCCCCTCCCCATAACATCTAAATGGAATTACTTTCCACATTGTTGAGAAGATTCATTAAAGGGACACAGAATCTTAAGAGTGAAAACCTCCTTGTTTTGTAGTGGGAAGCTATATGAGACGTGGCAACCTTTATATATTTAAAATATGATTATTGTAACTGAAATGTAGAATTAACCAATCCTGCACTATTTATGATAACGGAGCGTAAATACAGGCCTCCTGCACAATACAGTGTGCCAAGAAGCTAACTTAGAAGAGGTTATAGTAAGGCAAAGCAGATGTTTATTAATTTTCCTAGTAGTATTATAGGAATTAATTTTATAGTTCTGTTTTGAAGTACACCAGAAATCAGACAGGGCAAATCAGTTCTCCATGCTTTACTACTGTTTTCTGCCTTCTTGATGTCTTTTAAGAAATCAAAGATACGGGGCTCTCACCAAGGCCCTTTCTCTGCTCCAAGCATCACCTCCAGTGAGGCCCCAACTCAGATGAATTTCTATGTGACACTCTGCAACGTGTAATCAACAATCACCTCTTCGGTTGGTCATGTGCCCGGTGCAAGTATATTAACGTTGTTGTTGAAGGAACATTTGAGACACAAAATGCGAAGGAACGAATCATTTAAAATATCTTCCTAGGCTTTCTGTCCTCCCATATTATTTATACTACTATGCCAGCATAGCCCCCTGTGATAATAGTAGGCCTGCAGAAAATAATGTGAATTGTTTTAGTTGTCAGTGAAACTAGACTTCATGGCCAACATGGTATATATAGCTGTATAAAATTGTGTGGATTTTCGTATGTTTTGAGCAAAAGTGCACTAACCTGCCATAGATACAGGTTTAGACATAGCTATGTGTTTGTGGTGGCGCTACTATTGCACTACTAAGTAACAATGTTCAGTTCAGCTACATTGCTGTAAGTTTATTTAATTTAGAATAACAGAAGCCATGATAGTATTAAGATAATCAAAACTATGTGAATATCTGAAGTTTCCTTTGTATAAATCACTCTATTTTTGAATAGACAAGGACTATAATACACTGTGCTGCAGCCTAGGACGAAGTACTGTGTGTTGTAAAGAGTTTCAGTAAATGTCCATGGACCCTCTCAGCTGTAAATGAATGTTTTTGAATAACACCAGTAATCTGAAGGTAATTAAAGTAGTTTATGCAAGGTGCAATAAACAGCTATTGTTGTGTCTACAGAACATTACTTTACGCTATTGTGAAGATGATGTCTTTTTAGCCTCCTAGCTGTTGTGAAAAAAAAATTCAGAGGCCACTAGTCTGAAAGAAACAAGGACAAGATAATAACTAGAGACGCAATTAATGCCTGTGCTTTGGAATAGTACAAATTGTTACAACAATCACAGAGAAAGCTGTACAGAGGTTATAGGAAGGCAAGTTAATGCAATGCTTAAAAAAAGAATTAAACAAAGAGTGTTAGAAAGACCTAAATTACAAGAGCAAAGAAATGAAAATACAACTTAATAAGAAACAAATGTCGCATGCTGTGTATTAACAGTGGAATGCTTGCAGAAAATATGGAAAAGTCTTTGTTTACTCAACCCTGACTCATGGGCAAAGGTTTACATAAACTGGGCTTCTTTCCTGATCACAAGTATGTGGGAAGTCCTATGGGGATGGGTAGTCAATAGGGCTTCTCAGTCACTTGAAATCAGGCACGTTTGGACTCAGTCATTTAGAGTAAAAACGTGGTCCCATAATTGTCAGCAAAAAACACCCATTTTATTACTGGGGCCAGAGTCCCACTGATGTGCCAGGCTCTTCATGTGTTACCAGTACTGGCCTCAAGAGCAGCAGCTCCTGAAGTCAGGTTCAGTCCTGACTCGGATTTCAGCCCTTACTCCTGTACATCAGCACATATTGCTGTGTGTATTCCCAAACAGTTTCTGGTGCTCTCTTTCATTTATTTGCAGGAATGAGCACTTATGTGAAAAGAAGGATACAGAGTGGCAGTAAAAATTGTCTTTAATGAACATACAGAGCAGATCCTGCTTTCAGTTGTGCCCTTTCAACTCCACTGAGGTTGAGGTCATCTTGCCTCTTACCAGGAGTCTGTCTTAAGCCTGCATCTCTTCCAGAAAGCCTGAGAGCCTGTGGGAGGATAGGTACCAGGACCAAGGAAGTGGGGGTTTATATAGAGGGACGTCAGAGCAGGAAGGAAAAAGTCACCTTTAAAGGACCACAGCAAGTAATGTAAGCCCTCACTGCAGTCTGTGGTAACGAAAGTAACTCGGAACAAATATGTATCTGCCTCAGAACCAAGATGCAGCTGACCCATTCTGAATGGGAACTAGATTGTAGTTAACCTATTGCATCACTAATTTAACCTTCCCAAGGGGAATGGATGAGAGTTACATACTTCTTTTCTGCCTTTCGAAAAAAAAAAAAAAAGCCCAATAATTCAAAGAAACGTCTAATGTTGGTAAATGTGCATATGTACTTGATGTATTGAACTTATTGTACTTGATGTAATGTACTTGATGGATTGAACTTATTCCCCTTTTTGTGTGCTGACATCCTACACACTGCACAGGGAGATTCTACAGATGTACAGAAATGCGGCACAGGATGGGATGTTTCTTTATGGCATTTCCGTGTGCTTTAAATCTCTGAAGAGTTTTCTGTGTGTGTGTTTTATATTGAGTCATTAAGTACAAAAACAAACTTATTCACAAACCAACTTTGATCTAGATTTCCTGTGATTTATCTCTGCTGTCTATAGCATGCACTGAAACCCTACCTGATTGTTATTAGCTCCCCAAATATTTATATCATTCCAGATAATCAATGCTTATCACAGTTAATACAGATGTTACAAGTTCCTCAAAGAAAGGCACTGTCAGCATAATAGCATTTTAATTATTGCAGCATATGTTTTCAAATGGGTCTTTTGTTTACAGTATCAATTAAACAGAGTAACCATATATATCTAATTAATAGATGGTGTTAAAAGTATCGTACATGTAAATTACAGCTTTTCCCACAAAGTATATGAACCAATAAGGCAATGTCTTGGAGGTATTAATGCTCACTTAATTAATTTAAATCATGTTGCTAGTGCTGTTTTCTGTTCTCATTCCCTTGCGTTTGCACTCTCTACAGGATGTTTTTCATTCAACTGCTGTGTAAAACAAATTTGCTTGTGGGGGTTTGGTGATATAAAGTATCTGACTGGCACCAGTACATTAGTTATTCTACATGTAACTGAAAACATAAATGCAATGTTTGGAGAAGTAGAGATAGCAGCATCTACTGGTTAGAAAGACTCAGAAGACATCATTTTTGTTATCAAACGTGCTGTAAGTTCATGGGGAAGTTCAGCAGAGAACATGCTGAGCCCTTCTGTCCCTTGGCTTCCCGGCTTTATGCAGCCTCTTTACTCCCTGCATCTCTTTGAAGTTCTCTGAGGAGAAGTGCAACGTGTTTTGTTGTTGTTTTATTTTTTAATTTTTTAAAAGAAGTTTCAGAGAAAATTGCTGTTTTACCCACCTTGTAAGGAAAACTTGACATTCATCTATCTCCCTAATAGAATCTAGTCTAAGAACTTCACAAGAATATTTCTATAGGCAGTTCATTCATGCTTTAAAGAGAGAAATTATTTTTTGGTCTCTCTCTCTCTCTTAAAAAAATATACTTGCTGTGAAAGATATCAGGAGCAAATTCTGCATTAAAAATATTGTTTATTCACTGCAGTTCCTAGTAGCATCACCTTGACAGAAAGGAACAATCCTTTCCTGGGAAGACCATTAGTGTGGTGACCTTCCATACCTTAACTATGTGCAATCACTGCAATCTAAAATCTGCTTTACTTGCAATCTGAAAATTGCAGGTAAAAGTTACATTTTGCCATTAATGATTACTATTATTTTAAATAGAGGAGCCTGCCATGTCAGGATCTGAAGTAATTTTGGAAAAACTTAAAATATTTGCTAAGTATATAAGAGGTATACCTTGCTCTTTCAGGGATGTGTTTCTTCTCCAATTTAAATAAATAAATAAATAAATATATACACATATCCTCTTTATCTGATATTTGATAGCCTGGAAGTTTGAAAAACAAAAACATGGAAGTATTTCCCAGGTACAAAGACTATTGACCGTAGAACTGGTTTAAAGCCAGGAGAAAGACAGTTCAAACAGAACTTACCATGAGATTTCCCAAGGATCTGGATATTGGCCCCTTTATACATTTTAGCATCTTTATATTGACAGGAGTACAAGAATTGATGTATCAGCCATTTCGGCAGTCTGACCTTCAATGGCAACTTCATTCTGAGCTGTAGTAGAAGTCTTATGTATGTCTTCTTTACTTGCTGTAGCACTGGATTATGATGCAAGACATTTCTAGTTTAATTTACTAAATACTTCAATAAAACATTTAAAATAATATGTATATACATCTGCTCATATTCTTGGTACTTCTAACTCACAATGCTTACAATATTCAAAGTTTTCTGGCAAGTCCTGGCTTCTGGAGTCAATGGATTAGTTGGAAATTTCAGCTACTGTTCAAAACACAGGCTTCAAAAACACCTGTGAAATATGAACTTTTTAGTTAAGATTCAAAAAGCACATAACATTAAGTTAAATGTGTATTTAGAAGGAGAGAATAAGTTGGTCAAACATGTATTTGAGAATTTATAATCTGTCTGGATGTGCCTTTGCCTGCTATTTCTTAGCAGACATGCAGACCGACTATTTTACAAGTAACTGGGCAATCACTGTAGGTCTCTAGACAATTTCTAGGTTGTATTTCTAGTTACATTATCTGTCAAAGGCATATCTTTTCTGCTGGAAAATGATCTCTTATATATCACATTTACTGTTGGTTAGTAGAGCTCAAGGAAAAATTTGGATCAGGGCTTTTTTTTTTTTTTTTTGATTTAGGCTTTTTTTTTTTTTTTTTTTTTTTTTTTTACCTACAGGTTTGTTTTATACAGGACCTGTTCAGAAACACTTTCATTGTTGTATATAATTTGGCTTTATGAATTCAAAGGGAGGTATTGAGCTCACTCAAATGGTTTCAAGATCATTGACCGCATCACAAGACTATAAGACTATTTAAAGATGCAAACTAAAAAGTAGGCTAAGGTGAAGTTGACTTAGTTCAAGATTGCATGCCAAATCCTAGAGAAAAATTGCACGTATACAGATAATCTTGGATGCAGTGGAAATTCATCTTTTTCTGTGATTCATTTGATTGCTTTTGTACTACAGCTCTGCTGAAGGTTTCTGGCTCTTGCTGTGTGAACGACCATCCTGTCCATATACAAATTGTACCAAATCAGGGTTAACATTAGGTGCGCTGATATTATATTCAATTCCTAGGTGCGTCAGTGAGAATAAAGGTCTAGCTGTTGACCTGGAAATGTAAAAATACAATAAAATTTGAGAGAAAAAGCAAAGACAATGTTAGTATTGCAAATTCCATTTTAAGATTAAGGAAGTAGTCATAGGAGGTAGTTTTGATCTTGCATGCTCCTCAGTTGATTTGTACTTGTTACATACCTTCATCATCTCTTCTAGCCCTTTAAAAATATAGAGAACGGGTTTTAACTCTGATAGTTAACTTCAAGCTAAAACCCCTTATTCTAATGTACAGACATGTATTTGTGAGCTGTATCCTCACTGAGTTCATCTACTTCATTGATCTCACTGAACAATAACAGCAGGAGATTCAGTGCCACTGAACCTGTGTGTGTTAGAAGGGCAGTAGATTAACAGTTGATCCACTGTTTTCTTTCAGCATAAATTGGTTCTCCTCAAGTAAAGTTTTAGGTCACTTCTGGGGCATCATTGCAGGTAAATGAGCACTGATTTTATTAGCCTCCCTGGTAGATAAGAAGGTTTTAGTTTTAATGAATGCAAGATCAAATATTTGACAGAAAGTGAAAAGCAAAGACTGGAGGTATATATCTTAAAGTGAAAGAGGGAGGAGAATGAGTTTGAAAAGAATAAAACACATTGTTTAGTCAAAAAGAATGCTACAAAGGTCTCTGCGTGAATCTTGGGTTCCAGGAGTTTCTGCCAATTCCTTTTATTACTATTTCAAGTAACCAGGTACATATGGCATGTTTGTAAGTAAAGCAGTCAATGAAGTTAGTTACACCTCTGCATTTATTACCTTACCCCTGAGTATTATTAACTTTTACATTCCCCATAAAATATAATTTATCACTTAAATAATTTGCTTTGTGTCAGGGTTCAGTGTGCTCCAGTGCTTTCCTGCTCATTAAATGAGATATTTTTACTTAATGAGCCCAGAATGTCCTTTGCATTTAACATTAGAATTGATTTCAAACACTCCATTTTTATAACATATTTGTGTGTAATTTCAGAATGTGGACTTCATCCCACAATCTTACACTGAAGAAAAAATGAGCTACAAAGAATAATGATCCATGAATTCTAGAGAGCGACACAGTAAGTATGGGTGAATAATTTGGAAAAAAAAAAGAAAAAAAGAAAAAAAAACTCATTATTAACTACCTGTACTTTACATTCTTTGATCTAGTTTGGAAGTTTTACTTATTCTTTGAGTCTGATGTTGCAGTTATTACACACACAAAACTCCATCAGAAAAGTGCTTTTTTAAAGGACAGCAAGATGCCGATTGCTCTGAAATTAACAGAATATAAAAATAATCCTATCTTTTGATGTACTCATGTGATATACTGTTTCATGTAGCAGGTATTCTTTCAAAGATAGACAGTTGACATAGAAAATATGTATTCATAGGATAAATGAATATCATGGAGCTATAGCAATATACTTCTAATGGGGATCTGATTCAGCTCTTTGTGAATACTCACTTAGCAATTAATCAAAAAATGTAAGTAGAGAAGTCGTCTGTTGTGCAGTAAATCATTTACTCATAACAGTTACTAGTACATAAAAACCAACCCAAAATTCTGAGTTATCTCAGTGATTCCAGAATAAATACTGTATCATTGCACTTGAAATTTTGCTACCAGCTAGATCTCAGGGAGTCAACACGTAGTTGAATCGTGGATTCACAATTGGGTATTCTTTTGAGTTCCATTATAACAAAAGTAGCCATCTACACATCAGCAGCACACCAATAATGTGCCGAGAGCTAGTCTGATAAATCAGGGACTCTTGATCCATGGCAATAAGCATGGCAAGAAATGCTCAGTAAAGGATAGTAAAGTTGAAATTTAATCCCATACCAAATGCTAATATTGTAATGTAAATAATTTTTATTCCCAGTAAAAAAGTGAAAAAATAGTAACTCAGAGAATAAGCAAAAATAAAACATTGGTATATTTAACTGAAATTAGAAGTTTCATTTTCAGACTGTTTTCAGCCTTGTATGTGTATTTATCCACAGTTGCACCTTCTTGCCTGATTAACGGCTTGGGCCTCTCACTCTGTCTGCTCCGCAGGACTAGGTGCTTTGCCTGGACTTCTTTTCCTACAGGGCATGTGCAATCATACAGCTGCTGTGAGTCAGCCTGGTGTGTTGGAAGCTTATACTTTGAGATGTGCATTGGTTACCATGGCATAGAGTGAGTGAAGGAGCACAAGCATGAGGGAGCACAGGTCCCTTAACTGCAGGTAGGCAATCTGTGCCTGGGTGTAGCTGTTCAATACCTTCCTCAACACGCCACCATTGTTGCCAAGGGAAATATCAAAATTCTTATTTGACTGACAGTACCATGTTATCGGATACAAGGATTTTAAATAATGACATAATAATACTTTATGAGGCCATGTAATGCTATATAAATCAGGGAAAAGAGGAACAGTTTCTTAACTGTGGTGATAGGAGTAGCATAGTAGTGTAATTATCCATACAGGTGTACTAAATATGAAATCTTTATCTTTGTTATGTAGTGAGAGAAAAACAAACGTAAAATGTAGAATCAACTGTTGATTATAATTTAGTGAAGGGTGAACACACCCAGGTTACTTATTAACACTTTCATATAATTGTACAAGCTATTAAGTAACAGGCAGCTCTGATATGGATTGCAGAAGCAATGTCATCAGATGGGTAATGTATAAAGAAACCTACGTTCTTCTTCTGGTGCTATCACCAGCGAGTGCATCATGTTCCAACAGAAAATCACTTTATTTTGCTTCTCCTTACTGTTCTTTGTCCATTTTGTCCATTTAAGCTGCAGAAAGTTAAGACTGGTGTGTTTGAACCTGTAACACGAATTAAGAATATATATATTTTTTCTTTTTCCTATTTTTCACTGTAGAAAGAGAGGGAAGAGTTAAGTATTTATTTATTTATTTGTTTGTTTGTTTGTTTTCCCCTCAAAAAGAAGTACTACAGTTTGCTCCAGAGAAATACCAGAATATCATTTCAGATATTTAGTGAAGTCCATGATATTGTGGCATATTTATAAGGACTGATCAGACCTCAAAAGATAAAAGGTATCTTTAGTACAGAATCAGAAGAAAAAAAAAGTGCTTTTCATTTCATTACAGTTTTCAGGAGGGGTGCAAAGTATTTAAAATTTTTACTTGAATTATTTTACAAAATTACGATTATTGCTTACTGCTATGTTTCAAGCTTCAATGCCAAATGATTTATCTTTTTAAAAGAAAAAAAAAAGTGATTTAAGCAAAACAGCTAACTGGAATTGAAATCCATTAAAAATGAATTATCTCCTTTACTCTAGGCAAATGATAATTTGGTTGCTAAAAATAAAAATAGTGTGGATGCCTCAGTGTATGCAGAATGGAAAATGTGATGATTTCACCTACTTGAGAAGTTACTGTGATGGGCCAGCAAGGCTTCTGGGAGAGGGGTTTTCTGTGTTGCTGAGTTAGAGTCAAGACTGGCCCATGAGTTGCTATAAAACAGGAGCTTTCTTCCTCTTTAGCCTGTACCAGTCTTACTGAAAATGAATTTTGAGAAAATGCAGGAATACTCTATAGGGGTCACTCTGTCTGTTCCTGTGACTGACCAAGACTTTTCATTTTATTGCCTTTGCTATAAGTCTTTCAGATGTGTACAGCTGAACATGGCACAGATAATTCTTCCTACCAGGGAACTGCTAATACTGTTTTTTGATTGCTGTAATTGTTTTGGTTACGGTGATTTGTCAGTGTGAATTTAAGACTGGGTAAAAGTATGGTTTCCTGTAGAAAGGAAAAAACCTGCAACTTAATGCAAACCACACATGTGATGTTTTGCAAAGCTGTCGTCATTGTCCCTAATGAAAATGGACTGACAAGTGCCCTGCAGCCTTACTGGAGGATCTTTGTACAGGGTTATCTCAGGAAAGTGAGGAGTGCATCAACCTAGGCTAATACCCTGATATTCTTCTGCTATTCATATTTGGAAGTCTGAGACCAGAAATAGTTAAGGGGAGATGGATGTCAGATGGGTATGTGTGTCCTTTAATCTGTATTCAGTGCCTGTATCAAAGGCTCCAATATGTGCATGTGTAGGCAACAAATTTCACTTAGATTTATATTTGGTTTGTAAATCCACCATTCATAGTTGAGAAATAATCTATGCAGTTTCAGGAGAGGGTAAGATAAAGGTGCTTATCAGATTCCTTTTGGGAATGGCAATAAGTAGTTTATAGCCAGTTTCAGTTAACATAAGCTTTCTATAAATAAGATACATAACTTTTTACATGTGTAGACTAAGGCCAAAGGCTCCCTTCACTCTTTGAGAGCACTGACATTAAATTTTTTATTAGTACCCGTGATGAATAATGCACTTGACTACAGTTTTGACTGTACCATTGAGAGAAACCACCATGTATTTCTTGGAGATGTTCATAAATAGACAAGTTTAATGCTGAAAAGTTTTTTTTTTTTTAATTAATTCCTTCTTTTTCAAGTTCAAGTTTTTTCACCACTGATGTGTGCACCCTTTCTAGTAGCACTGGTATCCCTGTTGCTGCCATCATATTGTTTGTGTTCCTGCGGCTGGCTTTCAGGCTGTCACTTCTTTATGTCCTGAGGCAATGTGCTAGACTTGTACAAAAGAGTCCTGGATCTAATATTGCTGCTGTCACACACTTTACCCATACCGTGTCTACCTGCAAATGCTCACAAACTCTTGCAGAGAAATGTACGCTGCAGTTCTTAAATCTTCTAAACACTAAGGATTGTCTTGGTTTGCATTACCTGCCTTGGTGTGTGAGTTCATTTGTGGGATTTGTGCACTCTCCTGCTTTTATATCCCAGATTCTTCACACTTTGCTATGAGTCTTTTAGTACTTGTACTGACTGTAGTATTTTGTTTGCAGTGCTCCCATATTGGTTTCAATTCAGCTGGAATAACTTCCCTTCATTGCAAAATTTCAGGCTTCATTTTAGATTGTCCATAACCTCTTTCTGGGTATTTTTTACCAAACTGCAAACACAATCTGTCCTTTTACCAGGAAGTTAACACTTCTCTCCCTATTGTGACATCATTGTAGTTCAGTCTGAGATCAATTCCAGACCCTTCTGTGTTTTCTCTCTTTGTGTTATTTGTGTGAAACTGAATTTCATGGATTGGGAGCATATTGCCTGTTGACTGATTCAAATCTCTTTCTAACCACTGAAAGTTTTAAAGGAGCTTGAAAGCAGATATTTGCTGAAAGCTGTGAGTAATACAGGGCAAACTTTAATAGTGTCCCAAGGTCCTGAGAAGTGAAACTGCAGTAAGAAGTGCTAGCCACATTACATTTGATCTGAAATTCTGAATTTTCTGAATTTTCATCTGAAAATTGTAATTTAATTACAGAAAAAAGAATCTGTCAATGAAGCAAGTCCTGGTTTGTGTCTTAGAACTTTGCCAGTCTGCAACTATTTCCTTCTTTTACACATTAAGTGCACAATGCACATTTTCACGAGGAAAATGGGCTTGATTCTCATTAGGTATCGTACTGTATTAACGGTTTTGTCTCACTCATATTTTATTCATTAAATAATATTTGTCAATGTGTTTTTCTATTTTAAACTCTTACTGTAAAAGAGAGCATTATCACCTACAAGCATTTGATTCCTAGAGCGAATGCCAATACTATCCAGTCATGCCATAGTCTCCTAATTATGCTGAGGGTTTCTTTCCTAACAGCATTTATTTTAGGGTGTCAACAATACTTCAGTTAAATGTAGTGTAAAGTGCACTTATTTAGCAAACTTGTCCTTCAGAAAAGGTTTTTTTTTGTCTTTAAAACACCACTAGATTGTTTCTTTCTGTCAGTGCAGGATACAGTAGAAATCTTAAATCAATAACACTTTTTATTCCTACGCAACTGATGCATAACATCCTTCTTCACACAGAGGTTTAATGTGTTGTAAATTAATTATCTGGAATGAGTACAGGGTCAATGGACCTTGGTATGACTGGGTTGTAATTTTAAAGTGTTCCATTTCCTACCAGCCCTGCTCAGCTCTCTTGCCGAGTCTTTTTTATGTGTCAGTTATGCCATCTTCTGCAGTTTGTTCCCTTAAGTGTTGTTAATGCCCCTCTAGGGCTTGATCAATAGGAAAAATTTGCTTTACCATAAATTTGTCCAACAATTTTCTTTCTTCTGAGGACAGAGTATCTTCATTAACTGTGTAACTTTTCTTAGTAAACTGCTCTTACTGTTACAGAAGCTTAAAAGAATAGCCTTTCTTTTCAATCACATTGAAATTGCAAAAACTTTGAATAAGCAGATGCAGACCTAGTTTTTGGTTTTAGATACCTAAGAATAAACCAGCCATGCTTCAGGTTTCTGACAGAAGTTTTGCTTTACTGCTTCTATGCAGTAAACCACATAGCTGAGTAAAACTGCTATTATCTCTGAAAAAATGACAAGAGAGATTCTCAACCATGAACAGTGCAATTAAAACAGGTGTTCACTGGCTTTAAAGTAGTCAATTTCCTTTAAAAATCAGAGAGGCCACCTCCATATTTTTTTTGAAGGCAGCTTGGCTATTAGTTGCTAGGGTAACAAGATCCAAGATAGTGAATAACGCCTGTCCATGCTGCACAGAAGTATGGGGGTCAAAGATAAGAACGAAATGATGGTAGGAACATTCAATTACAGATTATTTCTATTTGTTTATTTTTTTACTGGAAGAAGGATGGTCAAAATATGTACATTCATAACTAAAAAGGTACTGATACTGCAGCATTTTAATTGTTGTTGCTGAGTACCAGAATACACTAAAGATTTTAAGTAGCAAACACGTCTAATCTCACTGAAAAAAAAAAAAAAAAAAGAGATACTACTTAAAACTCATGGCATGTTGGTGGGATCCATTTAATGTACTGCGCTGTGTCAATGTCACTTTCATAAACTTTTGCTGAAGTGCTTTTCCTACTGTATGTTGAATGATGTTGTCAGGACTGTGAGTCGGGGGTACGGTGGATTCAAGTCTACTTTACTTCCCTTGATGAAAAGGTCACTGCCACTTGTAAATCTGTTTTACTCCCTGCACAGTTGTTAGTGTCAAAGTCTGTCAGCTCTGTGGGATGTTAAAGTTATACAACTGTGGTAGGAACAAGGATCACAAATTCCCAGGTGGTACGTCCCAAGAAAAAGTCTCTGATCTCTGTGTAAAAGTTCTGTAGAAAGTTTTTCATCCAGGATTGTCAGCTCACTTTGGCTTGATTGCAGAAATAAACAACATTTCTGTTTCATGCCTCCCATCTGGTGGGCCTTCTTCGATGATAGCTCATCACAGGGCCACTTATTATGTCTGTAGCCCACAGTTGCAAGTGAAACAATCTCCTCTGCTTTATTTTTTTAAGGCTATGAGGGCTCCAATTAGAGCACAATTAAATCTTGGCCTGCATTGCGTTATGTGATTATGTTTTGACAAATCATCACAATAGATCAGCATCACAAGTCCTCACAATTATTCATAAATTTGAAAAATACAAGAATTAAAGAAGAAAGAAAACAACTGACCAAAGTGGAGGAGGGGGGGAAGAACCCCCCAAACCAACTTTCTAACCAAAAAAAAGTAACTCTTTTTTCCCCCTTACTTAGATAGAACATCATCTGAGCTGTTTTGTGCATACGTAAGGGAAGGCTGTAATTCAGCGGTTAGCCAGTACAAGTGGTCATAATTTACTAGTGAACTGCAGCAAACGCAACCAGAGCAAAACCAGCTGGAGTGCCAACAGTGGATGTGTCCTGAGCTTGATTGACTGCAACATAAAGTGTTTTCCAAGTTTTGTACTCTGACTGAAGAGAAGATGGACATGAGGTTCTTTGCATGTGAAGTACGGCCAGCGCTTTTAGGTGGTCAATTGTTTGCTTAATCCAAAGGCCACTGCTAAGACAGAGTCATGAGTTTTTCACGCTGCGAGGAATTTCCATGTGACCTTGCAACTAAATTGATTTTTGATCTGAGTGGAGTGGTGTGCTGCTGAGGAGACAGAATGGGACCCGAAGGAGGCAAACACTGAATCTTTTTGGCTTGACTTTCAGTCAAGGTAACTCATTGGGGTTCCTGAAGGTGATGCAAGTAAACATCTGCCAAGTGAATCTCTGTGTCAAGGCAGCCATTGTGGGCCAACTGAGGTAGGCAGCTGTGGGTACGTGTATATCAGTGTGCCAAGGAGCCATCAGCTTGAGAAGGAAGAGGGGATGCCAAGATTCTGGTTTCATTTTGCCTCATTTTTGACCAGGAAATGCTCTTCATCCATTCCTGGATCTGACCTAAAAGCTGCTCCATACATTCATTTCAATGATACGAAAAAAGAATCTTTAATATGAAGGTTTTCTTACTGTCCGCGAATGATTTGAGTGACAGATGAGCAAACAAACAAACAATCAAACAAAACAAACAAACAAAACAAAACAAATCACCCTAAAATTTTAATTATTGAGGAAAAACAATTCACTTCCATCTCTATTAATCACTTATTTTTATAGATGTCTTTCAAGATGACAGCCAGTTTGCCTTTAAGATCACAAACATTTCTTCTTAACTCTCCCTCCCTGCCTCCTGAGGGAATTAGCATATAAAAATTCACCTTTTCCCTTTCTTATCAGATTCATTTCTACTGTTTGAAATTGCTAAAAACCAAATCATAGATATTTGTACTTACATAATTAGAAAGCTGAATAGGTGCCTGTCATATCAGTGCTCGTGTTTACCAAAGACTCACAATGTTAGACAGAGGGCATGTCTGAGGAATGTAAACAAACATCCACCTTATCAGGACTTTTACCACTGAGAAATAGAAAATAACATTTTTTCTTACCCTTCTGTCCTCCATTATCCCTCCAATTCCCTAGGCTTTGCTCAATCTTCATATATTTCATATTTTTCAACTTTTCTAGACACATGTAGATTAAGAACAATTAAGAAGGGTAGGAATGATTCACCTAAGCAGGGAGAGAGGTTCCAGACTCTCAGGTCTTCATGTACCCAGAAGATGGGTATCTGGTATCTAGCTTTTTTATCACTCAGAAATAAAATGAAGGAATGCATATATGCTAATGGGTTTGTATACACTTTGGGGACAATTTAATCCTTTATAAAACTAGATTTTCATATAATATAAATTCATAAAATAAATGCTATACATATTTCAACGGAAAATTATATATCTTTTTCTGAGAACACATATCCTGGCATCTGAGTAATCAGATTTAACTTGGACAAATCATCTACATATATTTCTGGGCAAAAAGGGAATAAAGCCTAGGGCAACGACTCTGCTGGTATTTAGAGAGCTTTAGACAAGTTGCTTATTGATCAAATGATATACTGACTAAATATTTGAGATCATTTACAGACAACAAAATGTTTAGAGCCTTTTGTGGGACTTGCAGACTTTCTGGAGAAAAGGTGTGCCTACATGTACAAGTACCCTGTAAAAATGGCTTTTCCATCCCCTTATTACATTAATTTTAAATACTGATTATTGCAATGATTGTAAAGTAATGTGGTCCTTCTGATAAATGAGAAAAAGCTTAAGTGCTCCCTGAGTCCATGAGTCTTATTTAGCCATCCCATTCTGCATGAAAAACTAATCCAAAATTGTCTTCTTGGATAGCCACTGTGCAGTTGTCTTGTTTGCTTTTGTATCGTTCTTGCCTGAACACCTGCACAGCAGCATCTTCCCGTTATTGCTGATGCATGTCTCTTACATTTAGTGCTTGCCTTTCTTCAAATTTTTAGTTATATCTTTACTGCTTCCTTTCATGACAGACGTAATTCCACCCCTCTGGACATCCTAAATATCTTTCTTATATAAGTCTCCAGAGCTCTGGCTATTTTCTCAAAGTCTGAGACTATTATTATTCATTCTTTCTCTTTTGTTGTATTTTTTAATAGAGCTTTCAGCAAAAAATGCACTGAAAAACCCTTTCACATTCATCGTGGTTTTCTAGCTCTTCTGTTTGCCTCAGTCAGTGCCATCCAAGTCACAGCCTCTTCTGTTTTCTTCTTCCTTATTCGAAGAAAGTATTAACTCTTTTTAACTTGTGTTCTTAAATTTCATCTGGAAACTTTCCTTTCCATCTTGTCTTACCAGGTTAGCATTTTGGAGTGCTCTGTCAGCTGGACTTGCATATGCTTTATTTTGTAGATGCAGTGACATACTGGCAGGCCCCAGTGCAGCTTTGCTGGGTACCGCTGTACTGTAGGCTGGGTGCAGTTCAAGGTTATCTTTTATTTTGGACTCTTAAGAGACTCTCCTGTCTTCCCCTCTGGGAAAGACTTTCTTATTGCGCTCTAGTCTCCAGAGTGAATATTGACTTGGCGGCATTGAACCATTCCTAGTTTTGCCTGAGCTGTTGACTTTTGTGCAAGAATAAAACCATTTGATATACATAACGTGAACCAGACTAGGTGTGAAGTTCCTTGGGCTGTCTAACCCCACAATGGGAACCTACTTACCTATCCTAGCACATGAATTTATGAAAAAATTCCTTGTGTGAATCCTTACTGGGGCAGCTCAAAAAAACTTAGTTGTGTGTCCAAGGCTAAGGGACTTAATGCAGACATAAAAATTTGCAGTAAATGTTTGAAATACACATGAAGCATCAAAATGTTGTTGTTAGGCAGTATTTTTTTTGAGAGAAGTATGGAGGTGTGAGACCTGCGTCAGTGGTTATGGAGTGAATAGACGACATTTTTAGACAACATGGTTCAGTTTTAAAAAGAGGCTCACACAGGACAAGAATGAAGTCCCTGCTCTTTTGGGATGGGAAGCAGGATTTGATAAGGAGTAAAAAAAAATACCCAGGCCAAATCTTCAGCTGCTCTATTTCATGATAAAATATCTTTCATAAATTATCTTTTCTGAATGGAGGCCCTCAGCTACAATAGTAATTCAGACTGGAAATGAAAAAAAGAAATGCTGATTGATTTATGCTGAAAAAGAGAAAGTTTTCAGATGCTCTTAATTTGTGATAAACTTTCTGCTCTGATAAAAACAAAACCAAAATCTTATACTTTAATTTGCAGAAGCATAAAGTCTTTAAAAAGAATGTGTCACAAAAACCTGTAACACTTTAAAACCAGATTCCCCTAATTTCTTTTCTGCAGGCATTTTGAAGGAAAACAATTAAGATGAGCTAATGTATGCATAAGTGCTAAATATTTGAAACATTCACAGCCACCGCCACATGACAGCAATCCAGCCCTTGGGGTCAGGCTGTTCACTGGTAATTTCAGTGCGAGGAATCTCTGGCTAGCTAACCTGCCGGGGAAAAACTGCCAGCCCTTCATTCCCAAACCAGCATGTGCTGTGCCACGTTCATTCAAAGAAGCTGGGCAACAAACCCACGTAAACTGTCTTTATTACTAAGATACTAAGCAGACTAATTTTCCAATCTGCTTCTTTTGGAACCATATAGCTAATCACATCAATCTTTTTATTGTTTCAACTGCAAGCTTTGTGTATGGCCCCACATGTTCAGTGGTATTCTACATTATTTAATACCAACGTTTTGATGTATTGTTTTTTATTGCAAAAAAACAGTGACACGTGAGTTCCTTTATATAGCTGAACCAAAAAAACAAAACAAACAAACAAACAAAACAAACAAACAAAAAAACCCAAACCCTACATCATTTCCATACTCTCATCTTCCACTTAGAGTTGTGATCTAGGTTGCCCCTATTGTTGGTTAACGTATGAATAATGGTGCATTTGCAACATGCGATCACATTTTACTGCAGGAATAAAGCAAGGTCAAAATAATATCTAATGTTCAGGCAGCATACAGGTTCTCTCCCCATCAGCAGACTATTCTTAAATAAAGGTAACAAATTAGCATTAAAAGCTCTCTGCAACAAGATGTGCTAAAATCAGACTGGATGCTCAGTGACCTGTGCAGAGAAAAGCAAATGTAATACATGGCTTTCTAGTGCTCCCAGTCCCAACTGCTGGGAGTGTCAATTATGTCACTACAGCTTTTCAGAGGTGGAACTGTCATGACTCAAGAAAATAACATGAAAAAGAGGAGAAAAAAATAAAAGAATAAGCTCCAGATGCAAGATGAGAGAGTGTTGCAAAAGGAGAGTGTTTTGCTCCAGCGCTGGGTTTGAAGGGGCTGCCCTGTTTAGTGCAATGGGAGCCAACTTCCCTGCTGTGTCCTCTGAAGTGGCTCATTGCAGAGCAGTAATACTATATCTTAATAAGCATAACACTGTGAACTGAGGCATATTTTTAAGTCAGACACATGGGAGGGAAACAGAGCAGAGCAGACCTGTGTTATTTTTAATGGAGCATGTGTTTGTCTTGTAAGTGTGTCAGAAGAAAAGGAACAGGTCTCAGGTTTCTTCTCACCATGTCTAATGTGGGACGGGCACTCTGCCTCTCCAAGTGAGTTTAGTGGTCTTTGATATTACAAATGACACACGACAGTCTGGACTACACTTGCACCACACATTCTTTCTCCTGTTTGTGAATATCAGTGTTCAGTTGAAGCTATCCTTCAGATGAAGTGCTTTAAAAACCACAAAGATCATTTTCATTAGATAAAAAAGATGATAATGAGACTCTGTTTCAGAGGCTCCTTTTCCCAGACTTACTGAGTATGTGGCAGGGTATGTGTTCTGCAGGAAAACATATTTCCTTTTACATTCACCTGGAAGAGAGATCTTGTGGTGTGGAATTGATAGCTATCATGTATACTGTACTGCAACCACTCACCTCTCATTCATAGCATCAAAACCAGCATTAGAGTAAAAATGTTTGCAGTGAAATCCCAAAGGGCATTTTGAATTTCAATTAATATTGATAATGGTTTCTTTAAGAAGTCTTGGGTCAAGATGTATCTTAAAACTATTTTCCACATTGCACAGAAAGTATATTCTGTCTTTGTAATATGACTGGATCTAGTCTTACGTCCAGCAGCCAGCTGAGGCTGCTTGTCTATTATAGTCTCTTCCACCATTCCTAACAAATGAACAAATAGCTAGATGCCCTGTGAAACATTTTAAATAGAACTGTCTCCTGGAAAAACTCTTACTGACAGAGACAGGTTCGATCCAGATCAAGGGAACCTGCTTTGGGATAGAGAAGATCAATACCGGTCACTGCCTTTTTTTTTTTTTTATTTTTTTTTTTTTCCTTTTTTTTTTTTTTTTTTTTTTTTAACTAAGAGGAGGTGAGGTAAGGATTATGATGAATAAAGTAAAGCAGAAAACAAGCAATCTATGAACTGAAGTGCATCCTTCTTATTAAACCTTATTGTGCTCTTAAAGCAGTAGCAGAAGCTGTTGCTATGAACTCTATCATGCAAGAGGCTTTCAAAAAAGCATTTAAAACTATATATTAGCTAGAAACCACTTTGTCCACAAATTCTGAAAGAGCTGAAAGTAGCTTTTGAAAAGGAACCAATGTATTTGAAAAGGAACCAATATATTTCATGGCAGAGTAAATTAGCTGCTATTTTTTACTTTTTGAAGTGTTTGATCAAAATCCAGTGCTGAGCACAAGTGTCTTAAATTAATTCTATTTAGTGTGCTTCTCTGTTAGAACCTGGATCCTCTGACCTGGATCCTATATTGCTAGCTGCCACACTTTCCTGCAGTCTTCTCTGGTACATGCATGAGAATTAATGTTTCCAGCACCAGCTGGAGGTGCTAAGGTCATGTTTTTATGTTTGGAAATAATGCACAGGTTTGTGTGAGCTAGGCAGATCAAAACTATGATTGCTTTCTTTTATTCTATTTAAAGAGCATTATCTACTCTGATTTCATTTGACAATGAAGGTGACAATAAAGAGGAAGGAATAGTCACCAAGACCAAATCATTCCAGTAATGGAAGATTATAAAACAGAATTAGACTGGTTTTACAAAGCAATGCTAGCATTATAGCCACAATATTCTCCATAGCCTTTGGCGAGGTCCAGGAATTCAGCATACAATATAATCAATCCTTTACAATCCACGAGCACTAAATTCATCATTAAAATGTTGTTCTACCCTTCCCAAACCTTCTATGTAACAAGCATCTGAGTAAGATGAAAGGCATTTATTACTGGTAACAGCCTTAAGAAAAGCAAAAAGAGCAAATCTGGAAAACATGCATATTTTTCTGGAAATGGGTACTATTCATAAAACATTTAAAGAGTTCAAGGTCAACTTGTTCTCTTTCTGTATACTATTCATAACAGGCATTTGACAACTCAGTGACAGTCAATCTAGCAGCTGAAATGAATATATTGGGTCATCCAGTTTAAATAAATGCTAAATCTTCATTGTGGAATGATCACAACAAACCAAGAACAACAAAAATCTTTTCTGTTTCTGACATTGCAATTAAAATCTAACAAACAGTGTTACAAAAGAGAGGAAATAGATCTAATGTCAGTAAAAGGGACCTACTTGAGCAAACGTATGTGTAAATAACAGGAGATTATGGTCCTTCACACCACAGTGTGAGTTTTCTTCTAATTTAAGTGAAATGTTGTGATCCTGAGAATTCCACGGAATATTTTATTTTGCAGTGTACATATGAGAAAAGGCACCATGCCAATAAAACGTTCAAATTTTGAAGTTACAATTATTATGGATTTGCCTTCTCTTTTCACTCTCTACACAAGACCACCCTGAAGCCTATTCCCAATATTGACCGTTTCTCAATATGCTCTGTTCTTCAATGAAAGGTATCCCATGGTGACTCTTGTCCTGCTGAAAAGTAACAATATTACCTTCATTGGATTGGAATCATGAGATTTTCATCTAATTTCAGAGCTGGTGAAAACAGCAGCCTGGAGAGCGAGACAGACATATATTTTGGAAACCTCAGGAATCTTTTGTATCCATGCAAATTCTGAGGCCAAGTCCTTTTGTAATTTCAATATTATTTCTCCATGTAGTTGCTGTCACCATCAATCTTAATTTAAAGAATTTGTTCTCTGTCCATGTATGGAAATGCATGGTTTATACCCATCTTTTATAAAAAAACCTCTCCTAACTAAATAAACAATAATCTGATACAGTATATGTTGAAGACAGATGGTCCTAAACGAGCTCATACTTTCTCTCCACCACTTCCAAGTTGCAAAGCTATTTCTAACATAGTGAAAGTACATCATATCACCGATTGCCTTCTCTGTTTCAAGGAGATATACAATAAAAAACAACTAGCAATTGTTTTGTGGGTGGGTTCACAGATTAAAGATCAACTATAAATTGAGAGGAGTATCAAGTTCACAATATACTTTGTTCCTTTTTGGAAACCATTACCTGGTTTTGTTTTTAAAGCTGCCACAGGTTTTCAACAGGATTCTTACTCTAAGAGCTCCGTATCTTTCATCAGCTAGCACCCACTGAATGACTACCATTGAAGTTAGTGTCAAATTCTTCTGCAGACATTCAGCTGGACTCTCTGCAGGGATTTAGCTGAAAGGACTCACTGGAGGAATGATATTCCTAACAGTCACACCTCCCCCACTCTGTGTTTTTCAAATATCAGCTGTAAATGTTTTGAATATCTTCATTATTTAAAATTTTAGATCTCTTCCCCAATTTTGTAAGGTATTTTCAAAGTGGCTTTCTGCCTACAGTTATAATGTATGCCTGCAGTCCAGGAAGACAGCTGACTAGCACAGTGAATCTTGCTCTATATTTGGAAACATCTGCTGTTTCATTTCCATGATGCACAGTGACGTGCTGTTTCAAGAGGAAGAACAGTCTGGTACAGGAGGCATTAGTTTCTGGTTATTTAATATGATGCTGAAGTTGAGATTCCTCTAATCTAACTCTTCCAAATCACCCTTTGGTGGTATGTCTCCATTGAGTAAAGGACTCCCAAAGAGCTGCTTAATGCCTCTCTGACTGTCAGACCATTTGCCAAGGCAATGACTGCCACCTCTAGCGAGCCTGCCTTTTCTGCTCTTCTTCCAGGTTGTTTTCTCATTCTCAAGAGAGAAACATGTAGGCAATGTAACCCTGATGTGGAGGCAAAGCAAGTAAATTGACTGGTGGGACTTGTGTTTAAGGAGTCTCTGGATTCAAGGTGATGTCCTAGGGATATAGGAAAAGTTTTTTCTGTACTACCTGTTCTACAAAGCAGTCACACCAAAAAACAGATGTTTTCAAACATAAAAAAACAAGATGCATATTAAGGGAAAATGCCCTGTGATGAATCAAGAAAGTTTGGCAAAATTTTGTTCATGATAGTGGCAGAGGAAATACTGCTTTTGAATAGTCTAGAAAATAATTTGAGCTGAAAACTGTTGCACTACTTTATGGGTAGGTGAAGCAAAAGATTAATGTCTTTGGTGGTAGGGATACTTTTAACTCTTATCTTCAGCTGACTGAAAAAGGCCTATTTCCATGATAATCAACAGCTGATGAGTGCTGGATCCAGGATGGTAAACTTGCAACCCCTGTGGTCTGACCCAGCGCTGTTATGCTTATGGACTTTTGTTCCCATTAAAAGACCAGAGTTGAACCTTGGATAGGTTGAGAATCAGACCATATTTCTTTTGTTCTTTTCAGTAATGATAGTTAACGGTAAATTTAAATTGGATCCAGAAGAGAGCATGAGTGCTTAGGAAAACTGAGCACGTTTGTGTGGTGCTGGCTGGGGTCTGGATAGATCTCCTGAGTTTGTCTGTCTTCAATCACACTGTGTGCACAGAAATTTTAGACAATGTTGAAAAAATATTATTTTGAGAACCATTTGTACTAATTTGTATTTAAAACTCCCTCATGCATTCATTATGTAGAAGCTTTACAATATATACATAACTTTTAGAGCAATGTAATTATGTAGGCCAGGAATTCTTTAATTTAAAAGGCTGGGATGGGAAGAGCTGCCTATTTCTACAGGGAAGGTAGACTTTCTTTTCCTCTTTAATTTAGATATTGGTGGAGTCTTTCTTCAGCGGGACTGAGGAGGAGCACATGTACATTTTGATCTGATTCAATTTGATTTGTCTGACTTCAGAACCTCTGTGATCAAAACTACAAAAATCAAACTATTCTATGAGCTGAGCTGAAAGAAATACAATATAGTTTAATATAGCAACATTTTTGGTCCTAAATGTTATGTCAAGGCTGTCTATCAATAATTCAGCTCCTATATAAAATATTCTTGCAAATAAGATACAGTACTTCAAAGGAGAAATGATCAGCGCAGATATATTTAAAAAAAAAAAATCAGTCTCACTGTTTACTCCATTGAAGAGTGAAAGAAACCTGAGGGTGAAAAACAAAACAATGCAAGGTTTTATGCTTGGAAGGAAAAATGATTCACATTTGGAACAGGTAGACTTCTAGCATGGAATGTGTCTTAATTATTCTATTGCTTTTTCTAATGCTGTAAACGAACTTACAGCACATAAAAAGTGCCAAAAGAAATTAAACACCTTTAATGGCAAAAAAAGCTTAACTATCGAAGAAATGTATTACAAGTGTAGTGTATAATAATGAAATGGGCTGTGCTGAGGTAATGAACTCCAAAACAGAGAGCTAGAGATGAAAAAATAAAAATAATTATTTCTTAAATCTCATTTAGAATACACAAAAGAATCAATACCTTGAAAAAAATCTATGAACTTGCCCTGAGGTGAAATGCTAAGGTGATGGGAAAAGTGTTTATTGCAAGATGACTGTGTAAAATCCCTGCATTCATAGAAGCATGTTTCATGATTTTTTTTTACAGCTTGTTTCATGTTCACTTACATTATTTAGCAACGGGTTACATCTTCACCTTCTAAACAAGCTGAAGTGGCATTCTTCAGCTATCCATAAAGGAAGGAGTGACTGCTTATCCCAGTGATTTTTAAGAGGTATTTTTGGTTTTGGAAAGATAAAAGTTATATCCCAACACCTGCAGCACTGCCTTCCTCCACTTTAATAACATTTGGCATGTCTAACCTTCCAGGCCTTGTGGTTTTAGAAGTCATGTTCTAAGTCACGTTTTCCCCATGATCATGAGTATAGATGATATTTTTCAATAAGTACTGGATTATTTTACACAATCATGTGACTCTAGAAGTTGATGCTGAAGTATGCCCACCATAAGAAATTCAGATGCTACAGTAATTTGTGGTAGTATATCGTTTTAAGTGTCAATAAGAAGGAGAAGGCTAAAGAAAGAAACAAACAAACCAAAAAATGAAGTACTTTCTTCCAAGCCTGTTTTTTTTTTTCTTACAGAGCTCATCTCTGTAAGAATGATATTTTCCCTTCAGGCCTTCCCCCCCCCCCCCCCCCCCCCCCCCTTTTTTTTTTTCTTTTTACTGTCAGATCCTGGTTAAACAGGGACCTCTGGCTGTTAAATTTCATTTTCATATCTGTATAAGGAACAGTGAAGATGAAACCTCCTGAAGACACTACCAAAGCTTGCTCTCATGCTGCAGGGACATTTTGGTGGATTTATGCTGCAGGCCTTTGCACAGCTGGTGAAATGGGAATTTATCCTGGTTTCCCAGCACCTCTGCTAATAATATGTCTTTTTATCCAGACTTACTTGTTTCTCCAGAGATCATTAGCACTATTGGTGATACACAACTTTACATTCCTCTAGGCAGCTAGCCAACTTTACTGACCTAAGCAGTTATGAACCAAGATTTCCATGTGGCTAAGACTAGAAAGGGAGTATCACCTATGTCACAGAAAGTTTCTTCATTGGGAGAATGATGGGGCCACCACACAAGTGAGAGATCATACACTGTTTCCAAGGACCCCATCAAACTTTCCAGAGGAACAAGACTTGTCTGGAGCAAAGGACAGCTACCTTGCTTCCTTCCATTTAGGTTATCCCATGGTCCTCATGTGCCTTTCAGCCCCTATTGAGCCATTGTGTTTGAGGTAGGCCTTAAGCTACATGTGTTTACATTTTGAAAAGTGCAGTACATACCTATGATCAGAAAATGTAGACGATTTCCTCAGGGAACTGCATGCTATTATACTTGAGCGTACTCCAAGAGAGACGATACAATAGTACAATTAGAATACATCTGCTACATCTATTGGATAGGCTCAACCTTGCCTTGGTAGTTAGTAAAGATCTTTAAAAAAACAATATTGATATGATGCTAGTGTAAACTGTGAAAGTAATATTAACCCAGTTCCCTCACCAGCCACAAAATAAATAATCCCAGCAAGGGATTGCTGGATCCAAAGCAGAATAATCAGTATATTGGTGAAATACAGGGACTGAATGCACCAGTGAGTACAGATGAGCCTTCCCCTTCCCCCTTGTTATTCCAAATAAGAAAGGTGAATTTTCAGGTTCATAGTGTTGCTCCTTTCCTCCTCTTGCTTCATCTCTTTACTCCTTCCCTTTCAGAGTGGCAGACAATATAACTTCATAAGATGTTTTAGCGTGGGTATGATGCTGAGATGGGATTTTTGTTTTTGATTTTTTGATGGGATTTTTGTTTTTGATTTTTGTTTTTCTGTTCAGCTTCCCTTTTGGAAAGGGAAGCTGAACAGACTCATATAGATGGATGGGTGAAATAAAATAGAATATTATGGAATAATCTTCAACCTTTGATGAGGAAAATGAGATACAGGGTGCCTAATGTTTCGTTGACATCCATGAACAAAGACATAAAAACATACAAACCTCACTGTGAGAAAGAAAGTTAAGGGGACCCCATGATGACCCACAGCTACAATTAGAAGGGTGGCCCTGGTGGCCATCAGGACAACAGGGATCCCACTTAAGTATCTCTGTGTGGCTGCAAGAGAGGCTGTGCCTGGTGCACAGGGAACAGCAGAGTGTTTGGTGAGTTCTCAGAGCGATGTTTTCCTCTTGTTTCTGCATAGGAGGTAATATTGACTTAAACAAAAATCATGTAAAATGGGTAGAACACAACTCCATGTTTTTTAATTTCTGTAGTAATTTCTTGATTATGTTTCTAAAAGAAAGGACGCATCTTTATTTTCATAATTAACAGGAAATACATGTTATACATTAAATGTGACACAAGAGAGATAAATTATGCAGTAAGCTCAGTGTGTGCTGATCAGCACAAAGCCCAAGGCACATTCAGCAGAGTTTCTATGAAGATCTGTAATGAGTTTCAAGTACATCATTTCCTGATGGAGGGTAAGAAAACATCCATCAATGCTAATTTTCCCACAGTTTTTAGCTTTTTATGAATACTTTACAGCTTACAAAAAAAAAAAAAAAAAAAAAAAAAAAAGAGAGAGAGAGATGAATTTCTAAAGTGCAACTTGAGAAAACTCTTTTAGTAATTAGAGAGCATTCCTAGCCAAAACTAATGAGGTCTGAACCTTAAACATGAGTCTGGTTCAGAGTTGATAAACCCAACCTCTGTTTGCTTCCAAAGGCTTAAATCAATTCTCCAAATCTGACTGTGGGTATTTTGCTTTCTTCTTGAACTCTAAACCAGGGTTGTTATTTTACCTTCGAAAGGTCATTTCAGTTTGAATATAGGTGGTAGGCTCATTCCTGATTCTGTATTAGTGTTTCACAGGATTAAGGTTTTTAAATGATCTGGAAAAGTAAACTTTTGCTTTTGATTGGGACACCTCTATACAAAGATTGAGGGCTCTGTGAAGTAATGGTGACTTTGTAGTTGTGCATTTGGTCATACGCACCAGCTTACTCTTCTCTTAAGCTTCTGGAAAGCTGTTGCAGCAAAGACATTTGGACATTTTAGGAGTAAAGTACTAGGTTTTAGATAATGACAAGGAGAAGGCAACTTTTCTAGTTGGAAAACTGTCCATTTTATATTAAATCTATTTGCTTAATTCCAGATTTCAGAGAACCTAAACCCAAAGCCTGTGAATATTTTCCAGTTAATGCATGCTGCTTATTTAGTGAGGAGACATTGAATATATTCTCTTTATATAAAGTATTAAACATATAGTATAAACATGATATATTAAATATAAAAATAATTCCTGTTATAGCATGGTAATTAACCCCTTCAGGTCCTAGTGATTTTGGAGAATTTAGAGGTGGTTGGGTCAAGAGTTCTGAAGAGCTTTCAGAAGGAAGTGCTAAACTGGTTTATATGGAGGATACCTCAGTCTGAAATGCATATATGGTTGGACCATGAGTTTACACTAATAAATGCATCAGGGCAGAGCAGAAGGCCATGCTGCCTTTCACAGTGTGTGTGGGACAATTATAAGAGAATGAAATCAGCATTCCTCCTACCAGTTATGCCGTCTTCCTTCTTCCCACATTTCAACAGCAGCAACAAGCACAAGATGAACCGCTGTCCTCTGCTCAGTAAAACTTGCCCTAACTGGAAGCATCTTGTTGTTATTTGACTGTGTCCGTCTCCTGCTTATGTCCCTCCATGATGTTAAATGAAAGATCTCTCAGGTCACCACTCTGATTTAATGATAATTTAAGATGATATTTTTTAAAGGTAGAATTAAGTAATGTTTAAGTTTCTTAACGCTGACTTCTTTCCAGCATCTTCCACTTGAACTAGAAGGTTTTTCTATATGCACTGAGTAGACTTTATTTGATGAATAACATAATCAAAAGGCGTGACCTGTTGAAGGCAGGAGACTGAACAACACAAAAGAAAATAACTTCAGGTATTCATAAAAAATGAAAAAGTGTTCTTAGTAATTAAAGTCACTTGAATTCTGAAAGACAATCCTCACTTTTCAAATGTGCTTCAGTTCCAAAGCAGAGCTCCTTTCCATCATGTTTATGTTTTTGTTAGTATTTTCACACATTTTAAGGGAATAGGTTTTTGTTCACAAAAGTGTTTTAAGGAAAGACTGCTTTGAATGAATTCAGGTATGACCAAAAATACTTCACAAACACTGCATATTACTCTCTTTGAAACTTTTCAGCTGTTCATTCAAGACACAGAAACAATTCCATGGGCCTGTGTGACCAAGTTATGAACAGTAAAAAAATCATGCCTGATTACTTTGGATTTATACAAAGAAATAATGTTCTTTTTCACATTGTCTATCCAGTGATCACTGGATATTCAGAGAAAGCTGGATATAGTTTCTCATGATATGATATTAGGAAAAAAGGCTAATTTAATCTTGATCAAATTAGGTAAAAAGAAGTCATTCAACTCTGGAAGTAATATAAAATTATTTTGTGATGCAGTAGGGAATAGAAAAGTATTACTGAATATTATTCACTTTCAAGCAAACAAAACTTTTGTAGTCTAATATCACACTCATTGCCCTGTTTAGTGGTTAGTATGTCAAATATGCACACTGGATCATAAATTATACTGGAAAGCTCGAGAGCATATCAACATTTATAGCATAAAAATGTCTTTCCTTTGATCATTCAAGCTTTCCATCACCCTAGGTGGTCCTAACTAATAAGGAACTGTGATCCTCTTTACTATTTGATTCCAGTAGCCATGCAACAGACCACATCCAATTAGTGCTGGCCATTATTGTTTTACTCAACTACTAAAACACTTATCTATAGATTCAGGATCTTGTCTGTAAATCAGTTCCTCTTAACTGCATATTCATACATCATGTCACTATATGAATGGGAAACAATATTTCTTGCTCTCTTAAGGATTTAAAAATTCAATGTCTTTTTCTTGGAGATATTTTTTTTCCTCAAGGCAAAAGTGTACAGGTGTTTTAATATATGTAATCTGTATTACTGAGTGGGAGCCATATTCTGAAATTCCATGCAAACATATACTACGAACAACATAAATCTTTGATTTGCTCTGGATATCTGTATGAAGTTCTTGGTATAAGAATCTGGTTTACAAGTCTGATATGCCAGTGTTATGCCCAGGCAGTCAGTGTTCAATCCCATGTCTCTGCTTCAGCAGCTCTGTCCCTTGTCTACCTTCTTATAGCTGCTGGGCACTAATACCCCTACTCACTATTTGTATTGAGAATTCAGAAAAATACACCTACAGAGAAGGAATTAACATCCTCAGAATTAAATACCTGCTCATGGGAACACTCTTTTGCCAGACAGCTATTCTGTAATTGATTTAATAAGGTGTAGTGCATGTTCCTGAAATCTTTTGAATGCTGGTGATCGCATGCAGGACATCAGGAGTTAAGGAGAAGTTATGACTGCAGGATCACAATCACACTGAGCAGATGTCCAGCTGTGGAACAGGATGCTATGTATATTTTGTTTAGATATTAGGTTTTAATGATAAAGGAAGAGGGCTTGATGGTAAAATTCATTAGCATGGTGACAGTTCCTAAATTTTTGATGGATTTTCAAGCAATTGCAACCAGACAGGTCCTCTACTAATTTCTTTCCTGTATTTAAAATTAAATAAATAAATAATTGAATTTGAGACTATTGAGAATGAGGAAGTTGCCAAGGGGAACATGAAGCATGACCTATAGGTACAGACCCAATCTCTACGGAAACCTTAGGCCTCCTCTTGCTTTGGTTATAGGTTGCTTTGATTTGCTGACCTAGTAATTTTGGAAAATGTGTGTTTGTGATGAGATCATAGCAGGGTTAATATTTCAGCTATGTAAGTTGCAGAAAGCCCTTTAGATGCATAAATATTTCCCGTCTTTGAGGTTTATGATAGTAACCTCCTCTCCTCAAATCTCGTGTAGGTAGCAGTATGCACTATGATCTCCCAGTACATGCCATGCCATGGCTTGTGACAGAAGCACAGGATACTCAGTGGTTCCTGCTGTAATGTCTGCAGCACCTATGGCTGACCTTAGCCTTATCCTCAGCCCAGTTATTCCATCAAGATACTTTATCAGGCTGAATTATCTGACAGTAGGTCTTCCCAGTGCTCTGAAGGTCTCATGTCAGCAACCTGAAGTACTAAGCGTTGATTTTCAGCACCAGTCAGTTGAAAAAAAAGTCAAAGCTTTATAGTTTCATTGCTATACAGTCCCTTAATTCCACATACTCCTTAGAGTTTGGGTTAAAACCTCCTGCTAGTGGAAGATACAGATTTAAGACTTTGGTTTTCTTCCATTTTAATATATAGGTGTAGATTTAAATACATACAGAAGTGTTTTAAATATTTGTAAAAAAATAGACTTAAAAGAACGGAAGTGTCTAAGAAAGGAATGACAAAATAGATTTGCTCTGAACTGCATGGGATCATTTAAAACCAATGAATTAAAAATCAGGTAGTCAGTGAGGGCTATAATTTACACTACAGAGGTGATAAAGCCTTTTGTGTTCATATTTACAAAGAAAGCATTAAACTACAGTGATTTTTGATTTTTTTCTTCCCCCTAGGGAGAAATGTGAAACTCAATTTTACCCCCGATTGGTAAGGTGCTAATTTGTCTGACAAGTTGCTGGATTCTCAGCATGTTTGAGGTATCCTTGATGTATCAACACCTTCATGCTGAATGAAGGATGCCTTTAATGTGTAAATGTTTAGTACATATCCTATATCTCATTAGCCAAGAACAATACAAACCACACACAGGCAAGAAGGGTCAGAAACAAGGTCCAGTCAAAGAAACCATCTTTTATGTTCTAATTAAATGAGCAAACATTTGGAATACATCTAATTTGCAAATAGTTCATCAAAAAATATGCTTGATGTTCATGACCTAACATGTGTCCTGAAGGCCTGATAAGTCTAATATCCAACGGTGCATCCTGAATTAGTGTCATGACGTAATGTTGTTGTTTTAAACAACTAATGTTGTTGTTTTAAAGTTCTTACTGCAAGCAATATTGCAAAATATTTATTAAGAGTAGTAGAAGCAGTCAATAACCAAAACAGAGAGGTATACTTTTCCAAATTATTTCTGTTGTTAGTCTAAACCTTGGTAAGTTATACGTAACTTTAGAAATTTCATTTCATTGGCTCTTGTGAGAATGAAAACATTTCCAGGCAAAATGAAAACATTTCCTAGGGAAATACCATATCTGTTTGAATGAAAGGTGGAATGGAGATTCCAAAAGTATAACAACATTAAAAAGAAGCCAGGCCGGTGGAAAATGGATGCTTTAAAGAAAAGCTGGTAGAAATATATGCATTTGCATTGTGCTGTGGCTCAGGGCTGCTGGTGGTGGGGAGAAAGCTCAGCTAGATATCTTCTGACAGGACTTTTCTGTCTGTGAGATGAGAAATGTGACAGCTCTGAATGAGAGATGGGAGGACCTGGTTGCCCACTGGTTATCCTTGCCGTTTTCCTAGTTTTGAAAAGTTTTCCAGGCTGAGACAAGAGTTTCAAGTACGACAGTACTCTAAATTAGAATTTTACTCATCTGTGTTTCTGGTTGTTACCTTTAATCTCCTTCAGAATACACTGCTTCAGGCATTGGATTCCATGGTTTTGATAAATACAATAATTAACCATACAATAGGAAGGGAACCAAAGGGCAAACAAACTCTGCAATTTAAATATAGTAAAAAAAAATATTAAAAATGGATTTTGCTACCATAGGTTTTTACAAGGAATAGGAGGTACAGCTGAGTGGCACAAGCTGCTGAGCATAGCCAGAACTTCAGTGCAGCCCAAATGTCTGCTGTGGAGAGGGACAGGGAGACTGGTCTCCTGCAATCCATGGTCTAAGGTCACAAAGTTTGCTATGTTTCTCAGTTACTGAGCTAGAGTATTAAGAACATGGCTGTAGATGTGTTATATAGCAAAGGGTTTTTGCCAGTTGAGCTCAGCTGACCATCTGACTAAAATATCCTGCTTCTCAGCAGAGCTAAATAGCCTGTACAGACCCATTTACTGGTACAGCTATACTAATTGTTATACTGAGCAATACAGACTATGAGTTCATTGCAGTAGGTGAGTGTTTCTGGGAAGTATTCCCAGCTTGTGGATTTTATTTTATTTTTATTTTTTAAATCCCTATTTGACAATCCTGGGTACATGGTTCCCAGCAGAGGAAACATATTTTTAATACTTTGATTGAAAAATGGGTCTTGTTTGTAGAGCTGGTGAGATGCATAAAAATTATCTGCATCTACTTGCTTGTTATGCAAGTTTTGGAACTTGGTATTTAAATAAATCCCCATGATGTGTTTATGAAATTTTGCAAATTCCTTTTTTCCAAGTTTAAAACTTTAAAACTGCTCCCTCTGTCTTGCACCAGAGGTGGAGCGAAGTGTTGGTCACCTGCCCCCTCTAAGTAAGGGCACTGAGTTCTGGGATATGGGGTCAGAGTCTGTCCAAGGTGGCCTCATCCCACCTCCAGGGCACTCAGGCTGTCTGCCCAATGTGCCCCCACTGCCCTTCCATTGCCAGCAGTCGGGTGGTGCTGGGAAGCTGCCCAGCAGCCCCCAGCCATCTCCTGGGCACCACTGTCTGCTGTTGCTGTTGTTCTCCCCTGGAGCAACCTCTCCTGGTGGGCTTGTTTCCTACCCCGTTGCCTGTCCCACTCTGGTTTAGGTGGTGACTCTAGCACTCTCTCTTGATCAAAGCATAAGTTGGGCTTGAGCCTGTGGGGAGAAACATGGAGCTTCTTGTCCATGTGGAGTTCCTGGAAGATGACAGTCATCTCATGTGGCCCTGGCCATGGTCCTTGTCAATACCTGTTTCTCTGCAGACCACATGAGGACTCTGATGTGCTGCACACTTCTGGCTGGCTGTGTTCCAGTGCAGTGCGAGAGACTAGAGAACCTCTTTTAATTGCTGTTTATCCCCACTACACAAAATCAAATGCCATTTGTCAGTCAGTTGCAATAGTGTCCTCATCCTGTATATGGGTTCATTCCTTCTTTCTGCTTCTCTTTTCCAGAGGTTGATCCCTTTGAACTGCCGAAACCCGATGACTTGCAATCAATAGTCTGGAAAACAATAAGGTCAGCAATGTGAAGATTCGGATTTTCCTGCCTCTAAAAGCAGACTGCTGTGCTGGGCCAGTGAGGTGAGTCTGACTTTAGCTGACTGCCTGATAGAAGAACAGTGCGAGGAAAGGGATCAAAAATGTCTGGAAACACATTGAGCTGTTAATACAGTATCTGTCCCTTCTTATATACAGATGGGGGAAATATGGCTGCATAACCTTCAACAGGTGTGACTGATAAATGTCATTTTCTTGTTCAATATTAAATCACTGATGGAGCCTTTGACTGGAAATTCGTTTTCTAAGGCCCACAGTCTACACTGTAACCTTGCAAAATGATTAGGGGCATTTACCAGCCCAGTCATAGGATTGGTCTTTCCAGTGAAGGTGAAAGAGCAGTTCAGTTTTATTTATTTATTTTTAAAATGTTTTCTTACCAATTAGATTATACTTACTTGTTCCACGTAAATAGAAATTGTAAAGAATTGCATGAATGGCAGAAATGTTATACAATGTCATGCTTTGATATGAAATACAAGTTTGGATGCAATTCCTAAGATGGCCTAAGTTCAAGCTTCTAAATGGGATCTCAAAATAAAGCTGGCACCAGCAGCTCTGGACAATTTGTTTAACTTCCATGCACATGGGGGCACATCATGTAATTATATGTAGCACAGAAAAAAAAACTAGCATCATACTTACCTACAGTCCAACCTGCCCACCTCTGAGTGCATCAATGCTGGCTCATACATCCATTTTAATCTGGCTCCCCTGAATGCAGCAGGACCTCACAGTAGCTTGGTTACACCCAAATTCATGTTGCACTTAAAAAACATAAAAAAAAAAAAGAAGTAAGGATCAGGCAGCCAGTCAGTGAAATGATGCTAAGAGAGAAATTTTCCTCAGATTTAACAAACCGGCATATACGTGGCCTCAAAGGGCGCTGAGGTATTCAGAAATGCTATAGACAGTTATGTGCACATCAATATGTCTGTTATTCTTCATCTAAATAACAGAGAGAATATCTGCAACATTAAAAAAAAAAAAGAAAAAAAAAAAGATGAATTTGCCTAATATGTGAGCAGGGCTGGGATCACGGTCCTGCATTGATGGAATAGCAGGGAGTGCCCGGGGTCAGTGGGTGAGTGGCAGAGCTGTGTGGGGATGGTTGCACGGGGCCAGCTCACGGCGCTGCCCCAGCCCATGGGTCAGCAAGGCAGGGTGAGCTATTCATAGTCAAGTACTTGCACACAGAACATAGCCCTTAGAAAACAGAAAATAATTTTTTTTTTTTGACTAAAAGTTTGAAGCTTATGTGGTTTGAGGTTATTGTCTGATGAACAGTTTGTCCAAGAAGTTATTGTTGAAGTGATTACTGAGTGTTGTGGCAAGTATTCCAGATTCATCAGCTAAATCACGAGTGAACCAGCCACAGCAGCTGGGTGACATGTTCCCGTGTCTGACTGGCTGATGAAAACTCTCTGGATTAGTTAACTGTATAAATATGCATGATCACAGAGTTGCTGTAGGCTTTACATAAATTCACTGTGTTGGTTTCTAGTATTACTTGGAGCTAGTAAAGTTCCTACTAGTCAATTTACTAAGTGCTGTTAAACATTTATGTTACATTAGAGTCTGTGGCTTAAATCAGAAGAGCTGCAAGAACTAGCGAGCCTTCACAAAGTCCAATTTCTGCTTGGCAGAAATTAGCTTGCATCAATTTGAAGAAAATCTACTGTAATGACATCTTCCTGTTGAGAGTGACCAAAACAGATCATGGGAAGGAGCACAGCAAATAAGGGAAAAAACAAACACCAAAACTGTTGGGAAGACAGACAAGGTACTTGAACAATGTTTTCATAGACACTTTGACTTTATTGTCTATATTCCTTTACTTTACATCACAGAGTTTTATGTCACAGTAGCAGTACTCTTAATAGGAACAAAACTCCATCTCTGACCTAATACAATAAGGACAAACATTTACACATTTAACTTCAATTTAGCTGGCTGTACTGGTAGGAGTGAGAGGTAGAAGAACTTAATTACACTTAGAGAACTTGTGATTGTTTTCTTCAAACACAATTTTTCAAATCCACAGATAAAGTTATGTTTTTGTTAGGGTACTGATCATAGATTGTACATGTATCATGGATCAAAGTAAACATTAATTTCAGATCTGAATCCAACTATCGGATGCCTAAACATTTATTGCTGCAGATTTTGAAAAGATTTAGTGGGGTGCACGTGTAGAATTGTGAAATCAGACCTGGATCCTTGGAATTGCTCATTGACCATAAGCGTATGGAAAGAAGAGCACTGCTGTTTTCCTCTGGCTCATTTTTAGTTTTGGGATTCCAGTAGGCAATGCTAAATGTGAATCCCCTCAATGCTGACCCCTCCTGCATTCCCATATGCAGCTGCACATTCTGAATGCTGCAAAAGCACATCACATAGCACAGTGGGATCTGCAAACATTTATACAGTAGATGAGCCACAGTAACAATTCTGGTTTGAACTGGGTATCATAGATATTTCGTGCAAGTTCATGTACGAAAAGCCATATGCTGAAATGAAAATGTAAAGAGGTAGGAAAAGAAAAACCATGCCTTTGTTTCTGTGAAGCATTTCATAGAATCAAAGAATGATAGATTATCCTGAGTTGGAAGGGGCTCGCAAGGATCACTGAATCCAACTCCTGGCTCCACACAGGACCACCCAAAAATCAGACCAAGTGTCTGAGAGTGTTGTCCAAGTGCTTCTTGAACTCCAGCAGGCCTCGGGCCGTGACTGCCTTTCCAGTGCCTGGCCACCCTCTCGGCGAAGAACCTTTTCTTAGTATCCAGTCTCAATCTCCCCTGGGTATTTTGCCCCAGATATCCAAATGTTGATGCCCAAACAAAGCCAGAGAATTTATTGTTCCTCTTTCATTAATGGTTTTTGCCTGCATAGCGTCAGGATTATCTATAGCTGAGACAAAAACCACACTTCCCAGATCCATATTCCACTTCTGTGCTTCTGGGAAGGTCTGGCAAAGCCTCTCCTTGTTTGTGGGCATGCTGCATTGAAACCATCTCATGGTGCGAGTTCAGGCAGCTTCGTTGTGTTGCTGCTGGTGCTGCTGATGGGAGCTGTACGGGCTCTCTTGCTGCTCCAGCCTGCTCCCATGCCATGCTCCTGGCCGTTCATGGGGTGCTCTGGGTGGGTGTCTGCGTGGCAGCAGCCCCATCGAGCAGCTGGGAGTCAGCAGCACTGCAGAAGCCACAGGATGGCTCCTGGGTGTGCTTCAGCTCCTCGCTCTTCCCAGATAACCGGCACTGGAATATAAAATTGCTCTGACTCCTTTTGTTTCCCTGACGTACAGGGGCATGCATGTATCTAACATATACATTCAAAAACCATCAGCCTTAGCACTGTTTTCTCTTTTCCTAGATTACCTAGAGCTTCAGCTCATTTACAGCACTGTAATTCATTGACTCAGCAGCACAGACAGTCAAGGATACACCCCCTGGGTGCTTCATTTTTTCCATGGAAGTTCCCAGGGTGCCGAGGGTCATTTTCAAGGCTTGTGTCTATCTAAGGCATTTGAAGGTCAAACCCAAGTGGTCTGTGGAGCTGCTTCATGCTCTGAAATCATGTTCTTCCAAAACTGGTATCTTCTGATATGGAAACAATATCCTGGATGTGGAGATAATGGATTTTGCCCTTGGGAGCAAGCAGGGTGACCTTTTCACTCCTGGATGGTGGGTCTTGGGCACAGCCTTCCTTCCAAGGAAGCCGCAATCAACCAAACACCCATGCCTTATATAAGGCGTCCCGGCAACTCAGGCAGAGCCAAGCTAGTATTGAGCAGAACTTAAATTAGTTATTGTAATTCCATTCAAACTGAAACTTCGCATGTACCGACAGTATTCAAAGCACAGGATTTTGTTTCAGTTTTTCTAATTTCTAAATAGAACTTCGGAAGTAAAGCAGAATTTGCCTACTGGGTGTGATGCAGGATTTATGCCAGGTGTTAGCTTTTCCTTAGGCACCTCAGTAAAATAAGGGGCAGTTAACAGCTTCCACCACCTGATGCTCCTCATGACTTCTGTGGGCTCTTTAAGCTTTCAGAACATTTAAAGAAATGTGGCTACTGACTTCTGAAGCCCAAGAGGAGCTGGGCAGCTCTGAGCCTGTGAGCAGTGTACAGCCCTCTGCTCTGCCTGGGTGCCCCCTGGCCCAGAGGAACAGCTCTGCTTTCTCAGGGACATTTGGATGTTAAATTCATTTCTCACAGTGGCCTTTCCCTCTTCTCCAGTGTTCTTCAAAATGACCAGCAGAACCAAAATCGCATTCGATTAAAAGAAAGAGAACGAGCTGAACTCTTAGCAAATAAACAAAAACAGTTTGAAATTTTTACTTCAAAAGCACGGTGGTAGTTTACCAGCAAGGACTGACTTCATTAATATTGCCTTATTTGTGCTGTTACCATTATAGTTTTTCAGTGTTGCTGTTCAGAAACATTTTAAAGAGCTAACTGTTGTAGTGCTTTGAAATCTCTCTGCCCAGGAGTGAATCTTTGCATTCATTTCCAAAACAATCAGCTCTTCCACGTGGAAGCTCTGCAAGCTGATGCAAATCCATCAGTTGTCAGAGACAAGTAAAAAATAACAGGCTTCCTTATTCTACACTGCTTTGCTTTTCTATTCATTGTCTCCTTCCACATTTCCATATTTGCTCTCCAGCAGCAGCTACAACAGGCATGTGATGGGGTAGTGCACACACATGCATTCATGCACACATGTCAATAGGCTGAAAAAACGAAGTCTGTTGCCTTATAATTCCCGTATATATTACTCTCATATCATTTTTCCTTTCTCATTATCATTCTTTCTTCCTTTCCCTGTCCTTTATATCTGTCCATCTTCTCTGCTAGCATTTAATAATGCTGTTAACTTCCCTGACTTGTGAATCCAGGGCTAACTGTGACCCCAAAATGCTGCCATTTCCAGGGCCTCTTGCCGCTGCGCACTGGCGCTGCTTTTTGTGGTGCCAGAGCCAAACGCAGAAACCCGACAGTGGAGCTGTGCGGGACACAGGGAGCTGACCTCTGTGAGGTTACCCTGGAGTCATTCTGCCCAGTTAGATCCAGAATAAGGCCCTTATATCTTCAGTGTGTAGCAACTGAGACCTAATTCAGAAGAACGTCAAGTAAGAAGGTGTTGAAGGGCAATGAGGTGAGAAGCAGGCTGTTGTGCTGGGCTCTGGGCTCCAGAGCAGCGCTGCAGGAACGCACCCAGCTGAGCCCAGCTGCCTCGGCAGCGCTGGCTTGTGCTGAAGTCAGGTTTCACCGCTTGTGTGCAGAAGCGGCCTGGGTTAATAGTGTGAGCAGACAGCAAGCAAGAAACATTAATGCAATGTTGGCAGCGAAATTAGCATCATTTCCTTGCTGAAATGTTGTGTACACCAACAAACAGAGCAGTCTGAACAGAAGTTTCCAGTCCCGAGCAGTTATGTAGCTTGCAAATATTTTGTTTTACAGTTGTGGTCCTTATGCTGAAGTAAACTGCAAAAACATTGAAAAAAATAAAAGTTCTTCAGGATTAAAAGAAAGAGTGGAGATAAAATAAATACGGAACAAGCTGAATGTGGATGCAGATGTCATCACAGCAGATCTGAGAGGCTCCCACGAAAGCCTTTTTGGTGAGTAGCCACACGCAGGGAAGAATTTGGGCTTTTTCAGGGTTGCAGGCAGCATCCCGGAGGGACGGCAGGAGCCCAGCGGCGAGCGCCGGGCGGGCGCAGCGCGCTCCAGCCCCGGCCCCGGCCGCCACCTAGCGGCTGTGCGGCCCCGCCGGGCACCACAGCGGCTCCGGAACGCTCGGCCCGGCCTCTGCCCGCGGCCTCGGGTGGATGCCAAGCGCTGCTCGCCATCGAGCCCCCGGTTTGGAGCGTCTCGATTAAGTGCAAAGTGGGAGAAACTCCTCCCCCGGAAAAGGAAAAGAAAAAGAAAAAGAAAAAAAGAAAAAGAAAAAGAAAAAGAAAAAGAAAAAAGAGAAAAGAAAAAGAAAAAGAAAAAGAAAAAAGAGAAAGAGAAAAGAAAAAGAAAAAGAAAAAAGAGAAAGAGAAAAGAAAAAGAAAAAGAAAAAGAAAAAGAAAAAGAAAAAGAAAAAGAAAAAAGAAAAAAGAGAAAAGAAAAAGAAAAAGAAAAAGAAAAAAAAAGAAAATGAAAAAGGAAAAGAAAAAAAAAAGAAAAAAAGAAGAAAAAGAAAAAAGGAAAAGGAAAAGAAAAAAAAAGGAAAAGGAAAAGGAAGGAAAAAGAAAAAGAAAGGAAAAAAGAAAAAGGAAAAGAAAAAGGAAAAAAGAAAAAGAAAAATAAAGGAAAAAAGAAAAAGAAAGGGAAAAAAAAGAAATGAAAAAAAAAAATGAAAAAAAGAAAGGAAAAAAGAAAAAGAAAGGAAAAAAAAAAAGGAAAAAAAAAAGAAACGCATCACCAAACAAACTAAAAACACCTCCACCAAACCAAATAAAACAAACCCCAGGCCCCTGTTGATTTCCTATTCATTTTTTCTGCTCTTCCTCTGGTCATTTATACTATATTATTAAGAGGCCCTCGTACTCTGACACCATATAGCAAGATAAAACTGAAACACAGGTTTTTAATCTGTTTTGTTATTCACTTGTACCAACTTGGTAAAGCTACTGAAAACAGGAGTAAGGGCACGTGCATTTCTAAAGACAGGCTTTGTAACTTAAAAATGACAGCAGCTCCTAAAATACAGAGCTGTTCTATAGAAAAGTAAAATAACAAAGTACACTGCAGTTCAGTTGTTACACTGCTGCCGTCAGTCAATGTAATTCGTACCAGCTAACAATAAAAATGTTTTGACATGCAATCTTGTACACACTTCAGCAATAGTTACCTAACAGGAACTTTCGGCCATGGAAATATTTCTTTTTCCGCTGCCTTAGAATCATGAACATTTTGATGCAATACAAGTCCTGCTTTACAGGACACCTGTCAATGGCAGCAGCCACCAGAACCAGCTTTGTGAACTGCATGATACAGAAGAGACGTACAACACAACTTTTATATTTCCTAATAAAAACCAGCTTATCATCAGGGACAGAAGGCTTTAGTTTCTTACAGAAAATACCATCAGATTGGACGGTGCTTGTAATGGGAAATGGAGGCTCTCCCAGTTGCCTTTGGCTAGTTAAGGTCCTTTCAGGCTCCAGCCTGAGCCGAGGTGATGAGGTGATTATGTGCTGGGTGACGATGGAGCTAAAGGGGTGCCCAGCTTGTGCTTAGCATTATGGGCATTATATATAATGCCCGTATATAATATATATATTATATAATGGGCATTAACAGCACCCGGCACAAGCAGAAGCTGATGCAGTGATCGTGGCCACGACTCCTCCATCCCCAGCTCAGGAAGGCCTAGGAGCCCACAGCTGCTGTTATGGTTGCTCCTGCTGCACTTGTGAAGTAGCTTGATGGTGCAGGAGTGCTGCTGTGCTGGGCTCCCCACCACACTCCTTTTGGAGTCACGCAGGGATGTGGTTTTCCTCTCCCCATGGAAGAGATCTGTAAATGATTTGAAGGTTCAGAGTTCAGGGGTGGTTTGGAAAAACACCCGGCGGGCTGCAATGCCCATGGGGGAGCGGTCTTGTTAGATAGGTTGTCTCTGGGTATTTCTGGCATTTCACCTCCTGACTGAAGTCAGGAAAACTCAAAGAAAGAAAAAAAAAATAATGGAAAAATACATCCAGACACTTCCAAAATTGGAAACTAGTTTCCTAACGTTTAGTCAAAAGCACAAGTCAGTTCTTGTTTTAACCGCCCAGTCCTCCTTGGAGTAGAAAATATTCAGTGCAATTTCCTTTCAAATATCAGATAAGCAACATAAATAGCCACCCAAGAATCAGCGATGTGACTAATTCCCATTCATTAGAAGTGTGCAACATAAATAAATACTTGTTTCGCTACTCATTAATTATACTGGGATGCCTCCAGCTCTGTCACATGTATCTATGTCTGCTTCCACACTGTCGCCTTCGAATAAATCTATTTCACCATTCTACAGGTCTGTACCAATGAGAGGAAACGTGAGCCACGGGCATCTCCCAACTGCCTCTGCCATGCTGGTTCCTGAGGATTTAGGAGGAGGAGAAGGGCTCCAGAGGGTAAGATACAGCCACTAATTTTGTTACTGGCATAACATCGTGTGTCTGAGGTTCAATTCCCAGATGGCTTTCCTAAGCCATCAGATTGCAAATACTGCTGGGGAGGTTTGTAATTCACCTCAGCAGTATATGCAAACACTACTTAATGGATGGCTTTAATGCTGTCTTCCTGCTCCCAGGATTTTTGACTGCAGTGTTGGAGCTTTCCCTAGGGCTGTGCACAGTTTGCCACGCATCCAGGGGCTGGGAAACTGTGCTATTTAAGTCCAAGTTGATTTCAGTTTTTAACTGAATTATTATTATTGTTTATTATTATTATTGTTATTAAGAACTTTGAGTCACCAAATCTAAAACTTCCCTTGTAAATGTATCAGTTTTGAGGGGAAAGTTTCTCAAACAGGATGAAATGTCACTATAAGGAAAAAAAAATCTTCAGTGATTAGGGCACTTGCATATGGGAGCCCTACAGTCAGCAAAGAGTGGTGATTTATGAAATAGTCAGTAAGCCAGCAAGGGAATCAAGCAGAGCAAGGCTTTGAACCTGCTTTCCAGACTAGTTTCCCAATCATTGGTTCATGGTCTCAGTATACCCTGTTAGTGCCAATCCATTCTGTAGAGCTAGCTAAATATTCATTAAGTTTGGGATAAAAAAAAACGTAAGACAGCAGTTACAGTAGCTGCATGAGATATGGGCTGATCACCCTCAAGCCCTTGATTCATGCTGGTCAGAGGAAAGGCTCGTGCACAGGTATCATCTCGCATACAGTGAGCTTATGCAGGACATGGCTCTCCATTCCGCATCACCCAGAAACAAACACAAATTCCTCACATATTTTTCTCTTGATTCTGCCCAATGTAATGGAAATGAATAAAATTAAAAATTGGGCTGTACATTTATATCCCCATTTTCTGTCTTACATCTCATCACTGTGTAAGCCTGCTTTTAATTTGTCAACAGTGCATTTCTGCCTATTCTGAGATTAACCTGAAAAAAGTCATTTTGTTTAACTTTGAAATTAAAGCTGGTGGGAATGGAGGATGCCCCAGTACTAATTATATTAACAGAAAGTGATGGTGCGAGGTCAAGGGGAAGTGCAGAGCCAGAGTGCTCAAAATATCGTCATGAAAACAGATGTGCTCTGGTGCTCCTCCTTTCCGCGAATGGGGACTTTTCTCAAGATCAGGATCTTCTTTGATCAGTGCCTCAAAGGTTTTTGTCCCATTCTTCTACTTTCTGCTTTTCAGAAGGGATCCTGTATATTTTTCCCTTTTCCTTTTGTTTAAAAAAAAAAAAAAAAAAAAAAAAAAGAGGCCACAGCATGGGGCAGTGGCCCAGCGCTGCCTGGTGCTGCAGTGCCCATTGACAGCAACCTCACCCAGAGGGCCTGGTGCTGAGAGGAGCAGCTCAGCATCACCTGCTGCACACCTACCTGCCAGTGAGACGTGGTCAAAGGGCCCTTTTCAGGTAAGCTGCTGATCTAGATGGCGCCAGTAGCCTTTTAACTTGAGGAAGACAAGGGGCAGTGAGGCCTCCCAGGCTCCTACTTGTGGTATTTCATCTGCTGGGTGCTGCAGATGCTGTAGGCTCAGTGAGCACCACAGGGGAAGCTAAGATTAGTTTCTAGCACAATTTTATGTTCTTCTGTTCTGGGCTTGTGCCAGATCGTAGTGTTATTCTAATGATAACTGTAGGGGATGTGTACACACGTGAACTCACTTTACTACAAAAATCAACAGAGAACGGACATTTACAGCCAATAATCCAAAATGTAACTGATCTATCTGGTGACAGAGAAGTGTTTATATGACCAGAGGTTCAGAAAACTCTAACAGGTCGGCCAGCCTGCCTGCAGTGATACCGTGTGAAGTACCTTGGCATGCTGCACTGCCTAACTCCTCTGACCTGAGCGGGAAGGTGCACATTGCCCCACGGCCGTGCTTCTGTGCTGCCTTGAAGCAGAGGGAACATGCGCTGTTGTGCTGGGCTTTGTTCCACGGGGCTGGGCTCGCTATTCAAACCATATGGTGAATTATGAGTGTGTAAGTAGAAGGAAAACTAAAACATATTTCACTGGGTTCTAGAAAAGCTCTGAATGGCTGTCATTTTTATCATGGTTTTGTGTGTTCTGTCCAAACACCACACAACTGTGCTGTACCATCAGAGTAAGGTGAGCTACTGCATTACACATTGAGAGGTGACGACCTCAACAGCAGTGGGTGCAGCTTGTAGCCATGACTCTTAGAAATCGAGGCTGGTGCTCAGAGATGAGTTTTAGGGTGGTGGAGAAGGATTGCTAAGGTTGGAGCTAGACAGTTCCTTTTCCTACATATGATGGGGTATTTCTAGTGATTTGTAAAGCTGTCCATTGAGCTTTTGAGATTCAGGTAGCAACAACAAAATGGCTCCTACGTTTTTGAGCTGCACCTGTGGTTAACAGGAGTTCTGTAGGTTGGTTTCACTGGTGATTTGAGGGATGACACCTTCTCCTGAAATGACTATTCACAATTACATCTGTACTCTGATAATTAGGTGGCATTCACGGCCAGAAAATTGAAGCAGTGTTAGACGATTTTAAAGCTGTGTTAGTGCTGAGCCAGAGTGCAAGGGGTGTTGGAGCCTGGATCGCAGCTGTAATGCTGTACCTGCCCTTGATTATATTACTAACGCTCTGTGGGATGCAGTTCTCTTGTTGAAAATAGAAAGTAGTGGCATTTGCCTATCACAGAACAGCACAACAGGCGATTAACTCAAGTGGCTTGTATATGTGAAGATACACTGAAACTGCTCAGGAAGCTCCACTAACTAACTGGGCTTTGGACCTGAGTTTATTTAGCTTCGCTGCGTTCCAGTGTAACAATTGCAATGGTTCATCTTTAATTGTGCATGTCTTTCTTCTAGTCTATGCACCAAGCTTGGCAGCAATACCATCAGCAAAGGAACTGAAGTGTCAGGGTTTCTGACAATTTGGGTTTGCAATCATTGTGGGAGAGCTTGCAAGATTTTGCTGTCTTCAAACCAGAAATGCAGTTTAGCTTTAGTTTATCTTTGAACCTAACTTTAATGCAAACCTTAGCTTCACATACTGCAGTTTTGACTTTACCTAATAAAAAATACACATAAAACAAGTAGAAATAGGAAGAAAAGACCTACTTTGCAGAAAAAATGGCCTGACTAGAGAATGAGGGAGCCTGACAAACTTGTGGTGTTTGTTCTTGTTCAGCTACAGTGAAGGCAGATTAGGGATAAATTACTCAGTGAGCAAATGTCTTGTTTTCTCAGTAACTCCACCTCTTTTGGGCATCCTGCCCTGTCCCCACCCCTTGCACTTGTCTGCATGTCTTAATGGCAGTATTCATGCAGCTGGTAATTTATGTGTCTGAGAGAGAAGATTTACACAGAGCCTTCCCTTCAGTTATTCAGAAAATTTGAGATACAGTATGGGATTTGTTAGGTCCCAAACTCTAACTTAAAAATCACAAACGTCTTGAGGGCTGGACTTGAGTGAGAGAAACTTTACATGGAATAACTCAACCAGAAGTTAGTTCTTAGGTCTTCACTTTACACCTAGTTACAAAAGTTTGTCTTCAAAATAAATACAATGCCTATTGTAACATAAGCACACAGTCATTTGGCTCCGGCTGAAGCAGTTCGATGTGCTGCTCTGGAAGACAGACAGAGCTGATCCAGTTACTGAAACCTACTTGATTCAGTTGGTGTCTTGTGTCATAAACACGAATTGTTAATTTCATATTACTCATAACAGGCGCACTGTGAATGTTTGCAGAGTTTATAGGATATCAGTTACAAATGTGATTATACCAGCCATTCCTCAGGACTGACACCAGTTTCAAATTAGAAGCTGACAGGCCTCACCTGCTCCTGAGTTCACCGACAGGTCACCTTCTTGTCATTTTGGCTGTCCCCTCATCAAAATGACATCTGTGTTCATAAAGGGACAGTGAGGGACTCTAAGTTGTTAGAATTGTTGAAGAATAAGAATAAGGTGTCATCTACTCCAATAATGTAGTGCTCAACTTTGGCCTTTCAGATGGCGTGATGCTTGTAGCACCTGACAATGTTTCCAGATACAAGAATAGCTGGTTCGGAGGGGCAGCAGTTGTTCCCTCTTCTACCCATGGATGCTAGGCATTCAGCTCAGCCCTAGCCACAGAGTATAGACAATCCCAGAGACTTGAGCAAAAGGCTTCAAAATGCCTTTACTTTTTACATAAAGAAAGAGTACATTAGCTTACATTGAGACATTCAGAGGAAGTTATTACATATTCATTTTTTTTAACAACCTATGAAAGGCTAAAGGTAAATACTGTTCAACAAACAGCTGGATAAAAGACATTCTAAACCTTTACAATTTGTTGGACATATGCATTAATTTCTTTACAAGCCATTTATGTAGATGCAAACCATAATTTTAATGTCCTGGCTAACGAGAATCCATTCCTTCATAATAGAAGATTCTTCATACTTGCTCAGTTAATCTAATGCAGTCGAGATAGGGCAGTTCAATTCCTACGTCCTGACACTTCTCAAAACCAGGAAAAAGTGCATCCACCTTCAAACATAGACTTTGGAATTAGTTTTTTTTTTTTTTTTTTTTTTTTTGTCATTACACAATTGGAGAAGTCAGATTGAAACAACTTCAAACTTCCCAGGTTAAAGATCTGGGCTCCTCTAGATTTCAAGTTTATTAACTAATTACACGCTGTAATATAGGTGTGCCTCCTATGGAACAGCTGTACATATGTGTTCTAAAGGCTTGGGTTTTAAGTAAATGTATACATATTTAAGTAAATTAATTAATTAAGTAAATGTATACATATAATCCCATTGAAATTGCCTGGTCCATCGCTGCTGTGTGCAGAGGAAGGTCTCTGGGTGAGCTCCCAGTCATGGGACATTAAAGGCTTTTCTCCTTGCAGCTCCGCGTGCTGGACAGGCCCATTCTCACCTTCAGCTCACATGTATGCTGGTGGGAAAAGGGCACAGACATATTCGTGAGAGGATAGGAAGGGATAAACAAGATGTTGAGTTGCACTTTGCCAAATGAAGGGCTCAGAGCAGCCAAGGAAAATCTTTTTTCTTTTCCCCTCACTAAATTAGACCTTTATTTTTGTCTTAGACACTGTGGCTAGCAGAGCTGTAAGGACATTCACAGTTATCACAGTTGCCATCATTCTCTGAAATCTGTCCTTGATTTTATTTTCTGCTCCAGGAAATATTATAGTATTGTTATTTTATCTATCTTAAATAAACCTAAGGCCTGACTCTTCATGGTGTAAACAAGCATGACTTCAGGAAAGCAATGCTGATTCATGCCATCCGTGTGTCTGATTCTTAATATAAAAGGGAACATGTTACTAGAGAGTAAACAGAAGCAAACCTTTGTAATAGAAATTCATATCATCAACATAGACAACCCCCTCCAGTGATCAGCAGTAAAAATATACCCAAGGTAGATTTACAGAAGCCACCACTTTTTTTTTTTTTTTTTTTTTTTAATGATTTGGATATTGATCATTTTTAATCTTCTTCTCAGAACAACCGGGAGATCTATTATAGCTTGAGCCAGCCATGAAAAGCGGGTCCGTTCTTTAACCTGCACCAATTCACTTGGACATATTTTATATCTCCAGGGATTCAGCCACAAAGTCCATTAGAGCATCAGATGCAGTGAGGTCAAATCAATTGTCCATACTGCAGACAAGGTAACCATCATTTACTGTAATTCTCCCCCGTCATGGTAGAGGAGAGGAAAGGTTAAAAGCTGTATTACCACGAGGCTGCCTCATCTATCTTTTAGTATATTGGTAATACCTAAACATTGCTTAAAGAACTGAAAGTACAATCTTAAATCTGTGTTAAACTGGATTTAAAGGTTAGATTGCCAAATCAAAAATTTGCTAATGATATTTTCTTCAAGGAAAAACAGGAAAAATATCTTTTTTTTTTTTCTTTTTCTTTTTTTTTTATAAGAAAAAGCAAAAAGCTTTAAATATATTGTCACATCTGACATGACCCATCCAAAGCAATACTGAACATTCATCTCAGAATGACCTGAATGACTGATATTTATCCTTCCCTATACATAGATATATTTACCTATGAAGTAATTTGCTGTCATCTCTTTAAGCTGGAGATGCTACGACAGTCCAAAAACAAAAGAGGAAGTAAATTCAGGATGTATATTTTGCACTGTAAATCAAGTCCTTATGTGTTTGCACTCTAGGATGGGCAATAATAATTGACTGAAGCAATCACTGCTGTGGGAAAACAAACGTCCTGGCAGTGTCGCATCTGAAGGTCAAGCCTGATGACATAGTAAGCACCTGAACTCTCACTGACTCCTAGGGAGGTGGCGGTCGCTGAGCACCTCCCGGAGCTCGCCTGGCGGGGACAGATTTACACAGTCATTGGGGCTGGGGGTGAGGATGCTTTTTCTCCCCCACCTCCCTCTGTTGGATCTGCAAAGTCATTTATTTCCATTATACTGCTATACTCTCTGGCTCCTCTGCTCTGTGTTAGCTGCATGAAACCAGAGAGAAAACTCAGTTCTGTGCTGCCAGAGATTGTATGTTCCTCCTCCTTTGAATAATTGTGCTGTCCCTGATTCACTTCACATGAGCTGATGTGTTGCTTGCATGCAGGGGAACCATGCCCACCCCTGCCATGCATGAGAGAGCTGTAGCACTGTGACCCAGTCCTTGTAGGACTGTTGAAGTGGGAAGCAATAAATCCAGCCTTTTCTAGGTTAATCTTTTCTCTTTCCCTGGATTTCTTTAATCCTGGCCTATTTTCATTGAGAAAGTGATTGAATGAAGAGCTACTTAGATTTTACATATTATAGAAATATTTTCACATTTGTAGAAATTAGTCATTTTTTTCCTTCTGTCTCAGAAGCTGGGTTGCAAAGCAAACATACACGTGCATTTAAAGTAGAGCTAAAGAAATAAGGAACAGAAAATAGTTGCTGTTACTAGTTGCATATCAAATATATTTCTATGGCTGACATACCTTCATGGTACTCGTCTTGGGAGACAATGGGATGAATATAGTGGGAGTGTAAGAGCTGATGGTGTCGGTTACAGATTAATAAATATTTTTATAATGAAGCTTATTTTTAAATGTTAGGGTTTAGTACTCAGCACAGTAAATTCTAATTTCAGGTAATGTGGGTATTCCGTAACCATAAAAAGAATCTGCTATAAGTTTTGTATGTGCTGAAGGAGAGATAAATGTGCTTTAGATTAGGTGTTACATACCATTCACTTAGCTGCTTTTTCTCTTCTTTTCCCTCTTTTTATCACTTACCTTAACACTGACTCTCTGTGGTTCCTTTTTCTCAGTCTATTCTACCCATCCTTTCCGAATTTCTCTCAATGTATGTCTACTCACAGGTCCTTCACTAATCCTCAGAGCAGTGCTTTGTGCCATAAAATAATAGTGTTACAACTATAAATCTATAGTGGGTAACTCCTTACAAAGTTAAGTACCAGAACAGCTAATGTTATTCACTTATATTTTAATAAACAAATTATGAAATAAATACATAAGGAGAAAGTAAGGCTAAGAAAGAAAGAAATTAATCCTAGAGTCTGGAAAGAAATAAAAGGTTAAAAATGTCCCTTCCCTCATAATAGCACAAAATTAGGACTGCATGCAGTTTGCATGGTCTGTTGCTTTCCTTGTTCTGGAGTACCTCTCAGATAGCTTGCAGTTTAGCAGTACCCTCACTGCTGGTACGTATTCTGCAATGCTAATTCAGAGAATGGTCCACTGGGTTATTTAGCTGAAACTGTAGTCTCAAAAGAGATCAGACAAACTTTGCTGTTCTTTGGCTTCAACGAATATCACAGCTCTGGCTGAAAGACCACTGAGCTTAATAGAAAGGCTTTGGATCTGGAAAAACGTTTACTGAAATCAATGAGAGAAAGAGCTTTAACTCCAATGGTTAACACTTCATTCTGGACCTTTTCTCAATAGATCCAGACATTGGCTCTACAACGCCTAGTCATTTTATAAGATCAATACGACAAACCTGACTTGTCCAATGGGTGCGTGTTTACTATGTGCTGTGTTAGCATTACAAGTCAGATCAGACTTTTGAAAAATGAGTATTTGATTTTACAATAATTCCAGCCTGTGCAGCAAACAAATTTTTTAAGGAAATCTGTTTAACCAGGAAAATCACTAAGGAATTCCTTAAGAGTTATATATAGCTCTTAGTTGACAGACTTCCTTAAAGAACTCCTTTTTCTATGTCTACAGTAATTAAAATAAAAGTTGTCCTTCGAGTATTTGCTGTTGGCAAGATGTATTTAGTTTAATTTCCTCCAAATGCTAAAGAGCTTGCTACAGTTACGGAGTAGTTCAGTCTTGTGAACATGAGAGAGATTCAGATTCTCAGAATTTGTCATGAAGTAATATATTCAAGCAGACATTTTTGATTCTACTGGTCACTCAGAGAGAGTGCGGTAATTGCCTGCTCATTGCATCAGTAGTCACTGTCCTGGAAGCCGAGTTAATGGCACGACAGCTGTAGCATTATAGACAACATCAGTGCAGGGTTTGGGGGACAAAATTCCTCTCCAAGTAACCAAAAAAGGCAGGCCTGATTACAGAAGATGGTGACATTAGACAGAACTGTTCTGAAAACATGCACAGAAACAAGCAGAAGTGCATTTGTGAGCAAGCCTTACCCTGGGTGCGGCTTGGGTTATGTTACTGCTTGACTGTTTCATGTTAAAGAGGAAACACAAGAGTTCCAGTAGGAGGTTACCGAGGTCATCTCTTCTTTTGAAAAGTAACTTACTCTGTTAAAAGTTGAAATGTTGATTAATGAAAGACATCTTACATCTATAATACAAATGCTTCCTACAGTGCTATATAGGCCACCAGAGAAGACTTTAATTACAACTTTAATTCCTGCTGAATTCCTGATGTTCAAAACATAAAAAAAAGGTGCCAGTATTTGTGACCAAATGAAAAACAAGTAGCTTAGAAAGACACACACAGCCACAAACCAAACCAAGTAGCTTAGAAAGACACACACAGCCACAAACCAAACCAAGTAGCTTAGAAAGACACACACAGCCACAAACCAAACCTAAGTGCTTAATTAAACATTTTGGTATTTGCTTTGGGATTGGATTTTGGGCAGAATTTCTTGTAACAGTTCTTCAAGGGCTGAAGGAAAAGCATGGCAACCGGACAGTTCTTGCTTTACACTGATCCATCTACTTTGCTTACGAGTTTGTTAACTAACTGTCATAGATGATGATTAAAAGAGCAATGTATATTTCTCCAAACCAGCAAAATGGTGAGAGAATAGATTAAAATTAAACATTATGGTCAACCATAGAGTCAACTGGAAAGGTACCAGGTGACTGAAGACTTGCTAATGTGACACCCATCTATAAGAAGGGCGATGAGGAGGACCCAGGAAACTACTGGCCTGTCAGCCTGACCTCGGTGCCAGGGAAGGTGATGGAACAGGTCATCTTGAGCGCAATCACACAGCATTTGTGGGTCAACCAGGGGATCAGGCCCAGCCAGCATGGGCTCATGAAAGGCAAATCCTGCCTGACCAACCTCATCTCCTTCTTTGACCAGGTGACCTAACTGGTGGATGAAGGAAAGGCTGTTGACATAGTCTACCTAGACTTCAGCAAGGCTTTTGACATGGTCTCCCACAGTATCTTGGAGAAGCTGACAGCCCGTGGCTTGGACAGGTACACTCTTTGCTGGCTTAAAAACTAGATGGATGGCTGGTCCTGAAGAGTGGTTCTGAATGGAGTGAAATCTAGCTGGTGGCCGGTTACCAGTGGCGTTCCCCAGGGGTTGGTGTTGGGGCCCATCCTCTTTAATATCTTTACTGATGATTTGGGTGAGGAAACTGAGTGTACCCTCAGTAAGTTTGCAGATGACACCAAGTTGGGGGGAAGCGTCAATCTGATGGAGGGAAGGAAGGCCCTGCACAGGGACCCGTACAGGTTGGATTGATGGGCAGAGGCCAATGGGATGAGGTTCAACATGGCTAAGGGCTGGGTCCTGCACGTTGGCCACAACAACCCCATGCAGCACTACAGGCTTGGGGCAGAGTGGCCCGAAAGCAGATGAAAGGATCTGGGGGTGCTAATCAATGCTCACCTGAACATGAGCCGGCAGTGTGCCCAGGTGGCCCAGAAGGCTGATGGTATCCTGGCTTGTGTCAGGGACAGTGCAGCCAGCAGGGCCAGGGAGGTGATCGTCCCCCTGTATTCTGCTCTGGTGAGGCCGCACCTCGAGTGCTGTGTTAAGTTTTGGACCCCTCAGTACAAGAAGGACATCGAGGCCCTGGAGCATGTCCAGAGGAGGGCTATGAAGCTGGTGAAGGGCCTGGAGCACAAGTCCTGTGAGGGGTGGCTGAGGGAACTGGGGGTGTTTAGTCTGGAGAAGAGGAGGCTCAGGGGAGACCTCACTGCTCTCTACAACTCCCTGAAAGGAAGCTGTGGGGAGCTGGGAGTTGGCCTTGTCTCACAGATCACTAGGCTTAGAGGGAATGGCCTCAAGTTGTGCCATGGAAGGTTTAGGTTGGAAATTAGGAGACATTTATTCTCAGAAAGAGTGGTCAGGCATTGGAGAGGGTTTCACAGGGAGGTGGTGGCGTCACTGTCCCTTTGGATATTTAAGGAAAGGTTGGATGTGGTATTTAGGGACATGGTTTAGTGGGTGGTATTGGTGGCTGGGAGGTGGTTGAACCAGATGATCTTGGAGGTCTTTTCTAACCTTAATGATTCTATGATTATCTAAAAGATCTTCCACTTTACCACATGCCCAGTTTAAACAAATTTGTCAGATTAATTCAAGGATAATTTTTCCAAGATTTTGAAAGATAGAAAAGCAGTAGAAATATTTCCATGAATTAGACAAAGAAATCTATTTTATATATCTGTTGTCCTCAATGCCCTCACTTACAACTCTGAGTTCAGAGTTAATATACATGTACTTTGCTGCTGAATGGAAATCTGAAAGAGAAATTGGCTTTAAACAAAAGTGAACATAACCGATTTATTTTCATTACTGAAGTTGAGGAAAATGCAATATGTGTGAAAGGAAAAAGTTATATTATTGGAATAGGAAACATTTATTTTTTAAAAAAGTAAAAAAAAATAGGAAAAACAAAGAAATTAGATGTTTTTTAAATACAAGTTTAAGCAGGCACGATATCCCTTTCAGCACAGTGTGGGATGTAACATTAATCTTAATTGTCTGTGATCTAAAAAACTGTGTATGTTTCCTCATAAGAACTTTCCTCATAAGACTTTGCTACATTACCTCATTTTTACCCACAGAAGGCAAACTGCTAGATTTTTGGAGACAGCTAGCAATGATTTTATTCCTATGACAATTAGTTCATTACTAATCTTGACCATCTCTCCAACGAACTCATGAGGAACTTTAGTATTAAGAAGCACCTCATAAATCATTTACAATAAACCTGAAGGAATATTGAGCATTTGTAAATATGACCTCCCTTTGCAGGATTTGTCCATCGTTTTTTCTTTTTTTCTTTTCTTTTTTTTTTTTTCCTGAACCTTTCCTCTAATTATCTTTAAATCTCCATGAAAGTAGCCAAAGAAACTGGAACTGAGATTTGTAGTAATATTAGTCATTTTAGTAATGGATATTCTATAGCTTGTCCATTTTTCCACTTCCTCTTACCTGGTCCCTTCATAACTCAGACAGTTAGACAGACTCTTAATACCCTTTGGTTGGAGCCAAGGGGTCTTACGAATGTAATTTATACAGTAGTTGTTGATTTAAATGGCAAAACCCCCAAATTTTATGCTTTTTAAAAATGTAAATCTATCTGGATCTCATTAACAAAGGTTCTTGACTACAATAGAAACTCTTTAATTTTTTTCAAAAACTATACATTTTATTCATGAGATTCAGCTGTTGTTTTCCAAAAACCACTGTGGAATCTGTTGGTTTTTGTCCAGTGGACTCAGCCTAGAGTAGATTCTAGATTAGTAGAATCTAACAGTAGATTTTTTTAACAGTAGTATTTTTTTTTTTTAACAGTAGTATTTATTTTAATCCTGAGACCGAGAAACTTCTAAACAGCTATTTAAAAAAAATGGTTAAAAAGGGTAGCTGCATATTAGAGACAAAACTTTGCCCATGAATAAAAAGCTTTGCTACTTTACTATTCCATTCTGACCATATGGGAATCAAAACACAGCAACTTTGCCTTATCTATAATATCTAGAAAATCTATGTGAATGAACCTCCATTTGGGAACAGCTGAGGACCTCTGATGGTTTAAAAAGAAAAAAAAGTGTGTTAATTTGTGGATAAAACTATTGTGATAAAGGTTGTCACACTGTTTATTAGTGGAGTCATAACTTGAGGAGCTACAAGGTTGCCCCGACCTACTTCCTGCATAAATTTTGGCACTACTCATTGAAGGTCCTAAATGAGAATTGACTCATACTGGTGGTGAAGTATGGTACAGGTTTATTTTATTTATTATATTTTTGTAAAATCCAACAGTATCTACTACTTTACTTTTGGATTTGGGGTATCTGAGAAGTATGGTAAAGCAATGCAGGTGGTGTTTCTTTTTGTCTCATGCTGCTCTGTTTAGCACATTTCTGCTAATGAGACATAAAATATGGAGGTGGGCTTGAGGAGCTCCTATTGCTATTTCAGATCTCTCAAGACATCACCATCTACCAGATATTGTCTTCACACCTGGCACCTATTTTGGAAGGACAGAGGTTTTCTTTTAAGAGGTTTTGCCATTTTAATGCAGAGAAGTCCATGGAAACTGCTTCTTAAACTTATCCAACTTAAAGGATCTAACAAGATTCAAGATTCCACTTGGTTCCTCTCCCTGTTATGTTCAACAGTTTATAACTGCATTGGAAGTGTTCATAAAGAAGACAATAGTGTAGTATAATCAGTTTAGACATAGATTACTGGCTCACATAGTGGCTAGTTTTGAAATAAAAAATGAGATGTCTTATTTTGCAGCTACGTATTTTATGAGCAAAGCATGATTTTATTGCCCCCCCCAGAAATCCCTTGCTGATATCCATACCGTGTCCTGCACTTGGTCTTGCAGCATTTTGCTTGCCTATTACTAGTTAATGTACATCTTCAGGTTTGGCTGAGAAATTAGGAAATATTTGGATAAGCCCTGAAATGAAGACCCAGAGCACTAGGCCTGCTCTCTTTTGCTTTTTTTTTTTTTTTTTTTTCCTCACTTGATCATATCAACTTCTGGTTTTAAAATGATATATTTTGAGGGCAGTATAACAGAGCTCTGAGGTAAAATATATTTTTATCCAAAAAAAATCATGAAAATTATACTGACTCTGCCTTCCTCCCTTCTTTGGTCTTTTTATCTTAAGCATCTGCATTACTGGAGGACAATACATTAATCAGACATCTCACAAGCCAGAATCGTATGTAGCCTGATCAGTTTTGGGGTAAAATTTAGCTAGACTGCCTAAAAATGCTTATTGGTCTCTATGGATTTGTGCTGAATTTATTTAATATAAAGTGTAATATAAAAAGCCCTCTCTGCAGTTAATTAGCCTCCAGGTTATTGCAGGCCCAAAGGCATTATATTTGAGTTGTCACTGCTACTTGCAAAGATCAGCAGTATTTAATTTTTGTGTAGCACGAAGTAGATTGCATGTGCTTATCTGGCTAATGTTAGTTCATTGTTTTCAGAATCTGATTTCATTTTTAGTTTTCTTGGCCCTTCAAATTGCTGCCAAACATCATGAACTTTGCTGAAATCAGTTATGTTCCACTGAGATAGTAGCAATTGAAATGACAGCAGCAGTAAACCTGAAGGTTCTTCCAGAATGATGCTTTTGTAGCTAGCGGCAAGATTTGTTTCTGTTACATTATAAACCTAAAACAAATAGGGCTCATTCAGACTCCTTTGGGATTGGGCAGACCTAAGCTTATTAATTATTCCTGTTTCCTAAGGAGACAGCATCAGCTTTCCTTCATTTGATAATCCTGTTTTCTCAGAAAATGTTTACACATGTTCCAATACCAAGTTAGCAGTGGCAGGAACTCTTTAGTGGTTAGAGAAGTGGCAGAAGGTTAAATCATCTGACTTTGATGTTATGTTGATTGTTTACCCTTAGTGTACAGTAACATCTTAAAAAAATGAAGCAAAGTGGGTGTATTCATTACTGGACAAACACAGCTGACAAGTTAAAGAATATGCAACTCTCTTAAGCTGAGACCAAAGTGCTTCATTTATAATGGAGATTACGGTAAGAACCAAATGAAGTTGTCTAAGGGAAAATGATGTCTCCTGAGCCTTTATTCTGGTTTGGCCACAAGTTAATAACACGACCAGCACTTAACAACAAAATGCAGGACTGTATTATCTTTTAGCAAATGCCAGTCATGTGCAATCCAACCAGGTCAATTACTAGGAAATCTCCGAAGATCTCCTGAAACCTCAGAAGAGTTAGAGATGCCAAGAAAATGTCTAGATGCACAGAGACACAGGAACAGAAATAGGGCACAAACCAATTTGCAGAAATGGAACTTAACCCTTAGAGGGAAGAACCCTGGCTGCTACATATTCATTTCCATTTCATTAAATATTTATGAAGAGACATGCATGTAATGTGATTCTAAATTATGGAATAAGCAAACGGGATCTGTGCTGTTTCACTCATGTTTAATCTATTTCTTTCAACTTTTCTGTATCTTGCAGGAGTAATAGACATTTTTTTTTCCTCACTAGCATGCTAGATATTTGAAAATTAACATGTTCTCTTAAATGATTCTAAATCAGCACACACAAAATAGAGTGTAGAGGCCAATGATAGCCTATTCTTCAGCTCAATACGCATGTCTAAGACCTATTAATATTAATGAAACCTGCACACAAGCATGTGGGGATAATTGACCCCATTAAATTCCACTTACTCATGAACTACTTTGTAAGGTTTGTTCCTTAGTTATTGTAGGTTTTATCAAGGATGAAAGCTGGAACAGCACGTATCCCAACAGAAGAGTATTTCAAAAATAGCTTTGCGAAACTGAAAAGTAAGTACCACAAAGAAACATGTTTTCATCCAGACTTCCACTGTACAATGAAAATAACTTTATCTTGCTCTAAACAGGATGGTAACATCAGATATTTTTCTCTTTCTTTGACTAGCTTTCATACTAAATGTTAGCATATTGCTAGTAAAGTAAAAAAAAATAAATCGTGAACCCAAGTTTTTATATAATGTATGATTTAGTCATGTGCCAACAGGCTCCCCTGTGAGATACCAGCTAATCAGCACTGGCAGCTCCAGTGGGAACTGGCAGCTCCCACCCCCTAGCACGTTTCTGTTTACCTTATTGTTCTGAAACTAGCCATGATGCACAAACACATATTGTGTTTACAGACAGGATGGTGCACCTCCCTTCACCACAATAGCTTTGGCATGATGGTCAGTGCAGCCCCATTCACGCTTCTGGGTAAGATGAAGTCTCACACTGCCCATGTCCCTGGGCACATGGAAAGGAGACATATTCCTACACTGATGGGTGACAGTGTTGTCTTAAGGATTTTGTTTCCATTCGGACATTTGATTTATGTGAATGTCTCAAATGCAGCATTGTGAAGAAAAAAACATGCTCAGAAAGCACTGATAGAGGAACACCATTAACTGCATCTGCTCTTACCCCTTTGGTGACAAACTCATGGGAAGTGGGGGAAGCACAAGATAGGTATCTTCCCAGTGTTCCTTAGAGAGATGGTAACATTTACTGACCTGATGTGCTCAGCTGAGATCACCAGAAAGCTTTACTCTTCCTCACATAATCCTAGTCACAGAGTTCCCAGGACCCAGAGAAATTCACAATGCCCGGAGAGTTCACTTGTCTCAGTCCATTCCTGTGGAGCAAAACACTGGTGGGGCTCAATTCTCCACACACATTTCCCTGCACCATACATATTGTACAGATATAATTTGGGGCTGTGACCTTCAAAGGTAGCTAAGGAAGGGAAGGATGGGAAGGTAGCCAAACATGGGAAGGATGAACAGTATTTCAAACTCATACCTGGAGATCTGGCCTTTGATTTTTTTTTTTTTTTCTTCTGACATTCTGGGAATCTTGTCTTCACTGAGTTTTCTTTAATGTTTTTTCCCATTCTGTCTGAAAAGGGGAGTAAACCAAGGGAGTCATTCTGTTGTCTATTTAATGGCTTATCTCTAAATGTGTGAAGATCACTAAGTTCACTTGAGAGAATGTGTCTAGCATCTGTCCTGATTAGTGCTAAGTGGAATTTGACACTGTAGACAACCATATAAGAATTACTGTTGTCTTCTATCAAATACATGGTATATTCTCTCTGACCAGGAATGGCTGATCTCTTTCAAGCTGATGTTTTCTTTAGAAGAAGCAGTCTGCATCATACAACTGGTTTTGCATTTACATGCAACTGTAATACAATCTCCCCAGACATACAGAGGAAGAAGAAATGCTAGTGATAGAACTAGTATTGTTGTAGCTAGTACTTAGATACTATTCAAAATAATTTTCCTGACAGTACTGCTACTATTTTCTTGGTAACAATCTCAAACAAATCTCACGAACAAGATCAAATCTTTCCCAAAAGGAGCACTCAGACTACATAACTTGTTGTACTCCTTATTCTTTGTGCACAATACAGAAATTAGTATTTTTACAGTCTTTCACCTGGTGCACCTTTAAAACCCCTTGTTCAGAGCTCCAGTGCACCTGAAGAAAGGCCCAAAATCACACTTACCTTCAGCTGAGTCTACACAAGAAGCAGTGTCTCCATAAGCTTCAGACACAATGCTACTTGCACCAGACCCAGAATGAATAATCTCCAGACATGAGTTACTGGCACAATTAGAGCAAGAGCACAGCTGACTGACATACTCAACAAAAGAGCTTTGGCAAAGGTTGCAGTGGAAAAGCATATAGAGGAAATTCACTTTTGGCATTGACCGTACCCTAGTAAAAGCAGGACCTACTACTGATTAACAAGCTCAGACTCTGCAGACCAAATACCAAAGGATGAACAATGGCAATAACACTCTGTTATGTCTCTCTACGGCATGCATGCAATTTATCATTAACTTATATTCCATAGGCAGCTCCAGCAGTACATTTTCACAGTCTAATTGATGCATGTGAGATTTGGCTTGCAGCTTTCAGAAAAAATCACAAGCACAGAGAATTCAGTTCCATCCAGCAAGGAAACCAAAGCCCAGCAATATTAGTTACAACTGCAGTTGTGTCTCCAAGGGTGCACATTTAACTGGGCAGCTGGGCTTTCCTCATAAAGAAGAATATCTTGCTGATTTCTCCACAGAGCTCTACTAGATTTGGGAAACACGACTGTCTTTTACAAGAGGCAGGAGAACCCCTCTCTGAGGAATGTATTTTTTCCCATGTCAATCAATTTGATTCTTTTTTCCAACTTTGGTATGTTTGCTTCAGAAGTCAGGCTTACTAGTTCCTAGTTCCCAGGGTCACCTCTGAAGCCTTTCTCACAGACTTTCATCTTCCTTTTCCCTACTTGTGGTACTAAGGTCAGTGCAAACAATTGTTACCGGCAATTTCACATGAGTACATTCAGAAATTGAGAGTGAATGCCTCTGCTTCAAGTGTTGTACTCGTTTGACTCTTTAATCTGCTGAAGTCCTGAAGACACTTTTGGTCTGACAGGAACCCCCCTGTCCTGATTACTGATGCATTTACTTTTCTTGCAATGGTTTTATTTTCCATAACTGCTCTTTTTACAGCTCTGTCATGTGTTGGCACCACCAGCTCACTGGTAGCCTTCTATAGGCTGAGGAAACTAAATACAGTTTTATTATTAGATTTCTGTGTTTAGCAAGACACTCTTAAAAACATTGTTTTTATTTATTTATTGTAGTTTTAGTTAACTTTTCTGAGTCTATTTCTTCATTGGACACAACTTACTTTCTTACATGGCTTTTTACTTCTTATAGCCTTATTCTCTGCTGTTTTGACAGGATAATTGCTTTTGATATTTGAAGAGGTTGTTTAATGATACACATTTATGCTGAACCTTTATTATTGCTTTAAGCAAACTCTGTAAGGACTGTGCTAGCTGCTCCTTTATATACTTTGCCATTTTAAGTTAAGCTGGTGCAAAGCTGGGCATTTCTAACGTTGTCTTTCTGTGAGGAGTTAAATTTGAGAATGGCAATATTAGTATATAATTCTTTCCCTTGTAAATAGAAAGTTGGCACTTTAGCTCTGCTGAGTGTCTGACCACTAAGTGGTATTGGCATCCAAGTATCTCAGTTAGTGTCTTACATCATCCTTCACTCTTCACGTAAGCCTCAGCCTTCTTATTTTTTATTATACTGTCATTCCAGAGCTGAATGGTGCAGCTGCTCACAGGAGTAAATGGCAAGCAGCCTAGCTCTTCTGCAGCAGCCATGGAAGAACCTTCTTGGGGTTACCCACTGTGAGGTAAGATGCTGGGCACATGTGCTAGAGGAGGCATAGTCCCCAGTGGAAGGAGCTGCAGACACAGACATTAGCTTGAGTTTCCAACTTCTCAAGTCCTATGAGAAACAAAGTAATTTTTTTTTTTTTTTTTTTTTGGTGAAATGCAATGTGTGAGGAGACTTCTGAACTCAGTGACAGTCATCTTGGTAGGCACTGCCTTGTGTCACATGCCTGGAACCCAGGCAGGGTAGACATGCTAGGTCTCGTGATGAACGGGACTTTGGATCAAGGCTCCATCCCTTACATTATTTGTAGTAAGAATAAATAAAGATGGAATTATAATAAAGAGAAGAGAGAGGGCAGTTCTGGGGAGCAAGTGAAACAAGCATTCAAAAAGCATGTATACAAGAACCACAAGAAAACAATGGCTAACTGTAAGCTGTGGTGGGATGGCAGAGCAGGGTCTGGGAACAAGCACAGACTCCCAGCTCTTACCTGCGGACCTGAGTAGCCCAGGCAGATGAGCTGGGAGTCCTCCCAGCCCTGGCAGTGGTGCGCTGCCTGCCAGGTCTGTGTTCCTGTGAGTGCAGCTGCCTTTGTCTGAAAGTGAAAAGAAAGCACGAGATATATCACAGGTTGGGCGGGTACAGCAGGTGATGTAGCCTGTGAGTACACACCAGCCTGAGCCCCATGAGGGTTCAATTACCTGGCAGAGTAGAGCAGGTAAATTGAACTGAAAACCCACAGACAGCAACAAAAGTAGGGCAACATCCGCACATGAAGCCTGAGCAGCTTAGCTTACACTAATGGAAAAAGGGATTTGAATAGCTAAAACCTACTACATCAAACTGAGATGAAAATACAACTCTAAGCATATATTTCTGGACTGCAAGAGGACTGGTAGAGAGGAGAAATGATATCCATCTTACTTCTGTCCTGGACAATTTGCTTTTATCCCCCATTTTTTAATAACACAGAGAGATGCTGTTATCAAATCACATCTTTTCGCATGTAAACTCAAGAACAACTGGAAACCTGGTTCCAGGCTTAGGAGTGAGATGTATATACGTACCTTCATGGCACGTATACACAGCATACACATACTTATCCCCAGCCCCCATGTTTCTCTGCTTCCAAGTATCTGTATTTCATTATGCACCCTCACAGAAAGTGACGGCAAACAACTACACGGAAAAAATAAGTTATTTAAAAAAAAATCAAACCTGGTACAAGCTGTTTCTAAGAGATAAATATAAAACTGGTATTATATTTTGAACTCTCAATTAATCAAATGCTGTACATGAAAGAAGAAAGGGCAGATTCTGCTCAGATTTGTAGCTCTGTAAAAATCTGAAAAATTTGCTATTACTCTGTTCATAAGTACCACAGAAGAATCTGCCATTTTCCTGTAATGGAACTGTATGGAATAATAGAACTTTGAATTTCAGGAACTTGTTTCTCGGTGAAGATTCTCATTTCACAACTAAGATTAGCTGAACTCTTCACCCACTCCCACAAGGGAGAGGGTGCCCTGCAACTAGACAGATGGCTCCTGCAGAAGGTCAGCAGAAATGTTCATGCATACTTATTTTTGCACAATATTCATTGATTCAAACTGCTTCTGAGCCTCTCTCCCCCCTTTTTAATAGGAATTTTATCATGTTTTTAAATCTTTGCCAATATCAACGTGGCCAATTTAATTTCACACAAAAAAGTGTGGGAGCAGCAGTCTCAGTTCCCCTGGATAAACACTGGACTACGTGCTGTTTGTGTTTGACTATGTCAGCTATGAGCTCTGTAAGTATGAAGTCCTGCCAGGCAAGACATAAATCTTTTGTCAATGAAAGGGGTACATTATCAGCTTCTCAGCTGTTTCTTTTCTAAACAGCTACCTGAGGTTTAACATAAACATTCAACACAGTTACTTAAAATAAAATAAAATAATAGTAAAAGAACACTTTCTCTCATGCATTGAACATTAATGGCAAATCAGAGAGAGCAGGAATCAGTCCTCACGGCAGGTCCCAGCTCAATCTAGAAATGTGGTAGTGTACATTTGGACTTCTGAAGAGGCAGAAACTTTAATAATACTTTGGCTGTAGCACACTTCATGCCTCTGGAGTCCGTCCCTTGCAGTGAAGGTGCCAGATTAAATCCTGAGAAAACTGGGTAAAACTTTGCTAGGTTAATGAAGCAATCTCCCCAGGAATATGTTCAGTCCAAGCATGGATATTGGAAGAGAGGTATGATGAATGGGGATTCTTATTCTCAGTGAAAGTATTGTTCCCAGCTATCTTCACATCTAAAAGTATAAAGAAATTAAACTGCTGACCCACCAAAGACCAACAGCCTAAAGGTTCATGAATTTAGTAGCTCTCCATGAATCCAGTCAATCTCTATTCCATTTTCAACTGCTGTAAATGTTGAATTTGGAATTCTAGACTCACTCCTGAAGTAAAGTAGCAATTACAAAACCCACAGAACTGTGGGGAGTACAGAGCAAACGGGATCCACATTGAGATATGGCTTCTAGCCATTGGGTTCTCTAAACAGCTTGCTGAGAGCTTTACCAAGCCATGCTGGGTACAGAGAGTCAACTGTGCAGGCTTAAGGCACACAAAGGAAAATAGCATGCAACATGCCAAAATACAGAATTGTGCCTTAATCACAGATTTCAAATTTGGATCTAAATGTATTCAAAGCTTGGGAGCAACATCACTAAAGAAGGCTGGAGAGGGACCATGTTTTCAGGGGGTACCCTTCTTTATGTTTGCTAAGACCTGTGCTTTTTCCCTGATGCCTAAGAAGTCTGATACAAGTATGACGAAAACGATGGATTATTGTCCTGCTCTAAGGTGCTAGTATCACCCATGCCTCCTCCCAGGTAAACAACCCATCCCTAATTACTTTTTTCCCAATACTCCCAGTTTTGTTACCTCCATACACAACTTTGGTATTTGACACCACTGCAAGGGGAGCTAACCCTGGTGGTATGTGCTAGGCACTGTTGGCCATATACTAGCCCACTCCCCAAAACATCTCCAATGCTCACTCTCGGATTTCTGTGAAATTTGATTGTTTCTCGCAGAATGTCTCCTTAAACACCTGTGTAATTTCTCTCAAAACCATCTTGAAATGTGCTGGCTTCTTACCCTGGGATCTGTCATCCTGTTCGGTTCAGGGCACCTCAGGCCTCCATCACCTGCCTGCAGCCCTGGGAGTCAGCATTGCAACCTCAGTCTGCTGGCGTGGGAGAGAAAGGTATGTATTCTGCTGGGACTAAGCAATGGTAACTGCAATAAATAAAAAGTAAAACTTATAAAGTTTGTGGATTGAAAGTGACAGGCTTTTCTCATGCTGATTAGTTTTTGATCACTTATGGAATGAGCTATTAAGCGGCAGAAGAGGATGTGCTATGTGGTCACAAATAAAGGTAAAACCTTCAGTAAAATGAGAGCTTGAAAGGGTCATAAAGATGTTTGTGATCTGTCTATGGAACTGGAGTTAAGAAAATTACAGTTCAGGAGAAATGTCTTTGAGTGAGGAAGAACAGAAAACTAAGTAAAACCAGTGTTTGTAGGAGCTGTAGATAAGATTATATGCATTGGATTTAGAGAGGTCCTCAGAGGAAAATAAAAACATCTCAGTGTAAAAACATCAGCTACAATAGCAAAGTGGATAGGCTTGCAAGCATAGGTCTTTTTATATGCAATTTGGAAAAACAAGTTATGCATACATGATTTGTTGTATTTTTGTTGTAGAAGGCTTTAACCCATTTTTATGATTTTAGGATTAATAAATGTTATCCAAGTCAAGCATAAAACAAGCAGCACCTCATTCAGCACACTCACTGGAATTTCCAGTGTATTTATCATTTTCTACTGGGATCGTGGTTATAGCAATGATTAGAAAACAATATGGCAGGAAACTCTTGATGTTAAACATTCGAGTTATGTATCACAGATTGTCTCAAATTCTCTGACTTTTTAGATTTAAATCTTTTCAAAGTTCTCCTGAAGCTTTTGGCACGTTTTCTGCAAGATATGTACAAGAGAGACAGAAGAGTCATGGAGGACTCTTGCTTTCTGTTATTGTTTAAATGCTGATGTTTAAGGTTTAAATTTACAGAGAACAAATCATTCTACATCAAAACTAAGGTGTTGCATGTTTATTTACAGACCAAGCTCCAGTAGTAATGTGCATTTGTCATGGAAACTGATTTGAATTTAATTCTAAACCCTGTTTTGCACCAGGAAAATGTGAGTTTCATTTTACTCGTCTCTGTTTTCAATTATAATTTGACAAAAGAAATAACTGCATTACCTATTTGATTTGCCAGAACTTTATCCCAGCACCACCTGTTGAGCCCTCGGCACTCGAATCCTGACATATAGCAGAGAACAAAATTATGCGGTTGGCATACTAACTAGTAAGGATGCCAACAAAAGCATAATATAGCCTTTGTACTCAAAGTACAACAAAATATATATTAAGCTACCAACTGCAAAGGTTTAAGAAAGCCACATTTAATTATACATGAACATATCTTTCCAACAAATAATTCAGTAGAAAAATGGTATGGAAGTTAGAAAGGACCCCTTTTGTATGATTTGCTTTGGTAAATACTGCAAGCGTAAAATAAATAAAGTTTCACAATACCGTAGTAGATTTACATTAGAGATGGCAAGAAGATAGCCAGCTAGTTTATACAAATAGATGGGTTCAATGCTATCAGCTTCTCAGTTTAAACAAAATGCCCCATGTTCATTTCTAGTGGGGGAGCTGATTAGCACAGCCCTGGTCTCCCAGGAAGGTAGAAGAAGGGGCTCTCAGCACTAGCCCTGACCAACACCTCTCTTCTGCCAGCGACTGGGACCAAAGGAACAAGGATCAACTGTGCCTCTGAGACTGTGTCTCTTTGCCACAAAAGTCATCACGATTGCTTTCCTGGCACCAGAACTCTTCTGACCCAAGGTCTGCACAAAAGAGGGGGTAGAACTTGAAAGGAGATAGGATGGGCCAGTAGGGATGAGGCAATAATCACTGCTCCCCAGTTCTGCAGAGGTCAGAGGAGCTCTGTGCTGAGAGCTGTGTCTGAGGGGTCTCTAAAGTCCCCTCATGTCAGGGGGCTCATGGACTCAGCCCCTGTAGGAATGGGCTTTTAACCAGGATGTGAAGATGATGGGTTCAGTTTTCCAGGGCCCTGACCTTCCTGTGATCTTTCCCAGACAACAGCTGCATCTGCCCCTGGGATGGGCTTTATTTCCCCAGAGTTTGTCCAGAAATAAGAGTGAGATCACTACAGACTTCATAAGGGAGTGTTTTTAAGTACTGATGACAATTACAATTTACAGATTTTTGTCACCCTCAAAAGCCTAAGAACAAATTAAATCTGGAAATTTGACTGTAGCATTGCTACTTCAAAGAGACGGTTGGCCAGAAAAATGACTTTGGATGGAAATGAGAATGTCCCAAGGTAGGAAAAATGAAGAATGGAGTCTTGCTCCTGCTCACCCAGAAATCACCACAACTCCCTTCATACAGAACCAAGGATGAGGACAGGGTGAGGCAGTAAAAGCTAACTGACACACAGGGGTGGGAAAAGAAGTTTGGGAAGCATGAAGACAGGTTAATTGCCAGTTTTCCAGTATTGCAGCAATTCTCCTGATGCATCTGTGCAGAGAGAATTCATTGTTGAGACAATGAAGGATAGCTTTAAAATAGCTTGGAAAAAAATAACTAGCTTTGCAAACAAGAAAAAAAAACAAAAACAAAAAACATACAAATGAAAAAAACCAGCCGTAAATCACAAAGTAACCAAAGGATTTTACTTACTAAAGCACCTTTTGCACTCTAAGCTATTTAGCTATTATCACCTAAATGGATGAAATATCTCCTGCTACCTGTTGGCTGTCACCAGGCACCATGTTCTGACATACAATTATTGAACAGTATATCAAGAAAGTTTAATGAGTGAGAAAAAAACTCCAAGAGAAGGTGGAACATTTCAAATTGTATCCAGAAATCTGTAGAATAATTTTGCATGTGAATTAGTTTCTTACTAATGTATTGCAGTAACCAGCATTCAGCACAGATGGTGGAATCTCTGCCTTTTGAGGGTTCAACCTGACTGGACACAGCCATGAGCAACCTGATGCAATGAGACCCCCTTTGAGCAGATGTTGGACCAGATAACCTCCAGAGGTCCCGTGCAGCCCAAATTATTCTGTGATTCTAAAACTGAACTAAAGATATCAGATTTTTTCCCTTAGAGATATTATTAAGTTAAAAGTAACGGAAATGCAACTTTATTTCTTAGTTACTTCAAGGTTGGAATTATGTATTTACTAATAATAATTGTTTATAAATTATATCTTTGTAATCCATAAATGGTTACTACTACTGCACAATGGGTGCTAATGGTGTAATCCCAATTAGACAATAAGAAATAATTTGCTAAAACTCTAAAATGCTGCCTTGAAACTTAGACCAATATCTTAATTATTCCACGCTGAAAATGTAAAATGACAATAGTTAATGAGAAAAACTTCTCCACAAAGTTGTAATAGCAACTGTAAAACACTTGCTAAGAGATAGACCACATTTAGGAAAGCCAAATCTAGTTGATCTTACCTTCTCAATTCCAAATATCCTTTGTGGTAACTACATTTCATTTAGGAAAATAAGACTACAGGAAGTACACACATGGCAGGTAGTTTGGCATCTGCCACTTCCAGATTTCTCAGACATCTAGCAGCCAAGAAAATGTTCCAGCATTTAATTAATTTCAGATAGCTGATCCCGTATAAACTTTACTCTTGATGAAGTCTTTAGATGAAATATCTGGATGGTGTTCCAGTAGGGCACTAAATAAACCTCTTATAATAGAATCCCTCATCTTCTCCTAATTTTTCCCTTGTTCAAAATAACTACAAATTCTGAAATCAAGTCAGGGAGCTTTGATAATGTTTCTCATAAACCGTTAAGAAAACTCATTCCAGAAAAGCACGGCATTGTTTATTGCCTTCTTTGGTATCTCCAATAGATAGAACTCCTCCCCCCCCACCACCCCTTTTTTTTTTTTTTCTCTCCTCCTTTTCAAGTAGCCTTGCAAACACACTGAAAAGACACTGAAAATACTGGGACACCTCCTTGTCTGTCAGAGATGTAGGTGGATAGATCAGAGCCTGAGAGCTCCAGAAGGGACTTTTTCAGCCTCAACTGTGCTGTAAGGAATGTAATTAACCCATCTGGAATATTTTAGGATATCATTTCATCTTTAAATTGAAAATTTTGCACATAAAACAGTCCTGAAAATTGTGAAAATGTACAGATAGATTACAGGGAGCTCTGCAAAAGGCACCACCTTTTCAGGCAATCTTTGAAGTCTGCTCCAAGTCAGCCAAATGCCCCAGATATGCTCAGCTCCATAGTCTTTCAGCAGGTTATTGCTTCTAGTCCCATGTATCATTATGTAAGGTGGGATTCACTATTGAATTTAATTCCATTTAAATCTGGACCACTTTGGAGAATTAATAATTCTGGAACTAAATATAAATGTTTCTCATATTGAGTACTCTGATAGCACATGCACTTTAGTAGAAACCTGTGATCCCGGGAATCCTTTCACTTTAAGCTTGAGTTTGCCTGTCAATGAAGGTGACTGAGGTCAGCTGGCTTAAAATGACTAATCTATAATCTACACTTCCTGAAGGGATAAGTAAATCCAAAGAGAGAGTCTCATAAATTCTTAGAGAGATCTTGGTATCATAAAAATAGATATAACAACACTCAAAATTTGTCCTCTGTCTTGACACAGAGGAATCACAATCAGTTTTGGTGAAGTTCCTCAATAGGAGATACTTCTCAATGTGCTTTTGAGCAGCCTGCACCCTCCTTTTCTCATGACAACTTGTCATTGATCCTTCTGCCAGCTTCCATTGATAGTGAGGTACCACAGCTGGGCAATAGCACATGCGAAATAATAGATGTGGGAGAGAAAAAGAGCAAGGTGTGTTTCCATGCTTCCCCATCTACTTCACTGCATCTCCTCCTTTACATCATCATTTGTGAAGATGCTTCTGCAGAACTGCCTTGGGGGGATGCCGGGCACAGGCAAGTATTTGAAAATTTTGGGAAAAATCCCAACATTTGAATAGGATTCTCTAAAAGCTTCTCTAGGAGCTAATGTATTTAGGAATTAATCTTGGTATACTTTTTTTTTTTTTTTGATCTAGCTATTAAAGAAGAGTAATCAAGAGTAATATTCGCTATTGCATTCTACAGAGTCTTTGCTCGAACTTGTCCTGTTCTGCTTCCTGCCCATCATAATCACATCGTTTCTCCTGCAACCTGAGCCCTTCTCAGTTCTGGAAACTGGTTGAGATTCACCCAATACTGCTTCCCAACAGAAAGCGATTTCCTGTCTCAAATGACTAAACTGTTGCATTTAGAAGAGAAGGAATTTAATTTCACTGTCATCCTCTGAGCTAACAAGATGATTCATTGGTTTGCATACGTACTGAAGGCTGCCAGTGAGGAGCATGCTTTGGTAAGGGGCACTAAAAAGGGTGATGATTTCATTTGGCAGCACCTAGTAGTGACTGTTTACACTGGCACTTACCCATTTAGGCAGCTATGTAGACTAGGCAACTTAAGAAACAGGCATGAAATTATTACCTCAAATTGTCTTCAAAGACTTGTCTTGATTTATGATTGTCTTAGAATACATAAACACATTTTACCACAATGACTTTACCCGTTTCAAGGAATACCCAATACACAAGGGATTTTTTCCCTTCGTATGGCTGTAAAAACAAAACCACCGTGGCTCTTGCCAAACTTGCTCAAAGTTTACATGGATTTGGTTGGACAAATGTGGTGGAAAACTATATCCAATGTTTTGAGTCCTGGCCCATTCACCTCCTTATATCTCAGTAGTGCCTCTTCCAAATTTTAATGCAGATTTCTGACTGAAGTTTGTTTTTGTTTGAATTACAATATTTAAAAATTAGACTATATGAAATAGGATGTCATTTTGGCTCTGTAAAATGCAGCTCTTCCTGATTTTTCTTTTTTTTTCCCTAATTGGAAACAGTAGCCAGTGATTTCTGCTCTGCTTTTCTTGGATGATGCTCTTTTAGGGTTATCCATTACCTGTAGGCGCAGTTGTTCCTCACATACTATTGAAATAGATCATCCCGTGATGGAGGTGGAGGTGATGCAATGTTATACTCACGGCATCTGGTAGAGTGGCAAAAAAACATGGGTCGCATCCTGTCCAACTACCAACTTTGCTAAATTTCTGTGTGTCGAGTACCTGACTGAAATCACTGGGGTGCTGTGCTGGCCTTTGTGGTGGATTGTGATGTGTGTTATTTTCAAGAACTATACAGTAACGGAGAAATTCATGCTTCCCCTTAAGTCTCAGAGTGATACAGGAGAAGGGAAAATAACTTTTTCCCAGCAATTGAAACATACATTTAAAGATCATGTTATTGTGCGTGTTTATAAACAAGCACAATTTCAGATTTTGTTTGTTTGTTTGTTTTTCAGTGTCTTTGGAAACACTCGCAACATAAATAATCGTCTGGAAGGAAAGACTGCAGACAGGAAGATCAGAAGTTTGCTCGGTTGTTTTTGGCACTCCTGATTCTTCAGTGCGGGCTTCCCGGCCTGGTGGTAGGTGCGGGGCGGTGTCAGCAGTGTCACCGGCTGTTCCCGGCCCCAGGACCGGAGCCGAGGCCGGGTCGGGCTGCGGCAGCCGCCGGCGGAGGGGAGCGGAGCGGAGCCCCCCGGAGCAGCAGCGGGCGCGCTCGGCCCGCCCCGAGCCCAGCAGAGGGCGCTGCAACACCGCGCCTGCTGCCGCCAGCTGGGGGGTTAGTATTTGTCATTATTTTTAGTCAAAGGACTATCATATTTAGTCAAATATCGCCATTCTTGCACTTTTCACACAGTTGCGGATGAAGATGGTCTGTCCAAAAAGCCTGTCCAAAAAAAAGGCTTTGCATTTCAGCAGTTTAAATCTTTTTGTGCCTTTCCTCTCAAATTTTTTCCCCCTTCAGCTGAGAACTTTTCTCTTGCTCAACTTCAGGGCCGCACTGGGCAGAAGGCGTAAGCAGCTGTCGCACAGGCTATGAGGGGCACGCATTATCCCCTGGAAAGCTGGAAAGTCATAAGACTTTCTGTGTCTTGCCCAAAGCTTGGAACCTAGCACGGGTATTTCTAAAACCTCTTCCTGCCATATCTCCACCCGCAGAGAGGAAAGTAAATTGCTTTTATTACCTGGTGATTCTTCCTCTGTGGATGTGTTTCATACTGTGTCATCTCCAGTGCTCCTCTGAACTTTGTTTCATAAATACCTACGTAAAAAACAAACAACAAACAAACAGCACATGCAGAAACCCCTGGGTGCATTTATATTATTTCTCTACTCTTGGATTCCTTAATATGAAATAAACTGAATCAACCAATGTGTTTTACCTTCCTATGCTTAAAACAATAATGAAATATGACAGTTTATGGCTTTTCTCCTCTGGATGGCAGTAACTCCTGCTTAAACGTTCATGACCCATGACTGCAATATCCCACAGCAAGGGATTTCCTTTTCTTTGTCAGTGTACGATCCAAAAGAAACATTTAATTTCATCCGTTCCATTTTTTTTTTCTTTTTTAAATCTAAATTTGAAAGCTAAGTAAGCTTTCAGATCAGGAATCTGTTTAATGTAAAAAAACAAATTGCATGAGCTCAATATATGAAAACAGAACAGGAATCAGAAGAAAGGAATTGATGCTGGGTATTTCTAGCTATTTGTATCTGAATACACATTTCATAAAAATTAACAAACGTTCCTGAAAAAATCAAATTCCTTGGCATTAGACACTAAAGCAGTACAAAAGATACAAAAACGTACTGGTCTGAGAGAGTGCTATAACACCTGCCACTTTAAAATGTTCTCATTGTAACAGGGCACATCTGGATTTCTGGACTGCTCATTGCAACGTGAAATTTTGAAACAGAAAATACATACAGTAAAGGTAATTTCCAAACGCCCACTGAGCAGACATGTAAGTTAGTTTAAACAAGAGAGACAAGAGGGAATTTAAGCCATCCTCCCTCCACAGCTGACCAAATAACACTTTTTCAGTACCGAAGTGACGTTTACGTGTAGGATTGGAGTCCAGGACTAGCTGCATTGCCTCGTAGGGCTGGTGAAAGTGATGCAGTTCAGAGCAACAATTCCCAAAGATGAGATCCTGCATTTATATGACCGAGCCCACACTCCAGGCAGGACCCAAGTCCCTTCACATCCTCCCACTGACACTGGGTGGCTGAGGTCTGTCCTTCAGATAGCCAGAATGATTTCTGGGGCTCTCCAGCTGCCGGCTCAGCAATAGCCACCAGTGAGGCACTGCAGTGGTGTGAGCTCTGCTTTCCGAAGTCACAGAGGTGCACTGGAATTGTTTTGCTCCCAGCCAAATTCTGCGTTGGCTTTACTTTGAAATTCTGCCTTGGCAGCTAGCTTCATCGATGCTACATCACTTTATCATACTCTGTATCCTAATGGATATCGCTATAGGAGGGAAAAAGTATTTGACCCTATACGAGCATTCAGTTCTTGGCCTGTAGGCTGAGATGGGCCGTGACGGTCTAAGAGTGTTTTTAAGAGGTGGGCATTTATCTAACATGAGCAAAACTTTACCATCTCTTTTTAATACCTTATCTGTTTTCCCATAGAGAAAAAAGCCTGGTTTAAATAACTGAGAAAAACATTACTAACCCCATCTTTTCAGTGGAAAAAAAAATGGCACATTTTGCAAGTTTATGTTATTTTTCTAGAATCAATGCACTGTTTACATTCTCCCCCCAAATTGCTAGTGCTCAGAAAAGCCACTTATTTATACTGTTGCGTTTCTAGTACTATTGTCCTGATCTTCAATAACACAGTAAGGTTTTGTCCATTCGGCTACTTTTCCTACATTAGTAGGGAAACAAAACAGTTTTGTGTAAACAAGCCTGTCCCATAAAGGGTCCTACCTAAGAACTGGAAGTCTTCTGGTAACAGAAACATCAGCTTAGCGCTGAAACAATCTCCTTCAGGAAAGCACTGTGTCTCCTGGGATTCTTTAATATGTAAGGGAGCAAATTTTGTTACTGTCCTCCTGGAAAAAGAATGGCACCTACTTGCTGATGTGAATCCAGCTCCAGAGTGTGGAAGGCAACAGAGAATCAGCAGCAGAGCGACTCGGCCCTCTCCTGTCTGATGGTCTAAGGTAATTTACATTGGCAGCATAGCAGAGGTGCTCAATAGGCTTTAAAGACTGAAGATATCACTGGGAGATAAACTGCAAGTAACTCTAAGCTACTGCCCTGGCCTTATTTATTTATTTATTTATTTATTTTTTTGAATGCCAGAAAACCTGAAAAATAATAACGAGGGTGCAACCAAGAAGGTGATATTAAAGCTTGCCACAAAGCTCAACTTTCAGCCTTTCAAGAGATGAAAAAAGGTAAATAAATCATCTGTTACAGCAGTTTTACTGCAGGTCCATACCTTTGAGATTCCCTGATCTGCCGCAAAATTTTCTCTGAAGACTTCATTAAGTTCTGGTCCTGGCACCAGTTTGTCAGCAAATGACAAAGCACTCTGAGACACCTTCCCCAAACGTTCCTCTAAAGCACATCTGTGAGTGCCCGTTACTGTTCATACTGACTTCTGAGCTTAAAAAAGCAAAGAAACAAACAAACAAACCAACAAAAATCCAAGTAAAGAGAAGATATATGAATGTTGGCATATAGAAGTTCTTTCCTGTCCTGTCAAACATAGCTCCCTCTCCCCACTTCAATGCATTAGTTTGCCTCCCTTCATTCTGGTAGCAGGTGAAAAAACGACAGACGTAAGTAAAAATATTAAATGGATGAAATGGTCACCTGCAGATTTATTTTTCCTGTATAATTTTCTAGGCATATCACAGAATCACAGAATTGAAGGGGTTGGAAGGGACCTCAAAAGATCACTGGGTCCAACCCCCCTGCCAAAGCAGGTTCCTTAGAGCAGGCTGCCCAGGAATATGATTATATTTGATATATATATGTTTGTGTGTATATTTATATACATACACACATATATATAATATATATGAATGTGATTATGAATATGATAGGCATATGATTTGTCTGAAATGTGGGAAGGAGGTTTCTACCATATAAAACATAGCTGGGCTACGTAAATCTCTCAGAAAACACAAGTTGCCTTATGAGTGATTGAACAGCATTCTGTACAGTCACTTTTTTGAAAAAGATGTGATTCATTAATCTCTTCTTTTCTTTAACTCCAGGGTCTGTACCCATTTTCTAGACGGTGATATGTACATGTACAGGGAGAACACATGCAACAATACATAGTTTCATTATTTGTATAATATAAATTATATTATTCATCTTCCTGAAAGACTAAAATGGAGGCCAATGGAAAACAAAACGCTTTCCCGCAGGGTGCCACTGTGACAGCTGAGGTCAGGAGAAGAGAAGGCATGGAGAACGTTTCAGGCTGAGGTCCAAAGTCGAGAAATTTCAGGTTTATTGTGAGGACAGAAGAGCACTGTGCACTTGAATTTCTATCTCTTGGCACTATAACTAGAGACATCTAGTCAGAAGGTTGTAACTAGAGCTCAGCTTGAAAGGAGATTTCAAACAGATTGCAAATTCCTTTTCATTACTCCTAAACTAAACTCCTAAATTAAGTGAGATTATCTGAAAGGTTTATTTTTGAATCCTGAGTCACTCTTTAAATTATGAGTTATGGGATATGATCATTTTGAATTATAATTTAGAAAAATATGTATGGGATTTGTGCTAGCAGACCTAATGTCAGAAGTTACAGAATTGCTAGTAGTTTGTCCAGAAAAACACTCGCTCTTGGCTCATTTTAAAATAAAGAAAAATAATTCAAAAATCTGCTTGGGACAGCAGTCCTATCTCCCAGACTGGAGATGTTTTGCACCCCTAGAACAGAACTTAACAGCAAGATGACTTGTTCTCTGTCTAAGAAATGCGATGTTTTTTTGAAATGTTTCTTCCTACTTCCCCAAACTAATTAGCAAGAACAGAAGTCCAGAGCCATCAGCTTTCTTGCTTTCTCATGCAAATGCTGTGGTTGTGGAGTCTTACAGCACAGTCTTCTTGCTTGGAAGGAGGGTAGGCTTTCCCCTTCAGTGCTAGGATAATATTGAACACCCTTTCTATTAAGTGCCACATGTGTTATTGAGTTCTCTGCAATGTTATATGAAAAGACAACACAAATAATATTAATCACTGTTACTACTACTATCAGGTTTATTTTATCTGAGCAAGGTCTCTTGTTGGCTTATCTTTATGTGCAACATCAACATGCTGATTCTACCTTCAGGAATCAAAGAAAAGAAGTTCATCTGCATGGGATATGCCACTTGTTTTTAAGAAAGTTATTTCTTAAAAAAAAAAAAAAAAAAAAAAAAAGCCTACGGGTTGCTGGAGTTTCCCAAGGCAGACTTGTCATTGTTGATAATGCATTAATCACAATACATCAGCATGCCACAGAAAGAGATTTTCCAGGGTTGGCTATGCCTTTTGTATAGCACTAAGCAAGAATGACTAAGGCATAAAAGGGCATACTGTGGTGAGGCACTTTTGTGAGTGAGGAGTGCAAGGGCAGAGAAGACATGTAAAACTAACACCTTCTGCAAGCCATGAAGAAGTTAGCAAGAAAAGAAGTATAAAAGGGAAAGCAATTAGAGGCATGTACAGAGAACAGGCAGGCATCCAAAAATTACCTGTAAAAAAGGCTGGGAAAAGTCTGAAGGATCCAGAAGAAAGAAACCCTTTTTCATGTGATAGCTGCAGAGATCTGGTTATTTCAATGTCCATGGGCTCCCTTGTGCTGAAGCTGCTGAATCTGAAGAATTTATTGCAGAACAATCTGAGCAGTATCTTGAATCTTGAAACTCAGTTTCACACAATTAAACTACAGCACCTCAATGGTCAAGGGCTATAAGCAAAAGGAAAGGACAGACTCAATTTGCAAGAAGTATATGTCCTGTGGTTAAAGTCCAACTTGTATTTAAATTCATTTGCAAACTGTTTTCTTTGCAAATCAGTAATATACAATATTCCCCTCTACTCTTAGCCTCCCCACTTATACTGTATGTATCTACACTATCTATCCGGTTTGATTTCCTTTGCTCTGCTTCCTACTGTATTCTATATGTTAAGGTCCCAAAGGAGCCTTCAAATTTACAAAACAGTCCCTGATATAGTTGAGTTGTAGTGCTACTTTTCTGTGAAACTCTAATTCATAATTTTTTCTATGACACCTCAGTTTTTTATGCACAAAGACCCCTCCTTCTCAGGTTGGTGTACATGCTGGGGTGTTCTGAATTGCACCCAGGTGATCAAGGTCTCAAGAAGCCATTTCAAAGGTCAAAAATTGCCAAGGTTCTTAACTAAGGGGCCTGCCAACTCTTTGCTTCAGTAACCATTTAATCTAAGGGGGTAGGGGTTGCTTTAGCAATCTAATGTCATCCATCAACTGCCTTTTAAGACGTATCTGAGAGCTAATCTGCATTCTACAAAGCAGCTGCAAAAAAGGACCAGTGATGCTAAATCACAGATCAACAAGCCTTTAGTGTATCCGACACACACTTTTCTTAGATTTTATCCAAGATGAAAGGTGGGGTGTTTTTTTTTTTTGGTCATCTTTGTTGGCAGTACAGAAGAAAGAATGTCATTTTGCATGAGTTACAGAAATACTCCCTTTTGATGGATGGGAGTTGTTTGCTTTAAGCAAACTACATAAGATTTACATAATAAGAATTAATACAGGAGGGTTTTTTTAATCAAAAGTAAAAGGTTGTTTTTGATTTCACATCCTTAAATAGCATTAAGCCAAACTGTCTAATGGCTAATGAATAATAATAATAGGAATAAATATGCCTTGTGTGTGATCCCCTGCTGAAACCTTGCATCAGTTATACCATTTGGGAAGAGACAATTGCAGTTGAACATTATGCACAAGACTTATCCCCACTTCACTTCTGATCTGGCCTATTTTCCTGTCTTCTCATCCTCAGAATCTAGATAGTGTGGTTCATTGAAGATAACACCTGAAAGGTCTTCCAAAGAGCACACGTCTGTGCATGCAAAACAAAGCAGCTCAAAGACCTCTTTCTGGCTCACATCCCCAGAACAGACACAGAGGGGAAAAAAACCTGTCTACGACCTGGCGTTTCCTTTGCTGCATCTGTGTGTCGGTGAGTGATGGGCATGAATAGCAGGAGGGGACAGAGTATGGCTTTCAAGCTTTACAACTTAGACAGGCTGCCTCCAACAGGTAAGTGAAATGAAGGAAGAATGGGCCTCTTTTTATATTGATAAATCCAGCCTACTCGTGAGCATTCTTGAAAGTGTGCAAAGTTCTGATAAGAGTTTTAGCAAGCATGTATTACATCAACTGGCTGCTACACCAGCCCTCTAATCAGCTGTTTTTCCTAGCAACAGTACCTAGACAATAAGCTCACGTCTATTGAAGAAGCACTTCGCTGTCAGCGAAGATGTTGTTACAGTAATTCATGCTTGAGACCAGGTGTACAACCAGAAGGACAGCCAGGCCCGCAGGTTTAAATATGCTCAGATGCTGAGGGAACTGGGAATCTTTTAAAAATCGTCAGTTCTGCGTATCTGAGAGTCCCTCCTCGTGAGGAAGAAAATGTATTTAATAAGTTAGTGGGGGAGTCAACAGAAATAACTGTTAATAATTAAACACAAGCCTGTGAGAAATGCCCTTTCCAGATGCTCTTTTTTAATACAACATGGGTTTGTAATTAAGTTTTAACAAGGTTTCTTCAGCTCTATAAGGGCTTTGCATAAAAGCTTTTGTGGAAATGCAGAGGAAAGAACTCCTGATCTAGAAAGGAGAAAAAGGCTGATGAATATAGTTTCTTTTGTTACACTGAGACTGTTTGCAATTTCTTGGATTAAACCGGGACAGACTTTGAGAGACTCCAAAGATCTGAGCATACTGAGAGACTTTGAGCATTCAGTTTTTCATCACTAGCAATATTAAAATCCCTGCATGAGATTATTCTTTGTCGTGTACTTATATAAATAAGGACTAATTCTACTTAGGAAATACAGTAGCTTGATTTAAAGGGAATTATTTCTGACCATTGAAAATGGTAACAGAACGTGTCTCACACTGAAAATAAAAGCCAGGCCATAATCTGCTCTGCCCAGAGAACAGTAACGTATGTTGCAATCCATATCTGTGCACCTCATCTGAAAGAAATCTGATGAGTTTTCCTGAGGCTATTCTGGGATAATTGTATCTTTGTCCATTATAAATTCACTTATATTTTTATAAGCAAAGCAAGGGTCCCATTGGCACTATTAGAAATAATCCCTTAAGAGTTTTCCAAAGATATGTCTTGCTTAACTTCAACAGGGAGTTAACTAAACACTCTACAGAAATTTTATTTTTCCTCATAAGCAACAATAGATCCCTGTAAATGTAAAGCAAGTCATACACAATCAAATATGCTGGCATAGAAGTAGTCATGCTCTCACTCCTATAAAAAGTAAATAAATGGTGCCAATAAAGACATGCCAACATGTAAGAATAAACCTTTTGTTTTAAAGCGTATATAACTAAAGAACATTTTATAAGCTTTTAAAAATTCATTAAGACTCAGGCCTTGGCTGTTTGGAAAGCTTTCTCAGTGACTGGATCACCAGAAGACTATTTGGGGTGAATTCTGAGTTTTCATGTATAGAGGCCACAGAGCAAGAAAAAAGCTCAGTTTACTTGAAACTGAGTTCTGTACTCATTAAGTTGTCATAGAGAATAGAAATAAATTGTCCTCGCCTGTCCTTTCCATGCAACCCTATCCGCTGTAGCTACAACCAGGGAAGAGTAGTTTTTCCATCTACACCCTGAGCTTCTTTTTGCTGTCTTGGGCTCACTCCAGGGGTGCAGGGAACTTTCACAAGTTTCCTGAAGTACTGCTTACTGGCTTCTTACAAATTTAAGAGAATGTAATGGCTAATGCGTCTGTGGTTATCTACAAAACTAATGAGTATTTTTTCACCTAGGAAGTATTAAAATGTTTTATTACAATAGAAAGCTGTCATATGAAATTCACATGACAGCTGTTAAAGTGGAAGTGTTGTAGGAATTACCACGTAGGAACAGCTCAGTACCCCATCTAATGTGATATCCTCTCTCCCGGTGCAATCAGCCGCAAACATCTCAAAGAGTGGGCAGGCAGTCCTCAGGACATGGGCTAAAAAAACAGCAACAATATTTGGATCCATATACAAATTTTCCCAGAGAGCACTGGAGTACATATTTCAGCACAGTCTTGGTGTTTTTAACACTAAAGAAGGTGCAGTCACGCACAGAGGAGATCTCCTAGCTTACATACTCATGCACAAACATTTTCTACACTTTAGAGTTAGGCAAACTTTGTAAGGTAATTAAGGGCTTGGGGATCGCTTCTTTACTGTACAGTGAACTTGCATGCAATATATCCCAGTCATTACAAGTAACTGAGATGTCTAAACTGCAATGGTGCTCACAGCTGGGCTTGTTCTAGGACATAACTGTGTTACAGAAGCAGCCCTGCCCTTTTTCTGAAGACTTTCAACCTGGCAAAGCTGGGATGTTGCATGAGACAAGACAAGGACTAACATCATCACTTGCAAATGATGACACAGGATAGAAAGGTGCTTCTGCACCTTAAATTTAACTGAAATAAATGCAAGTTTAAGCTGCCACTCCTACAGATAGACTCATATGGTTCTTCCAAGGTGCCTGTTTGTACCAAGTGTAAATGTACAATACTATGATTTAATTTTGAAACTGATTTACAAATAATAAAAAGAATCGCATCAGTCAAATTTGTACCCTTTTATTTAGTATCAGTAAAAGTGCATATACTATGCAATACCTAGATGTGTTTGCCAAGCCATCTGAAGGATGTTTATTAATATAAAAAGGTGAGTGTATTGCCTTTGGTAGACAGTTCACTACTTTATGAGTTAAGCAACAGTTGTTTCAGAAAATCAAACAAAACCCACGACTGCTTCCTTCATTTTCTGACCATCTGCATCCCTTTGGAATATTCACATAAAGATGACATATTTGAAAAGTTTTTTTTTTTTTTTTTTTTTTTTTTTTAACAGAAACATTTAATTCTCATTCACAGTTTACTGTGAACAAAAACTTCAACACTTCTAAGAAATTATAAAAGAAAGTGATGAGCACATAAGATTCTTGCTACATCTGTTATGGAGCAGAAAAAAACTCCACAGAATCCTAGAAGCCTGGGGAGAGGAACAGAGAAACTGGAGGAAAGAGCTGTATCCCAGGGACAGGTACATGTGTGACTGTGTGGCACAAGCTCTTATTCCAATAAAGCTCAGAGTACTCTGTAATGAGACAGTAAATGAAGCACAGGCTATACCTTCCTAGGAAGAAAATTTCAGAAAACTCCATTGAATATTTTCCTTCTGAAGGACTTTTTTTTTCAGGTTGTCTAGTCATGGAGAATGATCTAAGCTAGGATGTCTCACTACCACTAAATGAGCATAACATGTTGCTTAACCTTCAGTGCATTAATAGTATCTGGTATCCAACTGATATGAGGCAACTCGTATTTCTAAGATGACAGAATCCTGTGGCTCAGTTGTGAGATTCCAGATTAAAAGATTTACAGACTACATAATAATTATAATAAACTCTTACCTAGATTCCAGGACTTCCTTCATAGTTTCAGTGATAGTTTTTCTCTCCCTGGTATTAACTGACAGTAGGTTCATTGGCACTGTGAAATTTCTTGTTGCCCTATTTAGCAAAGACAGATTTTAGATATTTTAGTAAACAGTAATATACAGTTGCTGTATTGGCAAGGGACATGTGGATTTGTTCATCTCAGTTTTGTAGGGTGGTTATATATAACGGTGTCTAACAAACAGACCTGTGGAATCCATAGGTTTAGGGCTCTGGAGCATTCTTTTTTCCTGGGCATTCTTTGCAGTGCTAAAATCTGATAATGTGTAGTTGCATGTTAATCCACCTTGTCAGCATTTCTGAAATAATCTAGCCCAGTTGTTTTTGACCTTTTTCAATTTGCAAGCCTCTAAATGTTTTCCAGTGAAATTATGAACCCTCTCTGCACTCTGAATTTAAGCTAATGGGTAATAAATAGTCTTACTTTCCTTAGTTACTTTTCAGGGATTGCTTGGAAATGGTCCCTTGCAGTGGTTGCAAGCCAGGGGTTGAAAGCCACTTGTAATTTATGGCCAAAGTCACAGCTAGAGTAACTTGGCATAATTCCACTGATTTCAAAGGAAAATCTTTTGATGGTGTCAGCTAGAATAATGCCCAGTTTATTGGACATTAGCTGAGGAACTTCCCCTGGTTTTAGTCGTCATCTGTAGCTTTTACTGCAAATAAGACTGAGCTCCATTTCAATGTAATTATACCTCCTTTGGGAAATATTTCTTCCTTACTACCCAGACCAGAACACATCAAAAAGCCCAAGAGGAATCTTAAAAAAAATTACATAGGAAAGCCCATCAGAATATTCTTAAAATTTTAGTTTATGCTTGTTCTTAGCTATGTCCTAGATGTCTAATTTTTAAGATGACTTCAATCTGCTAACACCCTTTGCCTCAGCGGCGCAGTGTAACATACATACAACACCTATATAGGCTATACAGTTAATAATATGATTTTTGCTTGGATTTCAAGTAGTTCTACTGTTCAAGTCTTGAGGTCTACTTTTAAGGTCATGGTATCAATGTCTGTGAATTGAGTTACATCAATTTACACCAGATGATCCTATGCCCAATTAAATTAAGATGCTCGAGGTTCCTCAGAAGTGCAAAGAAAATAATGTTGCAGCTTCTCCTGTAAGGGAAAAGCTCAAACACGAAGGTGGGTATTAAGAAAAGTAACAATTAGGTCTGAAATGTTAATAACTGGATATCTTTTCTGAAGATAGTTAAAAGTATTTACATTTTAAAAGACAAGAAAATCTCTGAAAAATTAGAGAAAAATGGAAAATTGTCTTTTATGCTGTTACTGCCTAGCTCACTTTGCAGCTCCACCACATGACAACGAATAACTAAAGAAAACTATTATTATGCAAACCACTCTAGCACAAAAGGGTATTACATATCTGGTACAAAAGGGGATTTCTTTAAAAAGCACAGCACATTCAGTGTTTAGGGTTTGCAGTTGAAATTCATGGCCTTGCTTGCCAATATTATCATGCAGCTGGGTATTATGCTATTGCTTTACTCTGAGGGGAAAAAATCACAATAAAGATATTCAAATGGGTTCATATTAAACTGTTGTATTCTCTTATGTTGCAATATCAGTTTTTAATGATTTCTGGCATCTCTTCTCTAGCACAAAGGTCACAATAAACACTAGCCATAGAGACTTCGACTGCAAACAGAAAATGCCAAAAATGCACATCTTTTGAATTAAAAATTATCATCAGAAAACAGTGTTAGGCATTATTATTAGAGAAGGCTTTTGACAATATCTTAAATTGGTGCTGTAAATAAAAAACAGGGTTAAATATATATATATATATACATATTAATATTCCCAGAAATTGTTGCCTATTTAAATAAAAGCAACATCAGCTGACCAAAAACATTCCTGGTGAGTAAAAGATTAAATGTAGCCTCTCAGAAATCATAAGATGACACAAATATTTGAACTTGAATTCGGATAAGTAATATGTCTTTTCAGGGTTAAGTGCTTCCTGCTTCTTCTGTATACAGTCTTAGTCTCGTGACTATTTTGAACCACCTTACTAAGCATCAATGATTTTTCTTATATTCTTTTTAAATAATGTTTTGTAAAATTCCATATCAAGTCACTCAGTACAAGTCAAACAATTTAAGAGGATCAGCTTAAACTTTTTTTCATTGGCTTATGCCATTTTCCTCTCTTTGGCTCTTAGATACATACATCTCTGGGCATCTTCAGCCTTGTTTGCAAGTCCGTCATGGTTTTGTGTTCTGTTTGTCCCTCTGTTGCCTGAGCATTGCCATCACAAGGCTGAATGTTATGCACACTGTGGTGATTTAATGTACTGAAAAACAAAGGAATGGCAAAAAAAATGAATGTTTTTGTTCTAAATGGTACGCATATCATCAGTTACTTAAATTCACTACACGTGATTCTGATTTTCTGTCTTCTTACCTTTTTCTTCTAAGAAAATTATTAAAAAATATAGTTCCAAGCTTGTGTGTCAAACATAGATCAAAAATAAATACCCACATTTTGTGGTCACCAGTTTGTCTGGTACTTATGCTCTCTACATCACTGCAGCCTGGTTAATCAAGATTCCTGCTTTCAGAAACCTAAGAAAACAAGTCTGTGTGATCAGCAATACAGCTCTGTAGGTAATGTAATATTTCCTAAATTACTGTGTGCAGCAACAGGACACCATGACATAAGCCCTTTTAAAAGAGGCAGATCTTATTATCTTATTTTCTCCATTTTATTGATGGAAGATTTATTCACAGAAGCTTGGAGTAGTTCAAGGCAAAGCACCTCTTTGCAATGCCAAAGCTACTCTACCCTCATGTGGAGGGTTTGCACTGTTTGGATGATTTTGATGACTGACCATTGCACATAGTGCAAGCTTGTGAACTTGTGACACTGGCAGTGCTGCATAGAACCTCCTGCTAGGCTAGCTGGAAAGTGTTAATATGCATTCCTATATAAATTATTGTTTACTCATGCTTACATTTAAGTATGAGACTTTTTTTTTCTTCTTTTTCTATTTTTAGAGAAATTGCCAAGCTTTCTGGAATAACCAGGAAAACAATACATAATAAATACAAAATGAAGAAAATGCACTAAACAATATATACTAATTGCTGGTTGTAATTAATTAGTAATTATAAGCCCCCCACCCCTTCCCCGTAGTCTCAGCTGCTACCAAATAATTTACTTTCATGAACTCAGTAAAAGCAGGCAAATTTCAAAATATCTTCATCACTATTATTTTAATTGACAGATAGGGTAAGTGGTTGTGATTACATCCAAAACTTTTATTTTTAAACTAAGAAGGGACACAAGTAGGGTCCTGTTTTTAGACTGAAAAGAGATCAGAAGCCTAACCAAAAACCTGTAGACAATACACAAAATATTTAGTCTTTATTCTCTACATGTTGGTTTCAGGCTCTTTTCAGCTGAGAGCTGATCTGATTTAACTGGCTGCAGCAGAGGGGAGCATTTATTGCTATGTTTTCTAGCATTCTTCAGTTCTAATGACAGGAAGCATGTCAGGTACTATGACAGAGTCCTGACCATTTGCAAACCCCTCGTGTGATGGCTTTCTAAGGAATTAAGTCACAGAGGCTTAACAGCATTATAGTCCTGGACATCCCTGGTTAGAAACTAAGGGGGCTTCTTGTGCTGCGCTGGTAGAATTGTACTTCTGTCTAGTGCAGCATCATTCTGAGGCCAAATGCTCTTCCTGCTCTTATTTAAACTGTATCTGCCTTACACTTTTTGTCTCAAAATACCCTTCGAAATACATGTATTTCTTCAGATTGTCTAGACTGTGTTATTAAAATGTCTTGCTTAATCTCTGTTAATCATTGTAAATTCTGCTGAAATGTGAGGGTCAGTTCTTACAAAATACTATGTTGTGATAAAAATACTGTGGAACTGTGAAAGTACTGTCCCACCATACTGTTCCACAAGCTGAAATTGACCGTAAGCTTAAAACCAGGACACACAAGTGAACAGTGTAGCTTTTCCTTCAGTTAACCCGTCAGCATGGCTTCAGAACAAGGTTTTAAAATAGCACTATCTAAAAAAATAATGATGTTATGAATCACCACTTCTTACAAGACCTTTTGAGGCTCTCCCTTTTCCTGCTTGTAAATCCTTAGTCTTTGCATTAAAATTTTCTCAGACAGGAAAACAATAACAATTGATTTACATGGACAAAAGCAGCTTTTCTCAGTTTTCAGTCCAGCTTCCTCTGAGATCTCATTGACCTTCAAAGTTCAACTTCTTCCAAGAAAGTTTTCTTTGGGACTAATAGCCTTCAGCATCAAATCACTGTTGAGTGCTACAGCCATTTTCAGTGCTATAACTAAGGCTGTATTAGCATTTCCACATAAACTCTTATTTTCAGAGATTTATAGCTTGCCTACAAAAATATAGTTTTACGCTGAAACTTGGCAAAAAAAAAAAAAAAAAAAAAAAGCTCAGTATGGGAGTGATTTTACTTTTTATTTTGGGAAATTTACACAAATCTGTGGGTGTTTTTAGACTGTTTTTAGACTTCAAAAGAGACCTTGACTTGCTATCTACACCCTATTGGTGCCTTGGAGAAATCCCAGCCTGGCTTTCTAAGATTACAGATCTACTGATAAATTATGTAAGGGCAATAAAAACTCCATGAAAGGAGTTTTCAAATGGTGATTCCCTATACTAAAGATTCCCAGACTGAATCTAGTCACTTATTCTCTAGAAGACATTTTAATCACTAGAAAATTCCAAGACTTATTTGAAGATTTTAGCCAGCCATGCTAACATGTGATACCAACAAAGTGCTCTGCAGTAAACAAAGAAGTCTGATATTTCTGTTACATCCTCATGCAGACTAACTGAGCAGCATTTTGCCCCTTCTGCAGTTAGAAATGCTGATGGACTCAGGGACGAAGATGCTACTGAATACACAGAAGAGGCCCAAGAAAAACAGAGGTGAGGAGCTTGGGGAAACTGTGGTCTCCTGCCTTTTCAGGACCCATGACAGTTCCCTGGTGGCCCCGGGGCTGAGCACCAGGACATCACTGTGGCAGAGAGGAGGCAGGCACCTTTCTCTCCAGCATCATGAAAAAAATCTTCATGAAAATTAGAGCCACTTACAGCAAGACAAGAAGAAATACTTACACAACTCTGCTCTGCACTAGCTCTTTCAGAAGAGATTTGGAGGCACCATCTGGAGGTAAAGATGACAGAGAGATTCCATGGAGTTTCCAGTTTCCTTTATAGGTAATTCCTGCAAAAGGGTGATTTAGTCCTGAGTCATTGCTACTAGGGATGAAAATACAAACATGACACAACACACAAACATGTTCAAGGCTACAAATTTAATTGCTTCAAAGAAAAACATTCTCAGCTAAGATGATGACCCAGTGCAATACAATGGTTCCCATGACTACTCATTTATTCCACAACAGAAATCTGAGCAAACCAGAGACAATACCCCATCCCCAAATCCCCCCAAACTGGTCAACAAAACTGAAAATGCCCAGGCAATCTTTTCTGACAAGTATGAGATAATTTCTAATGTATGTGTCCAGCTATAGGATCACTATTTCACTTCATGAATACAAATCATATATTTTCCTGTTGATCACCTGCCATATGAAGGGAAAGGCTAAGTCACCCCTTGGACCAGCCCCTTGTTTCAGAAACATCAGAGACTATCACAGTTGCTCGTACAATCCAGACAGATCACCCTTAAATTCATTCCATTGTTTTCAAGCAGAAATATTTTGGCCCCCCAAAACATCAAGGCAACATCCTTTGAAAATGAGGGTCTGGTTACCATAAAGAACCAACAGTGCTGCATCCGAGTAGGAGATACTAACCTTCTTATCTTTGGGAGTGATCCATTTGAATTTGATCCAGAAATCTTTCCTGAGAGCTGCTCGTTATAACTAGACAAATACACTCCAAACTCTGAAACTTCTTTTGAAGGCATAATGGCAGGGAAACTTCACAGATGGGATTAGAAGTAAGATAATGAGGTAGCTTTGCAGATGTCTAAAGGAGCTCTTTCCAAATGTAAGGAATGGCATAGGATAAAGCTTGAAACTGAGTGACTGAAAGTCTAAGAAGTAGATGGAGGAGGCTGGCATCATGGGCTAATCAGTGAAAGAAGTGATTTCTTGATCCTGAATGAGAGATGATAGGTAGGATGAGGTGAAGCTATGAATGGCTTTGAAAGGGAAGACAAGCTGCTTATATCAGATAGAAAAGGAGTGTTATATTTGACAGTCAAAGTGATGGGCTAGGAAAATGATCTCTGCAGTGCTATGTAGTATAAAATCATCCCAGCAAAATTGCATTTGTCAAAACCAGATGAATGGATATTGCAGTAATCAACTGAGCTTGGTGATAATTTACATATATATTAATTCATGCATAATAATCATCATATAGTAAGTTCTATAACTCACTTCCATACAATTATTTTTAACAATTTTTGGAAACTTATGTTGAAGCATGTGCGGCACAGTGAAGTGGACATTTTGTTGGATATTTCTTATAAGATTCTCGTGCAACATTCTTGTAAAATTTCTAGTTTGCTAAAAGAAAAAAAATGACAGTCAACATTTTTATTTATTTTTTTTCATAAAGTCTTTCATTTAAATGCAATACCTGAGGACAATGCTCATATCCACATCATATTACATGATGACTTTGCTGGTGGTCTTGGTTTATTCCTCTCTGGTAGCAGAGAAGAGGTTGCCCATGACAACTTGGAGATGACTCTGGCAAGTCTGTATGCTGGATAACACAGAGATCAAGTCACTAGCATACCATCTCCTAGACATGCAAATTTAACAGCCCTTCTCTGCTTTGTTTGGAACAGTACTAGGTTATAGTGTTTCTGGCTGTAATACACAAAAAAAATCATTTTATTCCCTATTGTATTATATCTTTCACTTCCCCCATACAGAGACTGACTGCTGCATGCACATTCTTCCAGGGCTTTTCCTATTAATAGACAACTTGGCTTCACACGCTGAAATGAAGGAACAAGGTTTCGAGTGCCTGCCTAATTTAAGCAGACCATATGTCATAAGTTATAGTATCCTGTAAGTAGAGAATGAAATAAAGCAAGATTGAGAGGAAAAATAGCTTCCTACCATTAGCTGGCCTCTCTGACTCAAATTTTCAAAGACATTTATTTAAGTGTGCTCAGAACTATTTACTTGTTCTATGCATCATGTGAAGTTATGCATATTTCTAATGTATTCTTAATGGGGGTGCTGTCTCAGGAGTAGAAATTCTGAGCAGTACTAGAACACAACTAATAAGGTAATGATCCTGATGATTATTATTATTTTTTTTTTTCCTGGAACTGCCTTTAACATTTTTTAGTGTGGCTAGCTTCACATTTTTCTGCTTTGGCTTTCCAGCTTGCAAGAACTGGAGTACAGTTGTTTACTATTTATTCAGTGTTCCATGATTGTAGGATAATGCCACAAAAGCTATTGCAAACTTTCTTTTGCTAATGTAAACTAGTATACACTATTGGATGAAGTTTTTTTTTTTTTTTTTGGCAAATTAAATTAATTATTATTGCTTAACCAGCCTGTCTCTGCTACATAGTTGAAAGAAATGTGCTCTTTCAGACTCTGAGTGGTTATATAATCAGCATTCCTCACAAATATTTGTCTCATTAGGACTAGCAATCACATTTTCCTGGCAAGTTGTCTAGTGCTGGGTGCAAAAACAGTCAGAGAACTAGAAAATGTAAAAATCAGGATTTCCATTTACTTCCTCCCACTCATCTCACACATTTCTACTGTATTATTTCTTCCTTGCTTTGTCTTTCTCTAGATATCTCTTGAGAAGCAACATTGCCAGATCATATCTTTCATGTCAGAGAATGAATAAGAGCATGGTCAGTTGACAGGCATGCATGCTTGCATATTCTCAGGTTTTTAGGAAGTGCCATTCTGTACTTTCAGTATAAATCCAATTTTCATTACCTCATGATCCAAATTGGCATTGTCAGAAGTTTATATTGGAATGAAAAAAAGAAAAGGAAGAAATTTCATAGCAGACATAGCTAAAAACTTCATTGTTTTCTTATAAGTTCTACTTGTGACCAAAGAGAAGAATAAAACATTTGTTGTCTCAAATGGAAGAGAAAAATCTTTGGAGAAGAAAATCTTTGGAGAGAAAAACTTGTTGGGAATGAGGAGAAATTTTTTGTGCATATTTTAACCAGTCATCATCTGGCTGCCTTATGAATTTGTAATACTGCATATTGTCTGCAGTTTAGATACTCAAAAATCAAAAATGAATAAAATTTAACAAATAAAAGCCACACATGGGAAAAAAATCTTCCCAATTAATTATTCACACTTGAAAATACTACAGTTTAACCTCACCTTTTTTTTTTCTACTTAATTTAGTTAGTAACTTAGACTTGAAGGTGATGTCTAAAGCTAAAAGAAAACAGTGATTATGGGAATAGGGAAGGCTGATTTTAATCAACAGTTGAACTTATGACAAAGATCTAAGAAGTGGCACACTGTCCTTGAGGAAACAATCCATGGCTCTAGTCCTACAAACCCTTCTGTGCTTTATGCCTGTTTTATGTCCATGAGGACCAAGTTCAAATTTGTGTGATATCCAAGAGAAGGGAAAAAAAATTGAAAAATCACCATTGGACAGACTGGTCATCCTGCCCTATTTCATGGTAATGCATCAACCTACTACAATTATCTGTGAATTTCTAGCCATTTGGAGACCCACTAAAAAGGTAGACTCACCTGATATTCTGTGCAGAGTTACAGGCCAGGAGTCGGCACTTTGCAGCCATGTTAATCTGCTGCCTAACTGTATAAGCTCATCTGCATCCATACAACAAAATCTGTGTGTTTGGGTCACTATGTCCTTCATTTCTGCAAAAGAAAACCAGGTATTTAACCAGGCATTTTGGTATTTCAGTTTTAAAGCACTGACTTTTTTTTTTTTTTTAATGCTTCCCCTTTTGCTTAGACTAGTGGAGATGTAATTTAAGGAACCATGTTGGCACATCTCGTAGACAACATCTTGGAAGTTTCCTTAGAAGCCTAGCAAACAAGGGCCTGGAGTTAAACTACTGAATTTGCTCCAGCTTGCTCAACACAAAAGAGAAACTGAAAAGTCAGGCTTTCTCTGTGTTCTGTTTGAAGAAAGAATTGTGATTGTTGGCAGAGGAAGGAAGGAACTAGGACAAAACAAGGGAAGGAAGAAGTTGTTTTTTATTTTTCACCAGCCAGCTCCTTAATTTTTGCTGCCAAGAGCATAACTCTAGTTTACAAGACAAACATAAATCTATTTAGATATTATTTAAATTTAACTTAAATTACAGAAAATGATGTCATTTGGGATGAATTCTTTGAGTATATAAAGAAGGGAAAACGAAGAAAATACACATACAAGACAAAGGGCATAGTAATGTCAACAGCAAATGTTTCCATTCAAAAATAAAGCTTCTGTTCACATTAAATGTATTTTAACTCATTCCATATTTGTTTGTCTTTTTATATTATCTCTTATTACAGAAATATGGTCAGAGATCTAAATGTACTTAGGTGTTTCAGTCTATAAACATTTAAACAAGGTATCCTTGAAGCTCAACACTGAAGGAAGCCTCCCTGTAGTCCTCCTTGAATAACGTATATATATTTTGGACATAACGAGGACCAAAAAATGTAGAAACAAAATAATTATCTAGATAAATTAGTTAATTGCTGCAATTATTTAATGTAACATCTTTTAAGATTCATGATAATGGTATAAAGGTTGATGTCATGAGATAAGTTGTGAAGATCTTTCCTGCAGAAACATTTACTGGAAAACATTACTCCAGCTATTATAGCCTGATTTTGAATATATTAATATTATTTACAAAAGCCCACCTCAAAGATAGGCAAAACCCATATTTTTGGGTGGGGACACCCTATTAAACCACATTTTGTAATGTGACACCCCATTACAAAAATTGGCCACTCACTTACATGCCTTAAAATGACCTATTTATCCAACATTCACAGAAGAAATTAAAGAAATAAAAGAAATTAAAAAAAATCATACTACCTTATTTTTTTGTTTGTTTGTTTATCGCATTATAGCTACAACTCTGACCACAAAGAGAAACAAGAATTTAGACTTCAGTATAAACAGCCTCCAGAGTAACAAAGCACTTCATGAGATTCCAAGAATCACTTTTAAGCTGAAAGATGGAAAAAATCAATTTCTGCATATTATATACTTCATAGATTAAGACTTTTATAACACATACTTTATGATAAGGACACAATGTGGGAATACAGTTAAAGAAATCTGCAGCAAATTTAGTTAGATCAACAGTATGGAGGCTATTTAATTCGGTTTCCATTGATGTAATGCCTTACATTTATTGGCGGACTAATACTTTCCATACATTATGTTAAAATTTGACCTTCTACTCTTTTTACTACATACTTTATATTACTTTATATATATATATATATATATATATATATATTCATGCTACATACTACATACTGATTCTAAAAAAAATCTTTTCACTGCCATTAAGGAGCATGGGTGGAGTAATGGGACCATGCCTAGAAATATCATGTGAAAAATTTGTGAAAATAAAAAGCATGAACATAAGAGAATAAAGCGGTGTTTCAAAGAAATTAAAAATCAAGCAGCCAGACTTTGTCTTTAAAAATGTTGGAGTTTTGTTAGATTAAATCCAACAGAATTATATATTCAACCAGATTTTGGATCAATGTGCATATTCAATATTTAATCTAAAAAATTATTTATGATTATAAATGTAGTTCAAAACCTTAAAAGAGTGTCATCATGAATGTTAAGATGTCTCATAACCAAAGTCCAAGTACGAGAAAAATCATGTTATGCAAATGATACATATTAATTGATGTCTTCATTTCAATTGCAAAATACCTCAGCTACAACTTCCTTGAATGGAACTGAGAATGTGCAGCTCTTCTCACAAATTCCCCCTTAATCAGGACTAAAGAAACAGCTGCAAACATCCAAATAGGCTTCAGCTTGGTGATGTTTTATGATGTTTCAATTTGGATCTTAAGTTTGACCAAATTTCATAATGACAATCATCTTCATTTTTTAAGATATGGAAATGACTATGATTATCAAGAGGTAAGACACTGATTTTATTTAGTTTGAGTTTCTATGGGGACTGTGCAGGTGCTCTCTTCCTAATGGATGCTGAAAGACAATGGGTGTTCAGTGTTGTATTTTCTTCCTTCCTTCCTTCCCCCCCCCCCTTTTTTTTTTCTCTCTCTCCCTCTATCTTTTTTCTTCCAATATGATAACTGCATTTTAACATAGTTGGAAGAGTGGTGATATTATTTCAGTGAGTGGTATTAAATGAGATTTTGAAGCAAGAATAAACCCTTCTACTTCTGGGGTGTTTCTTTCCAAATCCAAAGAGGACAATAAGCTCACAAAGCAGAAAGAGACTAACGGCAGTATTCATTTGGCTTATGGTCTGTCTGGAAAAAGGTCACCTAGCTGGGCGGTCTGGGATTTAACTATGGAGTGTTTCCTTTTTTTGTGGGAAAGAAACAGCCTTCCACATTAAATAAATACATAAATAAATCATTTTCTCAAAATATTCAAGGATGCAAAATTCATAATAAAAATATTCAATGTTTTCTCTGATTTTTTTTTGCACAAGTATCTCAGGTAAAGATAGGATCTGGCACATGCCTTAAAAACTATACAGCCAAAAAAAAATAGGAAAGACAGCAATCTCTGAGAAACTTCCTTCCACTTTTCAGCTGGTAGGACACCTAGGATGTCACAAAAGGCAAATAGCCTCTGAGGAAAAGCACTGTGAGGTGGAGAAAACAGGGTTACATTTTTGACATTTTTCTCCAAAAAGTTTCATACTTTAAATCGTTATTTATAGTCCATTGAATTTGAAATAATTAATTTTTAGATAACAGTGTTTCCCAGCATAGCTATAAGCATCAGAAAAATGGTCTACTATTAGAAATGGCATTCTGTCTCTTTCAGAAATTTACTGATACCCACAAAAACTTGAAGTTCTGCTAATTTTCCTCAGCCACCATTGTCAAATGGAAAACCTTTGCCCTAACATAGTTTGAGGTCTTAGTATCTGATATGGAAAGATTTTGAAGCTAACATTCAAGTTTTCAGTGACTTTACCAGAGTCACTGTTTGTACAAATATGTAAACCCCCTAATTATACAAAATATCAGTCTTTAATGGGAACACCAGTGCTTGTAATGCCTGTTGCACATCTTTCTCATTCCATTCAAAATCCAGACTTGCATTTCACCCTAAATCTCTCTAGTGTATGGAAATGTCTGAATGCTCTTCTCTCTTGTACCCGGAAACATACCTGTTGAAGGCTGAATTAAAACTGCTTTTACTTCTAGTTTTTTGAAATTTTGTCAGAAACCTTCCTCTGACATACACAGACCTATTGGGAGAGAGTATAAACAATGAAAAGATAAAAAATGCTCACAACATACAAGTCATTGACAAGTAGTTTTTTAATTCACTAATAAGGGAAAAACTTTCACAGGACCACATTTCAGTATTTTGAAGTACTTGTCATTTAATGAATACGTGTTCAGGCCCAATCAGGCACAAAGTCATGGTGGAATTACACTGCTTGATACTGGCTGCAAATGAAGGGGTGGGCCACTCATTTCCTGCCTGGAGAACTATCATTAAAAAAAAAAAAAAAAAAAAAAAAAGGAACGAAAAGCAGCATACAGAATGCAGTAGATTAGCAAGCAGGGCCTGTGCTTTGCTTCCACACTCTGCTCTTCCTTTAGAAGCAGTGAAATAGTAGCATTTTAAGGACATTTCCTGAAAAGATATTTTCATTTAAATACACATAAGTGCCTACAAAAATATGGACTTAAAGTATCTTGAAAAATAACCATTAGTCTAATATTTGCTTATTTTTTGGGAAGCTATAGGTGAATTCACTGTTGTGCCATGTTTCCTCTGAATTCTCCTGTATCTTTGACAGTAAACCATAGGAATTAAAAAAGCATTGCTGCACTTTCTGTAGGGGGCAGTCTGATAAAAGTTTTTATTTTGTTTTCTATTAAGAAAAACATTGGGAAAAACTATTTTGCCAAACCAACGTGTAGAACATTAATGGTCAATGTCCCAAATGTTTTCAGTGCTGGTTAACTAGAATTATTTTAAAATTTGTCTAGTGGAGTATTCAGAATGAGTCATGTAGAAATGAATATTGATGTTGCCTCTGACCTCAAACATTCATGGTCTTGCACAAGGTCACATAAGGAGACCATGGAAAGCTTCCACATAACTGACTTGATAATTTCTCTCCTTAGTTCAGCAAGCTGTATATGTGATGTATACCACATGGTTTTCAGAGCATTCAGAATCACATTAAGTTCTCATAAAATTCATTTTGTAACTATTTAATTGTGAATGACGGTAACTGAAAATATACAAGGAATGTTGGGGCAGGGAGGCAAACTGCAAGGGATAGCATTTTGCTGCTGCTGCTGAGGTTATTTTTAAATCTGGCAACGATTCTGTCACCATTACACACACTGTTTTTCCCAAAAAGATATTCTGAACACAGCATAAAATTCCAAAACCAAAGACTAAGAGTTTTAGATAAATAAAACGCAAAAGCAGCTGCTTTGCTTCTTGAAATCTTTCTTGGATCTCCTAAAATTATTTTTTCTAGAGCTACTATGCTTCTGTGTGTTCCAGACATATTTAAAGTTTTCAAAATATTTCTTATGCAGATACAAATGCACATATTAAAGAGTATGATTCAGACCAGAAGGAACGATGAGTCAGTCATATATGCAGCAACATAATGAACCAAATGACAGGAAAAAAAGGAAATGGCAGATTAAGGATTCCTTAAAGCCTGAATAAGAAAAACTCAGCTCACACCGAAAATTATGTTTCATACTGGGAGTTATTTAAAACGTGGCAAAGGAGGCAGAACCCTGAATGATGAAATTCCAGTACCCAAGAACCCTAGGCATCTCTGGAACTGTGTGCAGTGCTTAGCAAGAAAATGACAGCATTCAGGGCCCAGAACTTTTTTGCATTACAATGTCTTTCAAAGAGCAGATTGAAACAAAACTGTCCTGCTGTAGTGTGAATCTTCATAAGTGCATAAATTGCCTAGAGTGGGACTAAGAGAAGCACCAGCAGAAATAACATTTTTGGATCAACATTATTATGGAAAATATAATGAAAATTAGATTGGTCAGGAAAAATTAGATGAGAGTTGAAAAGGATGAAAAACCTGCATTAGCTTGGAGTACAAAGAAGAACGGCTTTACTTACTAGGTCCCATTATGAATTTGCTCTGTTTACTTCAGGCCAAAGCAACAAACAAGTTTGTTTGTTTGTTTGTTTCATTAAAAAAAAAGAAAGAAGGAAAAAGAAGAGAAAAAGGAAAAAAAAAAAAAAAAAGAAAGGATTGGAGTGGAATGGTTAGAAAAGGTGAGTTTAGGTGGTCTTCACTTGGCAGCCCCACAAGATAACTACACTATAGATAGTAGGGATTGAGGGCAATTTCTGATGTTCTCCCAAGAGTGGTAGCCCCAGATCAGAGTGTAGCTGTGTCACTGCTCTCATTTTCTCTCTACTGCAGCAGCAGCATCTCAGGGCTCTGCTGGGCTATGGATGGGCACGAAGCCTTCCCTCTCTCTTCCTAGAACATAACCTGGGAACTTTTATTATTCTCTGAACAACTGCTCCTTGCTTTCTCCAAGGGAAGTTTGTTATATGAGATAGAAACTAATTTTCTTGATAGCAGTCCTTTTACAGATGTGAAATGAATCCCTAGGGGGAAAAATAAAGGATGGACCAACTCCTCTCTCTACAGAAGACCATAGCTAAGCTTTTGCAGTTAGCTGCAAAAGGGTGAATTACAAATGGTGGGTTTCATGCAAAGCATTTTTATGGCTGGAGAAAATAACAAATAAATATTTAAAATAGTGTAAGGTATCTCATTTCTATTTAAAATACTTCTGTTTTCATATAGTTTCATAAGGCCTGTGGCTATCTACTATCCAATTATATTGTGTCTCTCATTTGTATTCGTTATACCCTGTATCCTGGTTGGGGGGTCTAACTATTAACCTCTACCTGCAAAATATTATGCAATTAATTTCCACAAGTGAGATAGTTCTCCCAGCTCATAAAAACTATTATCTATAATGGATGCATTAATTACTTACAAGAGTAAGACCAACTTGAGGCTTAATTTGGCATCAACTTTTCTTTTCTAGGAAGAACGTTGCCAGTTGCTGACCTCCCAGAACACTGTTTTTTCCTTCCTTGATTTCCTCCTGCCTTTATCATCACTAAATCTTGCATGCCTCTACAGATCCAGGACATGAAATGCTAGAGGTCCTGTGGGATGCTCCTCTGGACAGCAGTTCTCTGGGATAACATTTCCAAGTCTTCCTTTTTGACTTCCTTTTAGAGAATCCTACAGATCTGTAGACATGAGCACTTTTATAAAAGCTTACTGAATTTAGGAAAATATACTAATCTTCTAAAATTGGGTCATTTCACTGAAATATGCTTGTTAGGGAGTTATCAGATCCATCTTCCAGGAAAATTGTCAGCTCTCAATAACAGCACTTAGTCACTCTTTCACGGCATGACTCCCATCCTTAATCATCATCAGTAAAGCTAGGACTTGCCTGTTTGATTCTGCTCGGGAAGTTATTAAAGCATGTTACTTTAGCTGAGCGATATCTTAATGGGGAAATACCACAGAATGGAAAACTTAACTATGTCCTGAAAGAAAGCTTATAATCAAAGAGAATGGCCCCCAAACCAGTCAGAAGGTACAGTTATTGCTTATCCATTCCTGCCTGTTTTCAACATAGAAGAAATAATAAACAACATAAAATGCTGAAGACCTATCTGAAAACAGAAAGGGTAACATCATTATTGTCAGACACTAAGGAATATGACTTTGTCAATTAATGCTCTTATCTTCCACAGTCTAATTGGGAGTTTGCATGAATAGTTAATGGCTGAGGCTGGATAGCAGAGAAGGGCAAGTCAAGATCTGTCAGGCTGGGATCGCTCGCTGTCAGACAGGCGAGGCGGCGGCTCGACCGCCACTGCTCCCCACGCGATCTGGCTGCATCTGCCAGGATGGGGGAGCATGCTGGTGCCCTAAGGCAAAATTCAACCCAGCTGATGAAAACATGGATGGGTGGCTCGTGCTTTCTCTAAGATATTTTCATATCATTAGTTTTAATGAGGCAGTACCCAGCACCCCGTGCACGCCTTCACTCAGACCTGCCCTTTGTGCCTTGGTGCACATCGTTTCAGGCTCTCAACGCACACATTCTCTGATGCTTCATTTCCCCCATTCTTAATCCTGAACAGACACAGGACTTCAGCACGGATCTCACACAGGTGGTTCTAGTTTCTGGAACAAATGAGCAAAACCAAAACCAACCAAACCATGCCCCTCCCAACAAACAACCAAACCAAACCAAACCACAAAGGGGAGACCGAATCTGGCTGAGCACCAGCACTGACCAGAGATGTGGCATCTAATCAATGTGTTTCTAGAGCAAGAAAGAAAGGTAAAACTGGCTGAGCTGCAAAGCAGTTTGGGCTGACACTGTCAAACAACTACACAGTCCGCAACCTGAACATTGTCATGTGAATATCACTGGGGGTCTGCCAGCAATGAAAACAACCTGCTGCATCAAACTGAAATAAGGATAAAATAATCCTACTTAATGCTATAGAAAATTACTGCAGGAACTCAGATCTGTTCAGGCCAATACAACGTTTGGTACAAGATAAGCACCAGTGTAGTCAAGTCTTAATACAAAGTAGGGACCACAGAAAACAAGACTGAATTAATTTGCAAACCATATGGTTCTCAGTGAGGGCATATATTAATATGTTTTAAGAAAATATGTTTTTAGACACATTCATTAGCTGTTAAAGGATACCGGATAAAAAACTATGCTTGCTGTTTGTGTTATTAAAGGCATGTTTAATCTCTAATTTATATGAGGATTGGTGTTTGTAGGTCCATAATAAACACAGAAGGAAAAGAATTATTGGAGTGTTGTAAAAGTATTTCAATTAACTTTTAATTGTTATATCTTCAAACATGTATTATAAGTCCCGTCCTTTATCCAGAACTAGACACTCACAATAATTATCTTGTCATTTATGGCAAACTCTTGTTTTTAAGAAATATATGATGCTTGTTTAAATGGACTTTAGGAGTGATTAATAGAAGTTCATTTCTTTAAATGGAACTGTGATTTGCTGTGTGTATTGCTAAAGGATGCAGTTGCTAAGACACTAGTTAAATAACTGGAAGTTGATTGCACATGTAAATCCATGGAGATTGCATTCTGTCATGAATTTGTGCAGTTTTTAAAGATCCCAATGAAATATCTTGAATGTTGAACAGGCAGAAGCTGCATAGATTTAAACAGATAAATCATCATTTACTCAAATAAAAGCAAGATAAAATTAAAATTAGCCAGGGAGACTTTATGTGACCAAGCCATGCACCCCTCCCCACCAGCTCTATTTTTAAGTTTAAAGGTTTAATTGTTTTGAAGTTATTATTATTATTTTCTAGTGATATCTTATGGTAAAAGACACAGATATTCTCTGAGAAACCAGAATATAACAGCTTTCCCCTCCTTCCCTTCCTCTCTTCAGGTGAGTGCCTTGAAGAGCAAACCCTAGTCGTGTTCCTTCTTGCTTGCTCCCATCTGTCTCAGTTTCCTTCCTGCAAGCCCCACTCAGTACTTAAATAAAGAAGTCATAAGCACCCACACCGAGGACAGGACTTTGTAACTCAAAAAGTTGAAAGGTTCTTCCTTCCAGCTTTAACTGAAGCCAGAATTGTAAACTTCTCTTCCAAAGGGTTAAAGGGAAGATCTTTGCTTTTTCTTACACAGGTTTTCCTACATACGAAGACATTTTTTCCTCTCAGCATTCAAAACCAGAAATACAAGGGAAAAAGCCCAACTACTATTTTCTGTCCTAGCATTTGCATTCCACTTACAATGTTTGCACTGGGCATGTTTAGACATGTGCAGATTTGATTTTTTTTTTTTTTTTAAAGTTTCCCAAATTCATCTAGAGCAACAACGTTCAGATATTGCATCAGTTGCATTCTCTGGTTGAGAAAACAAATCACCACCTAAAATCTGAACAGGCCTTTTTATCACTTGGTTAGATACAGCTAATTAGGGTAGCTGATCTGATTGATAACAGAAGTATTTAATACTTTTCCACCCAGTTTACTATGTACTGCTAAAGAAGTTTCTCGGGACAATATGTGAAGATGATTCAGTTTGGAATATGTGAGTGCAACTTTGATAATAATGTTCAGCAATAAATCATTACTTTTTAAGAACAGCTGTTGTAAATTTAAAGCTCAATGCTTTATAATGTTTAATAAAAATAGCTTAAATCATTTCAAATAATCTAATGCATTAATAATATTAACAACCAGATATGCTTCTGGAATTAAATATACCAAAGAATTAACATTAAATCGGATTTTATGTATTAATCAAGGCAAGTCTTTGTCTCTATCCATGATGACTAGATAGCAAGAAAACCACGGCTGGATGCTGTTTCCTTTAGAGGGCTACAGTATAAAAAGGGATCTGGTCGCTGTGATGAAAGGGATTCTAAAAGTCACAACAAATTCTGCAATCAGAATGAGATAAATTGGTAGCTGAATTGCACACTGGCTCCACAAGTGAGCAGAAGTCATCCTCCAAGAGTGAAATAAATGTACAGTGCCTCTGGCAACTACAGAATAATAACTCCAGTGTCATTTGTTTCTGGAGCACAACCAAGCGCTGCCAAAAGGTGCCAAAGACAGGGAGCCACGAGCTCGGCCTGGCATTATTACCAACATGCTCAGACAGAAGATTGTGTACACTAAGCAGGGTGAGGGAAAGGAAATATTACTCCTATTTCACAGACAGAGGATAGAGAAGCTGTAAGAGAAGTTATCTGCTGCTACTCACAGCAAGCACAGCTGCTTTCAGTAGCCAAACTAAATGCAGAATGGCACTGTGCCACAGACATCTCCTAAATGACTTTCTTAGGAAGGGACAGAAAATGAATCCAGTCAGATGGTCGCCAAAGCCACTGCTTTAACCACATTTCCCTTTCCATTGCTCGCTTCTCCCTCCTCCTGCTCTCTCCCCCTCCATGGAGGCAGTTTGCACAAGAGCGTGGGGAAAATGGGCTTGGCCAAAAGATTGTCCTGCGCAGTTCCTTCTGCTTTCCTCACTTGTGGGTCATTGAAGCGGTGTGCTCAAAATTCATCCTTTAGCAAATTTATCACCTTCAATCATTCTCTATTAGACCCAGTAGCATTTCTCCAAACTGCTGAATGTCATTTTCTACTGGTTCCTTTATATTGCACAGTGTGAAATAACAGATATTATATGTAACCTGCAATTGCAGATAATTGGGTCACATCCCCAGAAGCCAATTAAAAAATAACACACTTGGTGATTTCTTTTGGATCTGAAGAGGACTGGTTGCACCATCTCAGTTTAGTGAGTTTATATATATACATACATCTCTATATGGATGGGAGTTACTTATGGAAATAACAGTAGCGAACCTGAGTGGTAAGCACTGTAATTCAGCAATACAGCATCATTGTCACTTCCTGAACTCTGGACAAAAAATATCAAAGAGCCTATTTGTGCCCTATTATGAAGAAATGAGTATATACAATTTCATGTCTCACAGCTAGAATAGTGCCTGTCAGAAGATACACTTTGATTTTTGTTAAGTATAAACCCCATATTTTCTTTCTGTGCCTTTCAGGCATACAAAACCATAGGGTCCATTGGGATCTATGTTGTTCTGAGAGAATCATGCAAAAAGAGAGTATTTGTGTCTTGGGTGGTGGGTGGGGAGAAGTTTCCTCCTCAATGTTCCAGGCCTGATCTCTTACTTCACGTAAAATAGACCAGAGCTACATCCTTGTCTCTACCCTGCCCTTTCTTGATAGTATTTGCATGGGACAGGAAAGGAAATGCAAGTGTTTCTATTTTTTTCTGCTGCTTAGATAGACCCTGAAGTGGCTGGCAGCAGGCGATTGAGGTTCTTTTTTATCTGAGTAAATGACAGTAAAGGGAAGTCAATAGTCGTGGGGCCAGAGTACGCACTTGCCCTGACTCTTTGCCTTGCCTGTTAGATCCCTGTGGGTTGGTGAAGTTCATAGTTTTTGCAATGTAATGGCTACCAGTGTGTGTTTTGAGACTTACCACCTCTTGGCACCATTGCCACAGCATTTTCTTGGAGACTTTGGCAACCAGGACAGGTGAGAGTAGCTGTTATGGACAGGGATACTGAAGCAGCTCTCTTTGCTCCCTCTCTCCTTTCTTTCTCTCCCCTCAGCACTCTAACCACAGAACGTCACTTGAATTAAGCAAAGACTTTACATTAATTAAATTTCAAACAATTAGACAAATGTAATATTTCATTTCCACAATTAAAAAGAAAAACATGCTTGTCATGAACTGACAATCATCAACTTAGTGCTTTGGTTCCTAAGGGAAAAATCACTTTAAATACATTGCACTTGACCAGCATTTCTCTTTCTCTACACTTTTACGTGTTGGTCATAAAACATCCACCAGAGAGGATACAGGTGCTATAGATGATTGCATGTATAGACAGGAATAGGCAGGAGCTTGAGCATTATATTTATTGGCTTGGCTGTTTATCCTTTAGGCTAAGGTCGTATGCATTAACCTAGCCACTTCCTAGATTTATTTTAAAAGGAAGAATAAAATACATGCCTAGTAATGCTAGAATCTAAATGATTCCAGGTGTGGTGTTCAGTGACCATACGGCTAGGCCCCTGTAAGAGATTTAATTTCATTTAGGTCCCTGTGGGGCATGATGACACCCTCGAGCTATCTACATGTATGTGGGTAGTGCCGCTCCGAGGGCACCATCCCCAATGCCCTGAGGCCTGCACAGCTGGCAGCAGAGTAGGTGCCTTCATGTGACACTGGCACACCACGTGCTCAGCCTGAATCTCTTTGCTTTCCCTGACTATCCTCCGTAAGTTGCTCAGCTGTCTAACTGATGGCTTAGCATCACTGACTGCTGACGGCCAGGGTGCAAACTATGGGCCATGTAACACAACTGGAGGAGGCTGCCTTTACTAGGAAAGTGGAGGCAATAGAAACCTGGTGCTGATTTGGTGTGTTGAGCTATTTGCAGTACAAAGATAAGCATTTTGCAAATCAATACCTGGGAAGAACACAAAGGAAGTAAGGGAAAGAAAAGGGATCACAAAAATGGATCTGTATCTGAAGGCAGTGAGAATTATAGCACATATCGATAGACCTTTTAATGGACAATTCATTAATCTGTTTTACTCACACTTGCACTAGACATTTAGAGGTCACTTAACACCTCACTAAATTATGCTATGTACATCAAAAATCATACCATCTATGTAGGGAGTATGCCAGCAGCTGATCACACTTCTAGCTTCCTGCTAGTCTTACGTGCTTGGAGACAGCTTCTGCTAGGTTGGGTTAAGCATCAGCTGTATAGCCATCACCACATAAGAGAGCTGTACCTGGATGTTGGGGAAAGAAAGAGAATGAAACATGGAAAACATCAAATGGAAACAAGCAAGTATTTTAGAGAAGGTAAAATTATGGGGCCCTGAAAAACATGAACAATTTTCTTTGACTAAAATCCTTCTATCATGTTCCCCAGAGCTGTACCAGTTTTCCACTTCTGCCACCAGCTTTCAGTGTACTTTCACAGGCCACTTAATCTTTAAGAATACATAAAATACATATATTATTAGTTTCTAGAAATAAAAATATGGTCTCCAGGGTCCTCTCCTCCCCAGCCCAAACCCCATGACCTTCCAGAAAATAAATCTCTTTTTGAGATTTCAGTATTCTGAGGAGCTCTGAATACAGCTGCAAATCACCTCAGCCTCAGTTCAGATGTCTGGGGCCAGCTCTTGCATCCAACTCACAGTAACGCAAGAACCGTACTTAAACCACACTGCTTTGCTGCTTTCGGTGCAGCGGACAGAGCCTCCTCACAGCCATCCTCTGAAACAAAAAGGGTGAAAGTAATTGCATTTCCTTAGGTGTGGCTAAGCCACATGTAACATAAACAGTTCAATTTTCTCTCTGCTTTTCATTTATCCCCAAGAAAAATACTTCCTGGTTATATTTAGCATTCTAAACCAGTCTCAAGAAGGGGCACTGGGCAGGGTTTGTGGTTTCTGCAAGCAATCTGCTGATCACGCCATCTTGGGTAAGTCATCCCTCATGCACAGCCATGGACACGTTGTACAGTGAGTTCTTTGGGTTTGCTTCTTCTGTCAGGTCAGTAAAACTCCTTTCTTTTGTTTACAAGCAGAAAAGCCTTACCCAGGAGGGCAGCAGAGCGTGCCTGGCAGCTGTGTCACTCCCACCTCAGGGTCCTCCAGGGAGCTGCCCACCTCCCAGGCCAGAGCAACGCTGGGGGCACAGCCAGCTCTTCTGCCAGAGGGCACCAAACTTTGGCACAATCCCTCTCTCTTTCAGTTCCTCTCCAGCACAACTGGGTCAGCTGTATGGGAGACATCTATTTTCTTCCCCCAGCCAGTGATTCGTCCGAACTGTTTCCCATGGGCTGGGGAGCTGCAGGAGGAGCACGATGCCACCCGGTGATCCTTCTAGGGTGAGGTGGCTCGCACCCCCACAGTAAGTAGCAGTTACACACCAAAATGTACTCGTGAACATTTAGCGCCATTATTTTAAATACAGAAGTAATGCCAAAAAAAAAGACAAAAGTTTTGTCCCTCCTCAAAAGCCTGAGGTTACTTCTTATACACTGAGGTTCCTCAGGCTTGCGACTCCCTAGCAGGGGGATTCCTGGCCGTTTCTTTCAGCATCTCTCTCCCAGGGACCGGCCATCACTGCTACAGTTTAAGGGATTCACCTGTAAAACCACAACAAAGCCTGCAGAGAGATAGGAGAACTTCAAGAAAAAAAAAGTACAGCTGTTTTCCTTTGCAGTTCAAGATAAGAATCATATTTTTACTTTAAGGAAATGAGTGTAATTTTAAATAGCAAAGAACAGTATGAACATTTTTCTGACCAAAGGCAAACAAAATATTTTTCTGATGTAGTAGACATGCTGATTATTACAGGTAGTCTCAGTAATCAGTACAGGGCCGTCTTAATTTTCTCCCCTGAAGCAAAAAGAACTTTATTATCTGTAGTTGAGATGGAATTTGTTGAAATGGAGCTCAATAACTATTAAATAAACAGGCCAAAAAATGAATGAATCTAGGGGAATGAGTTGAAATAGTGAGATACATCATGAAATGTGATTAATGACACCAAGGGAAATATAAAATAACATGTTTCCCTGGAAATGGGCTGTAAGTGCACAATGTCTGCACAATATTGTGCATCTGCAGTTCTCTGTCCTGCCACCTAATATCCAAATTGTCTGCCAGTATAAACACAGCTGCTAAACGTCTTCTACAACTGCAAAAATAATGAATCTTCACTTTCTTCCCAGCTATTGAAGTATATTTTTACAGAGACAAATGCAATGTTTACCCTTGTTCAACAGAAGACAAAGTTGATGCCCAACATGTATGTCTTATTAACACATTCAGATTCAAATACCATAGATCAAAGAAACAGGATGGTTGTTTTATAGTATCCATGGATGAGATGAGATTTAATGTTTTTGGCTTGAATAATTTCTCATCTGGTTTCTGCATAGATATATGCCTACCCTTCAGCACAGGATCACTGTCTTAATTATGTTTGACCATCACTACAGCTTTACTGTATCTAGTGGGATTGAGGAGGAAGGGTAAGAGATCTCCTTTATGTAAACTCCACTTTCCACATTGTGGATTGGCTTGCAGACTGCTGGATAAGTACAGTGATCGGTTTCTCCTCAGCCTGGAGACATAGGTCTGCAGCAGCCGGGGGCGTGGGAGACTCCAAGTAACAATTTTCCTGTTATAATACTAGCCTGGACTGTAAGAAGTAATTTAAGATAATTTACTATGTTGCATTTACTTAAACAATTCCTTTTCAGAAAATATAAAACTAAGGCAAACCCAAGTAAAATGGAAAATGATAGTCAAGATTTTCAACCACTGTACTTTGCTTGGTCTTTGCCTAAAGAGAGCATTAATGGGGGGTGGGAGGACAGGAAAGAAGGAAAGAAACAAAGAAAAAAAAGAGAGAAATAAAGCTCCATAACCTTAGGAAGGGTACCGATCTATTTATATGCTTCCTGGAATGCTCAGAACATTTAGTCTTACTGGCCACAAGAAACCACTTTTGTTGTGCAAAAGGTTTCACACATGAACTGAAGCCAAAAACTTTTTTCATAGTACTGTGGGAAGAAAAAATATTACTGTAGAGTTTTGCGAACTACAGAGAGAAAACAGTCTGTTGACCTGATGAAACTTGTTGAATTTAAGAAAACGCAGCCACTCTTGAAATTCACCTCTTCTGTTATACGGAGAGAAAACTGGCACCTAAGCAAAATCAGGCACATAAGCAAAGAACAATTACATCTCTAGATTAGCTAAAAACTAAGCACATATTATCATTTTTTTTGGTCAGCCCATCTCTCACAGTCTATACCTTATTCTTATCAATCCACCAATTCTTCCACTGGGGTCCTGTAGGGAAAGGAATATGCCTTTCTCTAGACTTGCACATGAACCGGATACAGCCCCCTTTTCTACTGGCTGTAATAGAAATACCAAAGAATTGTAAATCTTTTTTTTTTTTTTCCTATTAGAAAGCAAGACAGATGATGAATTTTAATAAAAGTGCAAAATAAAAATAAAAATAAAAATAAAAATCAACCTTTACATGATACTCAAATCATTAAAGACGTTAGGAAGATTTGGTCAGACCATTCCACTAAGATACAACTGTAGTCCTTTTGGGGATCTTCCAGCTATCTTTCTCATTTTTAAAAAAACTTTTCCAGCTATTTAATTACTGGTGTTCCTCATCTGATGTGTTATGAAACAAGATATGGCTTTTGGATATGACTTTGCCAATGATCACTCAAGGTCTCTAGTTATGCTTGATACAGTTCCAAGTTGGAAGTGGGGAGGGTCCAAGTCCTCTAAAAACAGCCACTCCACCTTTCCATCAGGTAAATATATCTGAACTCCTGTATCTGAATCTTGAAGCACCCACTTTGAGCATTACAGCTGGGAGAACACAAACTGAAGTTGAATCTAGACTTTCGTGTTGCTAGTCTGAAATTCACAATTGGATCTAGGAGCCCAGCTCTCTGACTTCACTATGAGCTTGTACTCCAAGCCTTTGCATTTTTGTTCAAGAGCTTCACATTTTTAAGTAATGGTTAAAGCTGAAACGAACAGCTGCTCCTGCTGAGAAGCAGTGTTTGCATGCTGTTCTCATCCTCTGGGCTGGCCCTGAGGAACAAACCTCAGCAAGCACGTGGCAGCGCTCTTCCAAAGGGGCTTTGGACACGGCCACACTGGGGTGGAATAAGGTCCTGGTGCCAGGTACAGCTGTCGATTGTGCTAGAGAAAAGGCAGGGTACAGGGTAATGCCTTCAAAGCCTGAGGATTTATGCTACCCTACATTTATTCTGACATAAATCACAACAGGAATTTAACTATAGTAGCATTATGGGCAGATGTGGGCACAAAATAGAGTGAGAGTGGACATGTGGGGAGACAGTGTCTGATGAGATGCCCCAAAAGCAGGCAGGCAGGCGAGGGAGGTGGGGATGAACAGTGCCAATGTGCGTCCTGCCTTACTGACGCTGTCCAGGAAAGCAATATTTGACAAGTGTTCAAGTACCAATTAGGAGGGAGAATTGAGCTCTCATCTCTTTTCACATGAGAGGCATCATATCGCATCATGAAAGAAATGGGGATGATTTTTCAGCCTTTACTCACTATACGTTTCCCTTATTCACTCTTTTCAAACATTTTTATTTCAAAAAACAAGCCTCTCACAGTTATGAATCGGCTAAAATATATAGCTTTTCACAGACAAACATGACGGCAAGCTGTCAGGGTAACAAAGGAGGCTTGGAAGAGGACTCGGGTCACTGGGAAGGCATGCACTTACTATGAAAAGCTGTTGGACAATGCTGAGGAAAAGCTTGCCAAAATGCATTGGAAAAACTGAAGTGGCCTGATCATTACAAGAGATCGGTGCGTGTACTTCCCAGCAGCTTTGGTAGGAGTTGCTCATGGGTACAGTCCTGTGATGGTTGGGCTCGAGGGATTTAAAAAAGCTACACAGAGAAGACCAGACATGCAGAGATCTAAATCTATTTCCCCAGTAAGGCTACAGGAGGAAAAAAAAATAAAAAGGAGAAGCAGTTTTCAATGCAACTGTCGTCTTCCTGCCATAACAACGTCTTTCACGTTGCCAGCAAAACAAATCCAAATGATCACCACAAACACACACCTCTCAGGAAGTCTGCCCTCACTGCTGGCTTCAAATATTCGCCAGGTTTTTGCAGCGCTGAAATTATTCCTGCATTGAATCCCGGAATTACAGTGAGACACCACCCGGTCTGTGGTTACAGGCTGCAAAAACAAAGCCTTGGAGCGGGTGCTGGGCGCTTCCATCGTGGAGCAGGGGGCTCAGGCTGTCCTCTGCTTCCTCACCCCTCGCCACGGCTTTGACCTCCAGCCAGGGAGTGCAGGGAAACCCCCAGACCCTCCTCTTTCCTCTGCAGTCATCCTCACCGCAGCCTGTCACCTTTTTCAAGCAGCCTCACAACATTTTAAAGAACAAAACGGTTGGTACGACACCTTTCATAATAATAAATACGAATAGCAGTGCTTTTGTGAATTTAGGTCAATGCATCACCCTTAGAGCGCATTATAAATTCATCAGAATCACAGCCTGAAGAAATTTTTTTCTCTGGCATCAGCTGCTTTTAGCCATGCCACAGATCTTTAGCAGAATTTAAACTCCAGATTAAGTATTGATTGAGTTTAAATAAATTATAATATGTTATAACCAGAAAGCTGGGCTGTGACTGGTGTAGACAGTTTCCCTTTTTACCTCCCTTCCCACTTCAAATATTAACAAATTTATTCACTGCGTTATGACTGTAATGAACAACCAACTCCAAAAGGTATAATTCTGAAGTAAGTACTAATTTAAGCAGCACCTTCACCTACTTGACATATGAATGAATAGAAATTATAAATTAGGTACAGAATAAATATATCAACTTAAAGGATTATGTGAACAGGAATAATTCCTAAAGAATTAGCTACAGGGAAAAAGTAAATCCCAAACTGCAGCTTATATTAACATTTGATTACATTTCAGATGCTTTATTCCCTTTTTTAAGGTTCAAAAATCTCTCTGTAATGATGGCTACCAACGAACTGTAACACAACAATACACTTTAATGTCATGTTCAGTAGCATCAGCTGCTTGTGTATGCAGCACGTAATTTCTGGACGACTAGCAGGTGAGTGTACCATGCCACGCTGTATTTAATAGGAACTGAAAACTTGCACGAGCAGGTATTCCAAAGGTAACCCAGGTATAGCTACCAAAGCCAGATGAGAAACAAAACAGGCCTAAACTTTATGGAAAAGAAAACAACAACTATGTGCTGTACTGCTAAAAAGAGGACAAGAGGACACATAAGGACATATAGTTTTCTGTTTGACCTATTTTGGTTGATTTAATTTTCAGATTTTGTAAGCCAAGCTCCAGTGAGTTCCTGAGGAAAAAATTCTAACTGGCATTTTAGTGTGAGTCAAACCTCACACAAAAAGTGCTTTGTGCATCAAGATAACATTAAGAGCTGTCTAGCTGCACGTACCAAAGGGCCAGTTTGAACAAAGCAAAACAGAGCTGTAACAGCAATAATACTTGCACTTCTGCAGTACGTTCCAATCTGAGACCTGAGTGCTTCGCAGTGTGTAAAAATTAAGCCTCCTAGTTGGAAACTACAATAGAAAGCCATTAACACAATTTTACTGATGAAGAAACTGAGGCACAGAGAAGGTAATGACATTACCAAGGTCTTACAGCCATCAGGATGCCTGTGTGTTGTCAACCCCCAGGCTACTTTTTGGACCTCCACACCTTTGGGAGTAAGGGCACTAACTCCCTGCTCCAAACAGCTCATCTGCCAGCTAAGTTGCTTGTTTGACTAATATTTCCCTCGCTTCACAGACAATAAAATACATCTTCTCATTTAGAGGTAGCTTATTTCCTGTTGCTATTCCTACCAAGCTGATGACAGGAACATTCATTCTTTTAATGAAAACGCAGAGAGTTTGGGGTATGAGAGCAGTTCAGATAAAGTCTGCTTAAGTTGGAAAGAGTGGCTGAAATTGCATATATCACCATATTGCAGCATCCAGACATAAAGTGTGACAAACTTTATTCCAGCTGACATGGTGAGCAATTGCCCATTTTAAGAGACATTCTCAGAACTTTACCAGCAATATTCTCTTCAGACTGTACACGTAGGAGGATCCTGTTATTCTTTCAACTCCTAAGTCATTCACTGTGAATAGAAGTGGCAAGCTTTGAATTTGACTGTTTTTTTTTTTTTTTTTTTTTTTCTAGTTGCCAGTGAGCAGCTGTGATATTTACAGCTTTCTTTCAATTCTCTGCTAAGAAAGCAGACATTCTATGTGATTGCTTTATTCTGAAAAATATAATAAATGAATGATTTTTTGAAACATGTCTTTTTCTAGTTAGATCTCACACTGCAGTTAGAATAATCCAGTCCTCCTCTGAGGCATTAATAAAATCAAGAGGCAATGAAGTTAGATTTACAGTGCTCTGCATTTTCACCTGCTACATCTAGCTTAACCACCACTGAAAGCTTCTTGGGATTTTATCCCAGGAAAGCCAAACTTCTGTTTGGCCAAGCAGGGCTTCCAGCAGTACCGGTACATAAATATGCGTAGCCTCAAGGGTGTATCCAAAGGCCTTCAAAGATTAGCACAGAAATGCCACAAAGCTGAGAGGGGTGAGGGACAGAGTTCAAAGATCAGGCAGTAACAGGAGGGAATAACAGTTCTACCTGCTATGCCATGAGAAGCATTAGGAACTTGGCATTTCAGTAGGGTTTCTTTAACATGAATCCAGAGCTGCTGCTTTAGTGTGGTTTCCCAGGGATATGTGAGGGACCTTCTCATAGTCTAGATGTAACTTGTTATTTTGGGGGAATGAAATACGTGCAAATTCAGTAATCCACCCTAAAAAAAAAACACAACACAACTGTGCACCTTATGCTACTATACAGTAGATACTTAAGTTGGAGAATGAGGTTCAAGATGTGTATCCTTATATTTTTCATACATGTATCGTATTTATATGATATCATGCGTATCCTTTTCCATAGATAAATATGTGAAAACACTCAGGAAGGAAAAGTAAAAGGTACTGCTAACAGCACTTGCATTGCTAACCTATACGGGTCATGGCACAGTAGGGTAAAGCTGACTAAGACTTCCATATTTGTAGAGCATGAGTATTTTAGTGATTTCTAAAATTGGTGTCCTATTGCTAGGAAACCTTTAGGCTTTGAAAGAAAAACTCAACAGCATAGCATCTCCCTTTCTCTATTCCCCTATTCTTTAGGGGTATAACAACCTTCCACATCTTTGCACAGAGAATTGCTACAGTGCATGAAGCCAATCCATACAGTGGTCATATTAACATACGTATCTGACAGATCAGAAGTGATCCTTTTCCACACATTTATTATGCTTATCTGGTGCCTTTAGACTAATGTTGTCTTGCTTTCTCTTTGCTTGAAAAGCCAATTAATTTTAAATTTAGAAAATAACAAAGCAGCCACCAAAGCCTTGACATCTCTGCATTAGCTCATATTTGGTAGACTCCTGCATTTACTGCTGTACAAATGCAAGACCTGTGTGATGATGGCTAGCTGTGTTTGAAAATTCTTTAGCTCGAAAGCCTGGGTAGAATCTGAGAGGAAGTGTTAAAGCAACCTGACAGAAATCCCCTGCAGTGCTTAAGGAAAAAAAAAAAAAAAAAAAAAAAAAAGCAGCCTTTCCTCCTCCCAGCTAAACCCTGAAACAAGGTCAATGCACTAGAAGGCTCTGAAAGTAATTTGTTATAAATAAATATCCTGGGGAATTAGTGCAGTCACATCCCTAAAATAAAGGTAGTTATGAGTATATAAGCATTTCCTTTACATGTTGGGGATAGCACACATCAATCAATTTGAGATTAAATGCAGTTCTGGCTGCATCCTACAGAAGAAAGCAATATTTTTTCTCAGGAAGAAAACTGGGATCAGAAGCTTGAATCAGCGAGTTGTTTAAATGCATGCCTAATGTTAAGCCTGTGAACAGTCCAACCTCTTTCGACATGCTGGTGTCACAGACCCCTGAACGGGCAGTTGTGGTCCTAAAAAGCAAAGCCAACAGCACAGCAGTAAATGCAGGAGACTACCAAACACGAGCTAATGCTGAGAAGTCAAGGCTTTGGTGGCTGCTCTGCTCCCCAGATTCAGGCTCCCCGATATCCACCTCTGATTGATTCCTGCCGGCTGAGGAAAGTGTCCCTTCTACACAACTGGTCAGCCTTAGTGCACAGGAACGATTTGTTTTCCTTTAAAAGGAACCAAAAGTTTTAATCTCCCCTAACTGCAGTCAATAGAAACCATTCCTCTGGTCAACAGAGTATGAATTACACAAATATTCACTGTAAATCTAACTAAAACAACTGAGAAAGGGCATTTTCAGGATTAAAAAAAAAATAAATTACTTTCTCTTGGAAAGGATGTAAAAATTCAGGGAATTTACATGTTTTGTGCCATTACTGGGAGGCTTTCACTCAGCCTAGAATGGTTTTCCGACTATTACTTCAACTCTTCCTCCTCCCACTCTAATTTTATATAGATTCATTGCTTATACAGATTTCATTTGCTTAAAGGAGAAGAGTAAGGAAGAAAGGGGATCATTAAGTCACAAATCCACTTATCTCCACTGCATCTGTGCTGTTGTTCCCTAAGCGGCAGTAATCTCCTACACTCTGGAAGCCCGCACAGGTTTCTCACGGGAGAAGCACGACATCTGAGCCAGGGTGAACGCAGCAGTTGGCAACTGGAAGAAATAAAAGCAAAAATCAAAACTAAACAAAAGCCCAAATCATAAACTTTTAATTTCTCTTCCATGAGAATATCAAGGAACAGTCATTTAATCGAAGAAGATATTTAGGCCTTCCTATTTTGGAGGTAATTTCCTAAGGTTTAACATGCAGCTAGAAAGCATACAATTCTATATGAGCACTGCCTGATCTTCAGTTCTGCTTATCACTGCCTGCCATGCAGCTGGCTTGCTTTCTGTCTTTGAAAGTCTCAGGTTCTTTGCAGAGAAATTATGGTTCCCAAATACAGATGAGAATCATGATGTTATAACCATTTTTCAGAGCCACCACATACATTACTAATTGTGTACATGACTCTCTTGACTGACTCCATTGCACACGCTGAGATTAGCGGTTACCAAAACATCATTATAAATTATAAGGTAAGGCAGCTGAGGCCAGCTTTATACTTCTGGCTTGGTTAAGGTGTTGATAGCCTGTACTGAATGGAAATTCTTGTGAAAAAATGAAGTTGGAAAATGTCCTTTTTCCTGAACTGTTAAAATGATAAATACTAAATAAACATCTGCAAGTGAAATGGCTCCCTGCTGTCCAGCAACTACTCGTCTAAACACCTAAGCAAGTAGCCATGAATGCAGCCAAGTTCAGGTATGGCATCCAAAGCAAACAGGGAACACACAGAGCAGTGATCACTTCACAGTTTTTGGGGTGTAGTCTTTTAAATTACAAGCAGAAAGATCGCTAATTATCCAGAGGTCTCAAATCAGAAGATTTGCCTGGATATTTTAAGTCGATGTTACCAAGACACTGCAATTACTACAAATAGGACAAATTCAGCAAAATATTTAGCAGAAAAGGAAGGGTATGTGCACAAGGATGTATAGCAATGGATTGTATCTCATGAAGAAGAGAATAAAATCTGAATCTTTTGTTGTCGTTACACAGCAATTTGAGCATGTTGGGAGCTGAACTATGAGCTCACAGATTTCAGATACTATGAATAGTGGTAGCAGAAGAAAGAGAAGTAGATGCATCTGGCCAATTTAAAATGTATGATCTGATCTAGGACAGCAAACATTTATATATATAAATATACACACAAGCCTTCCTTCTTATCTTGAATATGATCATGACTGTCTCCAATATGTAGACAAGAAGTTGCTTGGCACCCTGTTTCTTTTAACTTAACTTTTTCTTTTAAGAAGAGCTAACAGTTCAAGTTACAAAAATTGTAGGATTATATTCTTTATAGAATAAAGTAAACAAACATTTTCTGATTTAATCTATTTAATGAAGTGCTATTTACTGCCAGTTTCTAAAGCACTTCAGATAATAAAACCTAAATCCTTGATCCTACTGAGAATTTTAAGTGCAAGTTTTTTGTTTTTTTTTTTTTTTTTTTTTTTTTTTTTGTTGTTTTTTTTTTTTTTGTTTTTTTTTTTTTTTTGTTTTTTAACATTACCCATTAAATGCTTTAACTCTGGCTCCAGGAATTTAAGGAAGTCTCATTTCTGAATGTCTTGATCTCTATGTCTTAGAAGTTAGGTCATTTTTTGACCTACATTAACTGATTGATACTCCTTCAATGAAATATGCAATCAATACATGACTAACATCCCATGCATTAGCACTGAATATACCAGAAGGTTAAAAGATGCACATTTTTTTCCATGAAACCTTTTTGATTTTTCACTTTCATGATTTTTATAAAACCAGGAGTGAGCAGACCAATTTTAGACCTAGTACTATGGAAGCTGATGCCACACAGGAAAATGATGCCACTTAGGCATTTTTACCCTATAAAATATCATGTGGTAGCTTCAAAATTCCCTTACAGTGCCCACAACAGTCTAGCAGAAATCCACATGCCACATATGCCACACGGCCTGCCCAAGAGAAACCACTGATGGGGCATGAGAGTCTAGCAAGGCACTGTACACAATTTGCAGAACTGATTTGGGATTATGTTCTGTTTTAGGGCATTCTCAAAAGGAATCTTTTTGATAAAGAAAAGGTACAGCATGCTCCATGCTTCCCTGAGCAGTTTCATTTTGAAGTCAATTTTCTTCTTTTTCTAAGTGAAATACTTTTACAGATTTTATATTCCGATAGAACAACAAGAAGAAAATAAGCATTATTTCTATTTTATCAATTTCTAATTTTAGTTCTTTTCACGTTTTGTTTGTTAGGCATAACTAGGTCAACACTTTCATTCTTTCAGGTTGAAAATCCTGTCTGAAGAAAAGCAAAGTTTCTTGTCATGAAGCAAAGCAAATGGCTGTGAATAATTTATAAGAAAGTAAAAATATTCTGCTTTTGAGATTTTAACAGGAGAACAACCTCAAGTTATGAATTATTATAATTACACTGAAAAATGCTCTCCTTCCTCCGATTCTTTTGCTGTGATCACTGCCACAATACTTTTTGCTCGGATGGCTAGCACTCTCCTGAGCACCGCAGACAGGGATGCTGCAGGCCCACGGCCAGTGCCCTTTGGACCATGATTTATCTGTGATTACAGCCCTGCTTCACACTTCCCTAAATATGTTCATTAAGATTCTTGTAGGTTTCTCTCCTTACAGAGGGTAACATGTCGGTGTTAAATGTCTGGTGGGCTGGGAGGTGGTAACTGCAATGCAGCTGGGGCTCCAGAAGCAAAGCCAGTGCTCACAGGAGGTTCTGGGCTCATTAGTAAGAAGGCACGCAGAGACCTGCACACCCACTGCTCAGGTACAAAGCAACACCGGTATTAGGTAGGTGGGTAAATTCTTGGTATTAGTTTAGCTCCAGCTCCTGAAGCCAGTATTCAGAGAGATTTGTTGTCATAATATTAACAAGGTCTTTCTCTGTATCGAGACGGTAAATTTGAGAAACACAGTACATTTAAGAGAACAGTAAGATTACAGCAACTTGATTAGGTGAGAACTCAGTTTCACTAATGCTCTTATTAAAATGCCTGCAATGAACGTGTGAATTCTCTGTGGTTCCAAGAGAAGAAGATGAATTATTTAATAATAAACTCTGTCACTCCTTTCTTTATAATCTTTTATACACTTTCTGCAGTACACCATCTTTAGCATATTAAAGCTGACATAAACCACCATGATTCCCAGCATCTTTTTCTCATCAACAGAATTCTGATTTTTAAGGGTAAATACCTAAAAACACAAATTAAATGACTAAAATGTAGGAACGGATATATACATAAAACAGCTTCCATAAATAAGGCAACAAATTTGTTGCAGTTGTCACTGGAGTCAGTAAGTTCACGTCTTTGTGTGCCAAATAATCTCCTACAATCCTGACACACTTACACTGATAGCTAACTGGAAAGAGAGGGAAAGGAAGGGCATCCACAGTTTCTTATCAGAATGACTGATTCCAATCATTTGCGCGTGTAAGATTTCAGCAATGCACTCAATATTTTTACACAAGGTGTGGTCAGATACACTAAGAGCAGTTTAAAGTGTACAATACCTACTTCCTCATCCTTCTTGCCATGTCATTGATTAATGACTGTTTGGCAATAGCTTGTGTCCTGAAGGAACCTGAACATCACCTCTTGTTCTTCAACCTTAGCCCTGGATCAGCACAATAAATCCTAGTTCCTAATGTGAAGCTTCTACCCAACATTCTTCTGCCTTCATAAACAACTGAATTCCTGACTGACATATTTCTTATGGTTGTCCTTCCATTTTGCACCCAGTGATATTAATATTCTTCGACCAAAACTGGGTGGCAGACATTAATTTTGACTTAGGAGACCTACCTAAATAATAGTGCAGGGCAGACAGACTTGGTGGAAAAAGTCCTGCTTCAGATCTGCATTTTGGGGGGACTAAAACATAAAATATATGCCCTTAAATTTTAGACTTCAGAAAAGACAAAATATCTATGAACAGATTCTGAGAATCCCAACTAACTGGCCCCCAGACATACTGAGTGCCATGTATGCATATCATCTTTTTGTATTTTTGATACTGTACTTATATTTTATGGGTGACTGTAACAGGAATATGAAATTTGGATATTTCAAAGCTTCCCCCAAATTGAAAAAAATAAATTTTCTCTTTCTCGTGAAATGCCACAGAGTTATTACCACAGCTCCAAGTAAATTTCAGATTAATGTCATGGTGACTTCCCTTGCAGAAGGGCTACTGGATATCATCTCACATTTATGTGCTATTAAATTGTTTTCCCTCTTCCACAACTCACCATTTCTGTAAGGATCATGCAGAACATTACTGGATTGGCCTTGCTAGGCATACAACACACCATGACGTACCACAGAGGGAGTTCAAAATTACTCTTCATTTATTTCCTTCACATTGCATGGCAAAGGAAAAAAAATAAAAATAAAAAATCACATTTGCTCTGGTTGCCCATGCCTTTAAGGAATTCCTACTGAGTTGACCTTCTATTCCAGGTCACCAATTCTCTCAGCTTTGCAGTCTTAAACAATCTTGGTGGAGTTATACCTTCCTACAACAGAATTACACCTTCATCTTCACTTTTTCTCATCACTACCTACAAGCTTAAACTAAACCTTTTATGCTTTTCACCAGCGTGTAAAAGAAAAATGTGCTCAGATTCTTCCACTCAGAATAACATGCTGAACTTCAGAAATTAAAGTTTATTAGTGACATTTGCACTAAGAAGTTAAAGTAAACTATCCCAAGTAGCCCACCATTAAGTGATATCCAGCATATGGCTATACTGCAGGATTTTCAGGACTGCACTTGCCGAGTATCCTCTAAGGAACTCTTTTCTCTAAGCTAAAAGCAGCCTTAGGTAGGTGCTGATCACCCTTCTTGTAATTTTCAAAACTCCCTCTGAGATTTTAATACCCAATTCCGTTAACTTCAGCAAGAACTAGGCCTGCTAATCCTATAGGTAGGCTAGAAAATCTTCAGCTGTATGCAGGTGCTTCAGAGATTAGAATGCTAATCACTCCCATTTAGCTGCTACTATCAATAGAAGAGGGAAGGCAGAAAGACAGCAGAAAAGAGAGACAGACAGGCTTGGATTAACAGAAAGGCATATATACCCCCATGTGCTTTTGCCTTTTTCCAAACAAGAAAAATTCAATTGTCTCTCCATCATTCTTGTCCTAAAGTTCCAGAGCCTGAAGCAGGAGACAGCTTATAACAAACCATACCTGAGAATACAAAGCAACAAGGGGCGGGGTGGGGGGTACACGACAAGTGCCCTTTCCCCTTCAATGGATCATTTTCTTGTAATACTTTCTAACAGATTATCATTTTAATTCTAGAGATTTTCCTAAAACCAGAACACACTTCTGCAGGAAATGTGTAGGATCTACTCATATCGTATAATCTTTGGATATTCAGAAATCTTTGGAGAATCTGCTCTTTCACCTAAAAGTTGATAGCTATTGATCCCCCTCCCTTACATAGTAGTGGCCTTCTGAAGATGGATAAATGAGTACTTACCTTTCCAATAGATTTTACACCAATGCAAGCAGTTATTCCACTGAGTCAAGTGTGATTTCCTTCTTATAAAGAGATGGGGGAGATGAAAGGGAGCTATTCTGTGACAGTAACTGTATTTTTACTTTTTTTGGTTTTGATTTATGGATTATTATTATTTTCTTTAAGAAATAATATCCATGACTTTTCATATTTGGAAATGTTTTCATATGGGAAGGTGGCTGTTACAGTGAACAGCTGAATCATATTGCAGAGACTACTGAGAGCTGCCAAATTAAAACCAGGTCTGTCTGAGAAACTGAAGGAAAGCAGGATATCCTATAAATTAAAATGAGAAGTTCTTTATACAGTCTAACAGAGAATCATGAAATGCATGGTTTCCCTAGGTTTTGGGGTGGAGAGAAATACCAAAGACAAAATTCTTGTTTTTTTTTTTTTCAAAGACCATTCAATGCCACTTATTTAAAGAAGATATTTAAGAGATTGTAAAACAACATTCATGCCCTCTCAAGGAAAGGAGGCATCTGTGTTACAGGAAAATTAAGTCTAGAAAGTTTATGTTCTGATGCAAGATCTATTGGTATTGTAGCCAAAGAATTCCCACAACCTCTTGTCTTTGTAAGAAAATGTTCAAAAGAGAGCTCAGTGATGTCTCTTCCTCCATACCTGGTCTTCTGGGGCTGAGCTACTACTTGGCTTTAAATGGGTCAGTTTAGGACATTATAATAATAATAATAATTATTGTTGTTGTTGTTAAGTTAAAATAGTGCATACTGTTTTTTGTTTTTGTTTTTTTTTTTTTTTTGGTCGTGGTGGTGGGCTAAAACAACACTCTGTGTGACTCTGTAGCCTTGAAGCTAATATAGAAATTCACTGGTAAGAAAAGTGCATGGACAACTGAGAGTTTGTGGAAAACTTTGCAAAATCCTTTGCAAAAGTACAAAGGACTTAACATGACATAAGGCAGCTAAGAACTGAAATATTTGCCATGATAAATTACTTGTTTCAGTGTAGCCATATATTGGGGCAATTACTGAGAAAGCAATAATGCAAAATAATTTATGCTGGTAGATCCTAGTCTAATAGAATTGCTGACAATTTTTCTTTACTTCATCCTAAATAACTTTTATTATGGCAGCTACTAATATCTGCAACATAAGAATGTGGCAGTTTTCTGCTATGGGTAGAAGAAATAGAAAAATTTAGTGTGTCATGGACTCAAACAAAGAAAAGTTATGGCAAGTTCGGTTTTCTTTGAGTGAGATTTTCCAAACTGCATGTGGAAAACCACATGAAAAAGGAAGGACATATGTATGTATTTGAAGAAAACTGCTTTTGTCTTCTGTAATGCCAATTAGAGGGTAGAGATGGGTCTTTTTTCCACGGGACAGTTTGTGTCTTCATAACCATGGTAGGAAAGAAGAGGGAGATGGCTCTAAGCAGAAACTTAAATTTATTCCTGTCAATGCTGAGAAAAGTATTTGGACTTAATTGTTTCCCAAATGAAGAAAAAGGAACCTGATAAGAAAAGGTTCCAGACCTTCTTGGATGAGAAACCATGACTGAGAAGACATTAGGAGGAAAATGAAGAACAAAGAATAAAATTAAGAACTATAAGAAGTAAAAGAAATCACGTTGATCAGCAAGCAAAGGTACTTCTTAAAGGCTGGGAAATGTATGAGCAAACAGATTTGACAAAAGTCAAGTTTAGCTACTATTGCAAAGGAAGTTAAGGCAATCACTAAAGGATTTTCAACCACATACGAATACAACAAAGTAAGGGTGTTATTACTAAGCATTTGACAGTAAGGATGAAGCATGGACTAGACTCAGATGTAAAAATGTAAAAGCATGAATGTATGAAAGTGCAGAAAAAATGGGAAATGCAGTAAAACGTACCACTGATTTGGTAGAGAGATCTTATGCTGTATCAAGCCATCAAACTACCTGGCAGAGCTGATTTGCTTGGCAAAGGAATTAGGAAAGATTACTTCCTTCTGATTAAGGCATTTGAGGGTGGTGCCACACAAGAAATCATTAGTTCAGCTGAGAAGAAGAGTACACGGGGATGGAACCGCTGGAGGGAAGCACAATTGTGTTATGCAGAAAACAACTGCTGGACTCAGGGCTCCCTGGGAGCTGAGCTTCCCCAAGGACCAGTGTGGGAACAGATGCTCGTGTCTCGTGTTTCCAGTAATGGTTGTCATAGAAAAGAGAGAAGTATGTTAATGCAATTTAATGATGGCACCAAAGAGGGATGAACTGTATATATAAAAGATAGTCCAAATATCGTGGATGAAATGGTAGGTGATAATGAAAAAAGTGAGGACCTTTCAATCTGAAATCATAGGGGGGAAAAAGGACAGGATATGGGATGAAGACAGGACAGTCAAACATCCCTTGTAATTCCTCCCTGAAAAAGGCAAATGCTGACCCAGTGCGTTTCAGTGGTAGTATTTCCAGTGATAAGTGAAACCAAACATTTTGACAAATTGTGTAGCATATACAATTCTAATCACTCACGCTCAGAAAAGCTATGTTAAAAGATGTGACATAGGAGTGGTACAGAAAAAAAATACAGTTATTTTACTCAGGAAAAGAGGAACAGCATTATTTTCAAAGAGAACGTCTATAGTAGACAAATCTGGCAAAGGACACATCCTGGTTTCCATTTTTCTACAGAGCCATCTTAATTGCATACATTTATAAGAAACCTGCTCCCCCTTGCTTAGACCTTGGCAAGTGACTGGCTGCAGCCTCTCATTTCCAGGGTGTTGCCTCATCCTTGTTGCTGAGCCACCAACCTACATTCCTCAGAAATGCAGAGAAACAGGAGAGACCAGCAAGCAAGCACATCTCTGCCTGATTACTTCATTGCTCCTTCTCAAGCCAAAGCTAACTGCTGCAGTGTGAGCCATGAGGCTTTTACTTGGGTAGACCCTTGGGTACCGCTCTGCTTTCTCAGCATGCCTCACAGTGGGAAGCAGACTCTGCAGTTCAGTGAGTGCCTTCCAGCTGAATGAACTATCACGTAGCGAATTTAAGAGCTTTGGTTGGCACGCATGTTTATTTACCTCCAGCATTAGATGTAAATGACAAGGCAGCAAATGATCATCCTTCCCCTTAACAAAGTGATCACAGTAAGATCTCTGCAGTACAGCAGTGACAAGGAAATGGAAGAGGACAATGTGTTCCCCATCTGTGACATGGAGCCATGTGGCTAATTGCTCCATCCTGTAACTGGCCACTCAGCAGCACAGAGAGAAACTTCCCGTGACAACCAGCTCCTTAATACCTGTTTTCATTGGTCAGCTCAGAAACTGCACCCTGCTGCAATAGTCAGCGAAGTGGAAGGTTTTCTAAGCAAAACAGCCACCTGCCTGCTCTTTGGTACTCACTTTCCACCAGCCAGTGAGCAGTTCTGTTGGCCACGAGGGGCAGATCAGCAGGAAGCAGCAGTTATGGTTTTGCAGGGTGCAGAGTCAGCCTGGTGCCCTCTTTATCTGAAGTCGGATGCTCCTTGGGAGCACTGTGACACAGATAATCCTTTGACTTATTTCAGAGCTGCTCAACAGGCAAGAATCTGGTTCAGCTGTCATAAAAGAGAGCTCTTTCATAAAGACGGTACAAAAATAAGTGTGATTTTTTCTGATATTCCAGTTACGTTCACATGCTTGTCCAGTGCACCCACTGGTCATATAGCTTGTGACTATGCTTTTCTTTCTTTCATCATTAATCTCTAAGCAGTGAATCTATGTGCAGGCAATCCTGCATGAGACAGAGCCAGCAGGAGACAAAATGAGGCAAAGAGGATTGCATTTGACAGAGCTGTTTAAATAAATTGTTAATTTTCTTAGAATACCGGGGGACCTGTCTGTAGCTCCAAATCTCCATAGCTTGTAATCTTATGAGCCATCTGTCTCCCTGTACGCTAGAGAAGGCTGCGGACTTCAGAAGATGATGAAATATTGGGATGTAAATATTGAGGGGATGGCAGATTATTGCAATACCTAATCCTGCATCTTGCAAGATGATGGGCTCCCTGGCCTCCCACTGTGGTAAGGGAATACAAGGTGTTCAGCATCTCCAAGGTCTGAGCTCCAAAACACACATACATTTGGTAAATTGGATCAATTTTACTGTTAGATATGATGAATGGATGCACCTGTGTTTCTGTATGTTTACTTTAAATTTGAACGTATATCTTACCCATTAAAAAGAAAAAAAATAACATTTTACGTTGTATTCAGTAAAACAAAGCAGAAAAAAAAGCAACAAAACAAAACAAAACAACACTCAACCTTTAAGATATGCTGTCAAACTGTGTCTTCACTCAGCTTTGTAGAGGACAGGGATTGGGTTAAAACTAACCAGTACTTATCAATTTTTTATAGGAGGGATGTCTTGGATGAAAAGAACTCATATCTTCTTAGTAGGTTAGGGCATATATTACATTTATGTCCTGAAATGCATAAACTCAGTACATAATAGGAGATCTTCTTTTTGGTGTAAATTAAATATTTAAAATGTGGTCTGTGGTGATGAAATTAATTTGGCTATATATCATCCTCCTGAAAAATGTTGTGACTTTGAAAGACAAATAAATGTATTTTCAACTCACAAACTCTTCAGTGTAATAATTCACGTCCTCCGTGGCTTTATATCTCAAGAGAGACAATATATCTTGTGGTAGAAGATCAGAGAAGAAATTTAGGAGACCTATGTTTCATTTCTAGTTTAAGAACTGAGAGGTTTAAAAGAATAGGAACTACCTCATATCTTTAGAACTATCCTTCACTCACTTCTCTTTAAGCTTTCCCATTGTAGCAGTATTTATCTATCTATATAAAGCAGTTTGATATCTTTGTATTTTTTTATACGGTTATCTATTATGTATTAATTATAATTTACAAAGAAACTATCAGACACACTTCAAGATACTACAATTATGTTTAGATTCATACTATGACATGTAACTGTGACATTTGAATAAATAAGAAAACAAGTACCTTCTCCCAAACTCTGAAAATAATCAACTGTGAAGCACAACACAAAATCACTCAGTTCCCTTTCTTTTAGCTATCTAATTAACAAAGCACCAACAGAGCCTTCTCCCAGTATGCCCAAATGAAGCACTGCACTTGTTACCTTAGCCCAGATCAGCCTCATAACACTGATTTTCCAACCCTATGTTGCTTTTTTAAATTAACTACCAGTCCATAATATTTTCTTATATACAGTTGATTGATAGAGCTTTTATAAGACAACTACCAACAAGACTTTTTGTGAAAGAAATAGCACAAATAACCAGCTTCACTGAATTCCAAGAAAAGTCTTATAAAGTAACTAAGAAACTGAAACTTTACCCTTCAGATAAACCCCAGTGAAAATATGGACCACAGATGTTTAAGGTCACTAGCTGGACAGCTGTTATTATCTCCATATGAACTATCTATATACATGTATATTGTCACCTACAGCATTGTCCAGACTTTTCACGAGTTTATTCTCCTGTATAGACCATTTTTCTTTGTAGAATTCCACAATATAACAATAAATGCCACTAAAAGAAGATGCCAGCACATTAGGCTTCTCAGGTGAACAGCACTGAATATTGACAAAGATCAGTGTTATGGTGTAATATTAGCACATATGTAAACATGTTGAACCAAGAATCAGGCTTATGTAATCTTTATAAAGATAGGATGGCGTAATGCACAAATTTGTAATGTAATTAATGGGCCACTAATGAAAATTCTTTTGAAGCTTTCATAATTCAGAAGTTCTCTGAGGGACATTAAAAATGAATTTCAGGCATTTGTTACAGAATATATCATGTAATTACTAAAATGGTTCTAATGCACTAGAAAGCACATGGCAGTAGACAGAAAATGATGCTACCAACCTTATCAAAAATTCCAAAACTGAAGTATCTACATGTTATATAACAGTACTCTTGCTGGACCTTTATTTGCACACACTACAAAAATTAAAAGCACCCATCTTTGTCTGACAGGTGTCAATTTTGAGAGCAGTTTAAATCCTACTAGCTTTTTGAAAACAATGAATATGCAATTCAGAAGAATACAGATTCTTTTCTTCTGACTACAGACTATTGGAAAATGTTATAATCTCATTGTTCTAAAAGAAACAGCAAATTGAATTCGAATATCTAGTACACAAAACCAGTGTCCCATTAAAAAATGTCAATCTACAAATTCTGCCTTGAGAAGAGGTTTTCAATCATCAATATTCTAACCATGTTACTTGACAGCTCAGTAAAGACCTGCTGGATGCACATCTTAACTTTATCCATGTTATTCTAATGCTGAAGGAAAATTGCTCCTTAAAAGCATCTCAGCACATGTATAAAAGAAGGGAAGAGAATATATATTTTCACCTCATCATAAGATATTCTGTCCAAAACCAAAATAGTGCATTACCCAGTTTGTTTTTTTCACAATTGCTAGTTGTTTCAGTGGGAGGTTGCTGGGCCTTGAAATGAAAACTTTGACTTATAATTACATAAAAATTCATCCTAGTCTTAGTTTAACTCATGAACCAGAGATGCAAGTTTATTTTAACCACTTTGCACCAATGCATAGTGCAATCCAAATGCAAAAAATATACAATATAGTGCAAGGTGATTTATAAATATTACAGAAGAATTTTTCTTGACAAGGCATAAGAACACAGATACCTATGTTGTTGTATACAGAAGACCTTTCTTGCATTTGGATTTCTAGGCAGAATAAAACAAATACCAGAAAGCTTTAGCTGGCTTGCTTTTGTTTTTGCATTCTTTCATATTTATATTAGACACTTCACTTTCTAAAATTATTGGACTTTTTTTTTTGAACTATGATTTATATAACAGTGGCTTTTTACTTTTCACTGATTATTTTTCTTTTTACCTCGTGTTTAGATTGAGCATGCTGCAATGGTTAATATAGCAAATACCAGTTCAAACTTTCTGTACGTTAACATTTTGAGAGCTGGAGACAATATCCTTTGAATCTAGAACTGTTACTCACCTAAGACATCTGCACAGGACTGGCAGATATGAGAAGCACTTACTGTGCACTTACAATGGCAACTGGAGGTCAAGCAGAATTCCTGACATTTAGCTACATAAACTGCTCTCCTGTTCATGTGAAAACATGCATAAAAGCTTCCAGATACAAGAGATAAGCTGCTTTATGCTTGTATTTGTCATTTGGTCAGGAAAATGAATATGAAGAATGTAAACAGCACAATTTAGAATTCAACATGAAGAATAAAATTGTGGGCCTACAAATCTTGGCTCTCACCTTCATCTCACAGTGTTAAACCAGTTAATTATACACACTGGTCTGGCAAGTGTCACAAGCAGTGACAATTCTGAGCTGCAGGAGTCCTGCCTCTTGGTGTTAATACTTTTATCTATTCAAGGTTTGCAGATACTTTAACTTGCAGTATGAGAATACACTAAGATATTCTCAACGATTTGTTACTACAGGCAAAAGCAGATGCTACCATCATCAAGCAAACTCACACAGTAAAAGAAACAGACTCCCAATCTCTCTCAGAAAAGTAGTATAGAAACATTAAATATTTTCCATAAAACAGTGAAATCTCCGCAAGAAACGATCCTTCTTATGCAACCTGCTCTCTGAATTATTTTTAAAAAGTTATCTCCATATCTCTCGAAGCTGAAATTTTTGCACCTCTGTCAGGAGACAATCTATCTCAAACACTCAATTTTTGTCAACTTCTTGATGGTGACACTGGTCCCACTTAAAAAACTGGCACATATGGCTGAAATGTTTTTACACTACCACTGAAAAGTGATGGTTTACAGCAGCTGAAAAAATTTGCATCTTGTATTTTGGTACAAATTCCCAAGAAGGTGTTTTTGTTTTATGGTTGGAAAATTTTATTTTCTGTTTCAGTGAAGATTTATGTACGAGGAATAAAATACAATCAGAAAAAAAACAATATGAGATGGGATGCTCATTTGCCTGGGAAAGCACATGCCTGTATGACCTAATAGTGCTCCATTACCTGTTTCCAACACCATTTTTAAGTGGCCAATATTTTTTTTGATTGCCACATTTCTACAGACAAAGCTGTTCATTGTAATACCTACTGCTAAAATAGTTTTCTGTGCTCAGGTTTATTTTTAAATTCAGTTTCCATTCAATTTCAATTCCAATATAACTTAACTGCTCAGAGTGACACCAGATCAAGTTAGCCATGGCTTTGCATGATCACCTCTTGGAAACCTCCAGGGATGGAGAACCCATGGTATCTCTGGGCAGCCTGCTCCGGTGCTGTTCTACCCTCCTAATTAAAATGTTTTTCCTAATGTTCAGCCCAAAATCTCTCAAGGTGCAACTTGTGGCCATTGCCCCGTTACATGATTTGCCAGTATGACAAAGTGCCTGTCTCTGTTGTCTTTGTAACCCCCTTTCAAGTCGGTTGCCCTTAGCTTCCTCTTCAGCTGAGTAAACAAGCCTTTCCTACTGAAAAAAAAAAAAAAAAAAAAAAAAAAAGCATTTCTTTTTATAGGGTAAATTAAAATAACACTTTCTATTTAATAGCTGAATCATCATTTTCTGTGTATTTTTAGTTTGCTTTCCTGGAGAATAGCAGATGTCATTTAATCTCTGAACAGGGCCTGCTTTCAACATCAGCCTTGCTACACATTTGATGGTAACAGGTGAGTTTAAAGATAATATTTCTGGTACTAGTAACAGCACAAAAATATCAGTTTAACTTACAATGCTATCAATATCTATTAGGGTTCTGTGACACGGGTAGTTAATGCTATTCTTTTGTAATTCTATCCATAAAAATGCTACATCCCCAAATTACCATCATCAGTGGTTGACAATCTGCCACCTTTCTCTTGAAAGCATTACTTCTCTGACATGTTATAGGATACAATAGCAAATACCTGGTTGTGGGAATCCATGAGTACTTTAAAATAAATCTTACATTACATCATTGTGAATACAAAGCTCTTGTATGTGACTTGCTATGTTTTCTGTGCTATATTGACTAAACTGGATCAGGCTGCATTAGTACTTTCAGGGAATACCAGCACCTAAATTCTTCATATATTGGTTCAAAAAAACCAACCAACCAAACAAACAAACAAACAAAAAAGTAGGTATTTGAGCATTTATTCCTATATGAATACCCCCAAATCACCCCAGCACAGAGAATCTATGCTCCTCAAAATGGCCACCTGTCGAAAGAAAACTCCAGGTAAATTCTGATTACAACTGTGGTGATATTGGGACATAAAAGTGGTAGCTTTCCAAGCTACTTTTAAGACGAAAAGTAAATAAAATGATATTTGAAGGTCTTACTTTATTCTTCTGTTTTGTAATAAAGTTTCTCATTGCTTTTGTTCTCATTGTGAAGCAGGATGTGCAGGAGTTAATAAAACGATGCCCTTCTGCCAAGCTTGCTGTGAATGGCAGGGCCTGTTCTACCACACACTACTCCCTTCAAAAAGGTTCATCCATTTATGGCCACCCTTTCATTTTCCCACTTATCATAGAATTCAAAGAAAATCACTAAAGGCAGAAAACATTCAAGACACTCTATTGTAGAAACTGATTGTTATGACCTGCTTGAAAATATCTTCTACATATAAGCGAAAGGCTAATTAAAACAGTGAGACCTTCCAACCCATGCCCATACTGTCCATACAGTCTTCAAGACAGGACTGAGTAATTGCAGGTAATTATATATTCTTATATTCTATATATTATTATATATATATTCTCTACCAGCATCTGCCTTAAGGTTCCTCTCACATTCTGGCTGAGGCTTCCTAGAGGGTTTCAGGCCAGAGCACACAGAAGGACGTGAAACACTTGGCCCCTGAGCAGCTCGGCTGGGCAGGGTGTAGGTGCAGGGAGGGAGGTGTGGGCTCCCAGCAGGGCTCCTCCCTTGCAGCACCCCCTGCTATTTGCTTACCGAGATGAGGCCACTCCTATCCTCATCCCCTTCTCAGAACTGGGCTGTTGCAATGCAGTTGTCACTACATCTCTACCACACTCCTGTGAATGACTACAAAGATAAAAGGGCAACTAAAGCCATGAGCTTGTACAATGCCAGAGCGCTGTTTTTAGTTAATGTAACAAAATCAATTACAATGAAAAAGTTTCAGAAACTTTATATGCAATGCTCAATAAAACCAAGAATTTTGGCAGGACTTTGGCAAATAAAAATATTAATGCTATGAAATCGCTCTAATCATGTAACAGACTTTTTTTTTTTTTTCTGTTTAGTTTTCATCACATTATAGGCATATTGTTTATATATTGCTTAACGACACAGATTTACAAGAGAAAGAAGGTGCTGAGTTTTACAGAGGAGACCTAATGTTATTAATCTGTCTGTGCCCATGGGCAGTTACTGCTCATCCTGGGTCATCTTTGCTCATGATCTTTTACGACAATTGGAGAATTTATTTCAAAAAATGAAGCTAAAAAAATCAGAAAAATTTATTCATCTCTCAAATACAGCTGACTGCAACTCCAACATAGAAAACAAGAGTGCAGAGGACCAGCCAGATTAGAGAGTGACAGGGAGTACTATAATGTGTTTTCTTTGTAAATCAGACAAAAGACATGTTTACAAAGAAAAAAAAAAAAAAAAAAAAAAAAAAAAAGGAAAGCCTTCCATAATATTAATTTAATGTACTAATTTAAATTGAGCTGTGATTTATGAGCTCTGCTGCCTCACCAAGAAGTACTGTAAAAGTATTGTACCCTGAAGCCAATACTTTGTCTTTAGATTGTCTTTTGGGACTGAAATGAAGTACAACAAAAGACATTTTACATATCCTTGTTTCAAGTTGTTTCTTCCTATTGATTGGATAATTTCTCCTTCCTTTTGCTGAATTTGAAGGGATTTTAACTTTCATTTATTTTCAAGTTTCAAAATTCACATTAGTAAAGAGTTTTTAAGAAGTAATCACTGTGGCAATTCAAATATCATCTATGTTAATCCTAACAAACTGCATTCAGATAACATTAATGGGCTGATTTACAAGTAATAAAGCAAGGATGGAACTATGCTTAATTTATCCTGCTGTGTTCAGATATTACCACACATATGGCAGAGGAGATTACCAGCAGTTCTCACGATTCTTGAGGCATAACATCAGATTAATGATGGAGTAAGAAGGTCAGTTCAGGTATAACGCCACCTTTTATCCTGGATTAATTCAGGGCTAAATTTTGGCCCAATTTAACATAAATTTTAATTTTACTTGCTGATTGGGGTCATTGTCTTATAGCAGAATAGTGGTGAATTCTTTGTCTGAAGGAGATGGAGGATTCCCAACCCAAGAGGTTAAATATCTCATTTACTCTCTCACTAGTTCAGGTTCTGGATAACAGAAGTCAGTACCTGCCTTCACACAATTATCGAGGAGAGAATGTTTGCTCTCCAGATGTAAAAGTTAATACTAAACTAGCACCACTGCAACATAATGAAACAAACAGGGGAGACAGCACAGACAATATTTCTGGTGAATTTCAGGCCATTTGGGAAGAATAAAACCAATCACGTATGCAGATGAAAATAGTTAATCTGTCTGCTTAAACAAACTGCTCATCTTCTTTATGAGAAAGAAATGAAAAAGAACAGTAGGTGAAGAAACTAAAAGTATCTGATAACACAACTTGGTCTCAAATGAATTAATTGTTAGAGAAGATAGTTATTACCCATAAAATTAAATGCTATAAATATAAACATTGCTTGAGAAAAACTGATATATCTCCAAGATTTCATATACAATCTCTAGCTGTTTTCTGATAGATTAATTATGTCCTAATAAAACCATAAAAAAAGCATTTAATTAAATGCGAAGTCGTGTACTCCCATGTAATAGAAACATCAGCATGATAAATGCTGTGCAGCTGTAGTGAATACATTGTAATACCTGTGTTTATTGGAAAGCAAAGAGAAACAGGTGTGGTCTATGGAGTAAGCAATGGATTTAAGGCTAAGAGAACAGGTTTCTAGGTCAGGGATAATTCCTGATGTTTATTTTGTTTATGGTTATATTGATTTTTAAACCTCAGTTACAAAACAAACAAAAAAAATTGCTTCATGGCACTATGGGAGACTGAATTCCTCATACTTGGTATTGCCTCTTGAGATGCAAAGTGCTCTGAAAATTAACTTACTCAGTTTACATACAACCCTTTTTTCCTTGGCTTGAAATTCAACATCTAAACCCAATTTTAAGAAGGATCCCAGCAGATCCTTCACTTTCATTTAGAAAGCTGTTTGTACTAACATAAACTGTCAGCCTTTACTTCCTCTCTTCATCTTGTAAGAGACACACACAGCTTTTGACCACAGTAAAGTGACAGCCAACTAGGGTCAGCACACTAGTCTTTCCATTGAGTGGTCTCTGTTAAAACCCATGAATAGATGAGAGTGGCCGTGGTAGCACTGTGACCTCCCGTAGTTATTAATCAGAGGTGAGATACGATTGCCTTCTGCATGCTCCAGCCAGGCACTGCCTGGACAGGCATGACAGGCAAGGAGAGGCTGAGCTGGCAGCTCTATGTATGGATGGCTCCCAGATAAGCAGATAGGTGTCCAATTTATTAGTGGTTACTCTGATTAGAAAGGCCCATGATCAGTGCCAGAATTAAAGCCCCCTGAAGCTAAAGTGCAGCAGCATAGGTGAGATGGATAAGAAGACAGAGAGTGGAAAGCCACAGAAGAGAGAGAAGACAAGCAGAAGGACAAAACATATGATCAAGAAGAGAAGCTGACCCAGTAAAAGTCTCTCATAAGCAGCAGGGAATTGTTCAGTGGTCTCACATGAGCTGAGGTTATACAGACCTTGAGCACAAGAGTGACAAGTTCACTTGGGGTTGTGCTGGACTAAAGTATGCTATAGAGGAGCTCCCACATACGTCATCTGGACAAGGGTGACCTGCCTCATTTTCTTGCCTTTGGTAAGAAAAGCTGCAAGCTAACAGTGTTTTTGTGCTACCCTGAATGATCCTTGTCATTAAAAGTGATTTATTAAGCCAGATGATGAAGACTAATGCAGAAATCAAAATAAACGTCTACTGTTACAGATACTGGAAACTTATATTTCAACTGTGTTTTATGAGGGAGTTGGAAGGCTCCCTAAAGATTGAACAAGGGGTATTGTGGTGGAGTGCCTTGTGCTCCTGCTCCTCCACCTGGAACATCTAAAATATCTTAGTGTCCCTGCTTATTTTGCTACAGCCTCAAAAAATATTCAAGAAGCATTGATGTCTATAACCAGAGCCTTGAAATTAAGGCATGGTTATTTTTGTCACTAAGAACCTTTCAGGAAAAAACATTGGTTAGGTTATTTAGCACATGAATAATAATGTGCATCACAATCTCATCTTTTCCAATTCATTCAGATTTGAATGAAATTGTTAGATACACAAATTGTCAATGGTTTCTAAAAGGCAGAAGATTAAAACATTGTAATGTAAACAACACTTCATCTGCAGATTTCTTAGGCCCGTTTCCTACATTATGTCTGAAATCTTCCTGGTCATTTGAACTTTTACTGTGAATGACTACTTATCCAAAGTGATCAAGAAGCTACCTGCAAAGAGAAGTACCTTTCCTACTGAGGAGCACTGAGAACAACTGCCTTTATCACAAGAGAGATCACAGGACTTCCTAAAGCAGTGCCTGTGGAATAAACCGAAACACACAGCATGTGGAAACACAGGTGTGTGGAATGGTTCCTTATGGGCTTTGTTTTGCTCAGGGAGAGGAGGACAGGAGATGCTAAGAGCTCTGGGCAGAACTCAGTTAATCGAGCAGACACCTACACTCAGTAATCAAAATTAAACTTTTATAGAACCTATTTGTTAAAATACAAGATGATGACATTTCCAAGACCTTATAGACTTTATCACTACCAACCTGGTGCTTACTTACGACCCTGTTATATTTCTGTTTCTTCAGGAAGGCTGAATAAATACCATTGATTTTAAATTGAGTGGGGGAGGAGTGAAAGGGGAAAGAGGAGGTGCACACAGAGGTCACTCCAGAAATATTCTACCTACCAGTAAAAAAAGGTTGTAAACATTCGTTGTATTACATAGTAAATTTAAATAGAAAAATGAAGTATCCAGAAATTCAGCTGGGGCTCCACCAGCTGATGATACTGCTCAGACTACTTGATGAATCCTTCCTTACTTGACTTTTTGCATCCCCTTACTCAAGATACACAACTTTCTGTCAACTCTCCACACAACAATGATAATATTCTTAGCCAAAGATGGTTACTATCTCATACAGGAAAGAATATGTATATCTATAGTTTTGTTAGTATAGTTTTATATTATTTTTTTCCTTCTCAGATGTGAAGGAAGGAATACAGACACAAAGTGACATTACCACCATATTACAATGTCTCTCAGTCTGACCCAGTTCTGCAGTGAATCACTACACCTGAATTAAAGAAAGTCTTACTGTTAAAGTTATTTCTGTGGACATGGGGGAGTGCAGCACTTTTTTTTTTCTTTTTATTACTGGATTAAATATTTTGCAGCATACTCTAAAGCACTTCAGGGCTTCCTTATGAAAGAAAGCTATAAAAGCGTATTTAAAATGCTTCACCTCTATGACAAACAGTTGTATTATAATGGAAAAACGACAGGGTATGAGCTAGAATTTATTAAGCTTTCTTATGGTGAATAATGTTTAGATTAATAACAATTAGGTAGAATAAAAGCATGATATGAATGTGACTAAAAAGAAATATTTAAGCAATGTGGTAGTTATTAATAAGTCAATATAATTTTTGACAGCTATCTAAATATCTTAAGAACCTTTTCAAAGTCATGGTCCATCTAGATGCAAAATCTGTGTTTATTTAAATATTGCATATCAAAAGAAAGATAAATATGCAAAAGGTAAACACCAAAGTATGTCTATATTCTAAAGAAAACAAGTTAACCAATGGGGAAGCCAGTGGAAAGTTTCTGATGGTACTTTTAACAAATTTTTAAAGATACTTTGGTGCCGAAAGATGCTGATAGATTTGTATGGGATTTTAAAAAATGTCCTAAAAGTCCTGAAGGATTTATGTACTTAACATCATTTATGAGAAAAGCCCTTGCTGATGATTTAATACGCAATTACTTAATACTACATAGTATTTTCATCGAAGTCTTAAACTCTAGTCCAGCACTCCATTGATTTACCTGGGGCCCAATATTGGCTTAAAGGTTGTTTATAGGTTTGGGGTCATGATGGCTAGCACTTAGAAACTGAATAATAAAACTCACCTAAATTATACATGGCTACTTTAAAAATAGACACAACACAAATGTCACTGGCATCATTAAATAGTAAACAGTACTGTCTTTCAAAAACCGGAGTTAGTTATTTATTATGTTGTGTGTCCATAGACACCATATAAGAAAAAAAAGACGCTTACGCTTCATTCACTTTCTGCCATCAGGTTAAATAGTACATGCATTTCTGACAGACTAGAACAAGTCCAGAAGGTATTATATAATAAGGGGAAATACACAGATTCATGCTTGTTTTGATAGTGTTCTGCACAACCTGACTGCAGACTGGCTCTGCCAGACCCGCTGAACATCTCACCCCTGGGCAATGGGGAAACCAGTGGCCACGGAGAGCCATCACAGGACATGAGGCAGCTCGGAGGTGGACAACAAATGCCATCACTATTTGCAGCAACAACAATTTTCCACTGTGAAAAGTTAAGGAGTGGAGCATGTTGCCCAGACAGAGAGAATTTTCCATCCTCAGAAATTGCCCACATCTGACTGAACAAAGCTTCAAAGGCCTAGCTTTGAAGCTGTTCCTGTTTAGAGCAGGAGGCTGGATAAGGTGGCCTCCAGAGTTCTCCTCCAGCCTTAGTTTTCTATGAATCTTTTCCTGTGAAGCCTAGAGGAAATGGACAAGATCACTGTGTCCAGTCCTCAGCTGGGTGCTGACTGAGGCTTGCCCAGAAGATGCTTAGTTGAAAGTTTGATAGCAGCTGCCAGCAAAGCAGTCAGTATGGACACAAACCACTGAGACCCCAACAGAAGCTGTCATTTTTAAGGGAACAAATTTAGCCACTAATTTGACATAAATACCCAAAATAATAAATGTGTCATTTATTCTTTTGTAATATGCTATAAATTATCCTTGTTTGTGTGCCTCAGCATGACCAACTGAAATGTAACTGTTCTTTATTGTTCTAAAAAATTGCACAGACCCTCTGTCAATTTGCACTTGCTGTATGCTACACCACCTCAGTGACAAAATCAACTTTTTAGTCACTTGGAAAATAAATAAGCCACAGAAAAAGCATAAGATAAATTCAGTCTAAGGAGATATTAATTTCAAATACAAAGTAAAATTAAATTTTACCTGTAGTAACTTGCTGCAGCCTTTCTAAAAAAATATAATATTAATTTTGCAAAATCCTGTTGGAAATATTTGCCAGGTGCTTCAGGTTAAGAATACACTTAAACACATGCTTAACTTTTAGCATAAGCTTAAATTCCATGAAGTTACACACACTTAATATTAAGTATTTTTTTCCAATGCCTTTTCTGAATGAGTACAGTTGTTTCACTTTTCTACATACAGTTAGTCCCTTCTATCTAAGGGACTTCCTAAGGCTACCAATCTTACAGAGAAAATGCTGCCAACTGAGAATATTTCATGCTGCTACTATTATTTTCATCAGTATCTGATCTAATGGTGGTTGCTATCGCTGTCCCCCAAAATAGTGCAGTAGAGGCTACTTTGCACAGTAAAAGAATGAAGAATTGACATGAGAAAGCAATTATGTGGGAAACATTGAATCAAGCATTCCCAGATGGTATATTTATATTGAGAATAAACTGTAAGGGAGCCAAGTTGGAAGTCTGTGAAACTTCCACCATTGTTAAAGGGACACTGTCCATTTGTCTTGGGCCCCCAAACTGCAAGTGAATTTTGCAAAACTTGGGATGAAACACAAATTATTAATTAAAATTCAAAGCACTATTTTTATTTATTTTAATAAAAGTATCAATTTCAAGTCAGTAAGAAGTCTAACAGCAGCATTAAGCAGAGGTGCATGAATCCGAAAAAAAACCTGGATGAAGACAGAAGTCAGGCTGTGTGTTTTCTCGTGTCATAGGCTAGGCTTTGTGCAATACAGAAAACAAAAAGGAAAGTGATAGATCCCAAAAGAGGTATTTGAAAACTGTTTCCATTGTAATGAACAGCATTGTCAGGTCAGCATTTTTTATTTTTTTAAAAAAGTACAAGCTTGGTTGACAGCAACCCTTTAAAGAAAACAGTCCATTACATTAAATGTCAACGAAAAAGAATGAGTAATTGCTCAGATGCAGCAATGCCAGCAGCAAGAGCAACCAAAGCAGAAAACAGATTAGGCAAGATCTGCAAATACTCTCAGGACTATTTACATCACAACTCAAGATATATGTAACTAAAATCCCCATTTTAATAAGAACAGACATTCTTCTTCAGTCCTATTTAGCTTTTGGTGTAATGAGATGTAAAAATTAAAAAATAACAACTGTAGCAATTTTATACTCACCAACAGAGGTAATGTTTAATAGTGTATGTTATCTTTCAGCCTTTTTTTTTTTTTTTTTTTGAGACCAGAAATGGACTACATTCAAGACCTTTCTTTTTTTTAGTTTTTTATTTCAACTATCCAGAGGTTTGGGTCAGAGAAACTTTCATCTCTCATAGAAATTAAAAGTCTGCATTTTTCATTTGAATAAGTGTTTATATCTACCTTATGACTCTAAAATATAGGCTGAAAAATGGGCATTTTCTAGTGCATGTTGCCTACAATTTGAGCAAGAATTAGAAACTGGAAGAAAAAAAGCTTCTCTAGATGTGTTTAAACCTCCCAAATATCTGGGTGAAGTTCACCGGTTATTTCAGCTGAACTTGTTCACCCATATCACGGCAAACCTACAGCAAATCTGAATGGAGCAAATTAGAAATTCACTAGAATTTCTTCTCCATTATTCTACAAGAGTATGTGTGATGCAATGAACATGTAATCCAGACTGTAGCAATGTTGAAAAAAACCTGGGAGCCGTGGAATATTCCTAAATATTGCAAATTCTTCAGGCCTTTCATTCTTAGAACAGAAGTTGGTTAACTACAGAGAATGAAATTTGAAAAGAAGCAAAACCAAAGTGATGTTACTGTAATCTCAGGGCTTTATAGACTACTTTCAAAGTCCCACTGAGTTATAGCGGGCATGCAAAATTGTCCCTTTCCTCTTAGTGCTAAGTGTGGCTGGGCATGACTTGGCATCGCACCTCCAGCAGCTCTGTAGCGATCACGCCCACTTCTCACACACACAAGCAAACTACCTGCTGCGATATATCATCTAGTTTATTCACAGACCCTCCAGCCAAATGAAATATTTTGTAAAGCCACTCATCCATTCCACTTGACAAAAAGTTATGCTGTTAGAAAGATTTGAAATGGTCATTAGAGAAAAGGAAGATGGTTCCGGTGAATAGCCAGAGCCTGGGACAAGTTGAGTTTTGGACACCAAGGACATTACTCATGTAAAAGCCTGGGCCCAGCTTCCCTCAGAAATGGGCAAAGTTCCCAATTCCTTCAGACATCTGTTTGATATTACTGCATGTAGACTCACCAGGGAAGGATTCAAGGAGAGCAGAGCTGGCTTGACCATGGAGGCAAAAGCCAAATTTCCAAAGAGGGTTTAGGGGGTCAGAGGGAAAGAGGAGTTGGAGGGGTAAGCTGGATTCAGGAAGAAATGAGGGACAGAACAGCTCCAGGGTGGGAAGGACCTCCAAGGTTAACACAAAGACTGGGAATGAGAGAGGAGGGCACAGTCTCAGGAGGACTGAGAGGTGAGCAGAGGAGCATCAGAAGGGGCTGGGTGGGAAAGGGTTACCAGGCGGAGTCATGGAGCACAATGAAGGTGGATGCTGCCCTTCCCCTCTCCTTCCCTGCCTGTCCTTCTTCTGAGCCCTGCCCTGTTTGCTTGAGGAAAGGAAGTGCTACTCCTGCTGGGATGCCTGAGGTACCTGCTCTCAGCCCCATCCTCTGCCTCCACCCAACATGAGCAGAAGCAGCCTCCTCCTCCCTCCCACACCCCAACGGCTCACTCTTGATTTTTCCAGCCCCTGAAAAAAAAACAAAAGAGACTGGCCTGGATCTGGCACTTCCAGTGGGGAGGGAGGACAAGGGATGGGCTGAAGACATGAAAGCAAGTGGGAACAGTTTTGCAGCCAGCTGCGGAAGGATGAGTCCCCCAGCAAGAGACCCCAGCCCTTCCCTGAGGGACAGGGGTGGGACACTGCTCGGGATGAAGTGATCAGTGCTCATGCCCACAATCTCAAAGGGCACAGACAGACACAGTTCCTCCAGGGGACATCAGAGAGCTGGCAATGGACTGTCCCACTGGGCTGGCGGTAAATCCGATGAAGAAAATGAAACTAATGAAAAGAGTGCTTTTTAGGGAGTTGCAAGAACTAAGGGGAAAAAAAGTGCATCAAAATGATTATATAATCTCCTGGAATAGATCAGTGAAATGGACTAAAAAAGGGAGACTTCATCCATGAGTAGGAAGATATGTTTCTGCACCGTGCAGCATGAACAGATAAGTTCAGGAACCGAGAGATAATGCGAATAATCATTTCTTCAGATGATGCCAGAACATAAGCGAGGCTTAGAGAAAGCACCGTGCTGGTGAACACACACTAAAATGAAAGCAGAGGGCTGGCACTATACCTGAAATTACTTTTATTTATAAACAGCCAGATAGTCTGCCTTTTTGTTTTGAAGTGCCTTGGATATTTGTTAGTAGACAAAAAGGCAAATAAATCACTAACACCTGAGCAAGAGAACTGAAACGAGCACAGCATTGCTTCCTTGTTCTCCTCTAAACGGGTGAGCTCACAAGTTACCCTAAATCACACAACCAGCATATGGTGCGTCTGGCAGATTAGTGGTGGCACACACGGAGCTGCACGGAGCTGGCCCTTTGGCGCATCAGTTGGTATGTGCTGGCCAGACAGGTGCTAGCCACAGCCCCAGAGAGCCCTGCCAGAGCCCTGCAACGGGCAGCAAGGCCCGGCTGCTCACAGCAGCTGGCACCAGATACAAGGGCAGCAGCACAACGCGTCCCACAGCTCCCACTGGGGGAAAAACTCCCCTGAACTCGCTGCTGGTAGGAGTAAAAGGTGAGTGTGGCCACTAGGGTGTGACCCAGGGATGGGTGAGGAGGAGAATAGTGGTAGCTCACAGGAAAAAAAATAAAATACAGAAAACCTCTGCATCTGATTGGAAGAAAGTGCAGCAGCAGTCTGTTATTGGCACAGTTTTCCCAAACAAGCTATGGGGCTGCAGTCCGATTTCAGACAGCAGATCTGGGTCTCCTCTAACTGAAACAAATGGGTATTTGCCAGCTACTTCAAAGGAAGTGTTTAAAATGAGACTGTTAAACAGCTAGGAGAGCTGATGTAATCATATGTTAACCCAATTATCCTTTCCAATATGTATTTGTCAGCATTTAAGCCCATCTGCCATTGTGGGACCCAAGAGCCTAAATTGTACAGGTCCCTCTTGAGTGCTGGTCCTGGCTAACCTAACAAATTCTGTGCCATATGCAAATTTTAATCTGCAAATGTTCTCTCTCATTTCCAGACCCTATAAAACAACTGGTCTTCTTATGGGCACTCTGTAGTTAATTCTTTGCCACTCTGGAATTTTATCAATTTTTCTATTTTGTCTTGTACTGCTTTACAAATCTCTAATCTACAGCAGCAATCTACCTCTAAGCCTCTGAATACATGGCTGTCTTAATAGCCTCTTTGGAGAGACTTTGCAAAAACAATAAAAAATTAAAATAACATAAAACAAACAGCTCCTTTTTTCACTCTTACGTTGACACAACAAATAGATGCTGGTGATGTATTTTTTCTTTCCAATAAAATATCCCTGTTTATTGCTTTTTTAACTTCTTTCTTTTTCTGCAGGTGTTTTATTATTCTCTCTAGTTACTTTTTAGTCCATTTACCTGGGACTTCAAAGAAATTCCCTGGTTTCCAATTTCTAGAAATAAGCTATGTTTTTTTCAGTAAATAGGTGCAATGCCTACTATCCAAGCTGATATAAATTCAGGTAATGGGATATCTTCCGGCAGCAGATAATCTGTGCCTCAACCAATCTAATTTAATTCATATGTAACTACAGCCATAGTGGGACAAACAGTGGGACAAAAACTCAGTTAAAATGTTCACTACAGTATTCAAAGCTGTAATACTAAATGACAGTTCTGTTTTTATGATTTCAGGTAAAATAAAAGGCCTGTGATGTATTTTTTTTTTCAGTAACTCTGATGCTGCAAGACATTTTGAGGTGAAGGATCCTAATTCTCATTTTTACTACAGACTTGTCAATAATACTCTTGCAGGAAAAAAGATTCTTATAGTGTAAGTGAAAATCACTTCCAGTTGGATTACAAGGGTACTTGAGTACTATGTTGAGTTGAAGTTTGAGAAAAAAAATATATGTATTTCATGTGCATGAAAAATCAGTAGATATAAACTAAAGTAGGAAACAGTTTTCATTTGTATCAAGCAGTTTTCTTGCAGAAATGTACTTTGAATGGTTATTGCAGTTCATAGATGTAGGTAGCTAAATTTGTTTGAGCATCTAGAGTCTGTGTTTCAGAGACAGCCCTGTGCTAAGAGCATAATTTAACATTTGGAACCACAGGAAGGGTTCATTAGTATAAATGTCTGCAATACTAATCAAGGGAAATAATGTTCTAGTCTGGATAATAATTAACATTCAACCGACTTGCAAATGTAAAAACCAGGACCCTCAAAATACAGGCACCAATGAACTGAAGGAAACAGACATCTAATTTTTTTAACTACTTGAATTCCCTCTTCTAGCAGACTACCATAAACGCTTAAGGGAAATGATAGCAGCAGCATGCTGTGCTACAGTGAACACTGCATTGCATCTGGTGAATGGAGTCTGTACCTTCTGTTGTGCCTGGTATATCTTTTGTACTCTGAGAGACAGCCAAGTTTACTGTATCTGAATAGGAAAAAAAAAAAAAAAAAAAAAAAAGGAGAGGATTCCATCACGAACCTCAAATGTGAGTTAAAAGCAACAAAGTGACTGTGGTGTAATCCTTACTGCTTATATATGCCAGAATAAGATCAACAATTTTTTTCCAGTACAACCGCCAGAAAGCAAGCAAGGAATAGTACTAGACTAAACACAGAATGTAAAAGAGCATAGAGAATTGGGGTCTGTGCTAGAGGAAACATGAAACCCCAATGAATGGAGCAGAATAAATCGCAGACAGTTGAGAGCAGCATTATAGGTTCCCCACGTGGGTGCTAACAGCGGAGTTCCATGAGGTTTTGGCAATGATACAATATGCAATGACAACTAAAAGAGTTTGCTGAATTATTTAGGCATGAAATCAACACACCTCAGACAAAAATAGCCAATGTAAGTTGCGCAAAATAACTTAAAAATAAAGCACTGAGTCTGAGAGGGAATGCAGTGGGTTTTGTTCACCCAACTCTTTATGCTCTTGTTTCTCTGGAAACGCTCCTCAAGTGTAAGTGAGGATATCCGAGCAGAGTCTGTTCTGGAGGTAAATATGGCTGAAGGGGTTTTCATGCTGCGTGTCCTCTAGGGTGGGCTGGGAAAGGGAGGAGTTCTACAAGGAAATGCCTCCTCCTCCCTTCCTCTCGCTCTATTTAGCTTTGATTAATTCCTAGTAGTGCTGTCCCTGCATTCCCTGGCTTTATTTGTTTGTTTAATGTTGTTGTTGTGCACAGAACACAAGTGCCTGTGTATTTTCAGGGACGATGTTAGCTTTGCAGGAAATGCATCTTTTCCCTTTCCCTCCTCAACAAATTTTCTCCTAACTAAGATGAAGACGGTAACAATTGCCTTAAAAATGAATTGCTGGCAATTCATATTTATTAATTCATTTTCTTTTCCTGCATGTTACTCTCACAATATAAACATAGCGGGGTTTTTTGTTTGTTTGTTTTTAGCTTCTGTTGGATGTGGCATGATCTTGCTTTCATCATACAGATTACACAGGGAGAGCTTGGGAAAAATCGGAGTTGAGCGCAGAGGCTGTAATGTATTCGTAGCCCCTGAATGTTCAAAAGTGTATTGAAAGTGTTCAAAAGTGTATATTCACAAGCACATTTCAGACGATGCACTGCCCAGACCCTCAAACAGAGGGGCAGAAAATGTGAACTATCAAATATGCCCAGCATTTGTGGGGAAGACATGCAGCAGGTTTGGATTCTTGTTTTAAAAGTTAACAAATAATCCTTTTTAAAGGAATACTTGTCCAGGAGCTTTCCTGAGAGGAGGACAATTAGCCAGGAACCTTTCAGATCTCCTGTCTTTTCCCAGTATTGGCAACCAGGGCCTGGACTCTACGGACAGTCAGTATTGAGTTTATCAAACTTGAAAGGCAATATAAGCTAATGGTGCAATCCTCGGTCAAGGGCCTCAGGAGTAAAAGATAACATCAGGCTGTTAAAAAATAAGTAAAAGATAACATTCAGGATGTTGAATAAGAAAAGGGAAACAATGCCTCCCAAAAACATGGCTTAGTTTAGTGGCCTGTTCTCTTATCTCATTAAGAACTTCACCATCTTGCAGGGCAGGAGGTATTTCCTTCACAGCCACCTGTCTCAGGCACTTTTTCACTATGATAGCTCATTTTCCTTCTTCTGCAATGTCCCTCCCTACATCTCTAGCTCCCTTTTGCTACTTACAGAAAAGTGGGCTTCAACAGCAGGCTCCTCAGGATATTCCAGGCAGAGCCACGTACTAGCAAACTATCCAAACAGGGGATATGTGGTAAGACAGAAGGAACGAGCTTGCCACACCGTATGGCTGGCAGCGGTGAGTTATACAGAAAGACCATCACTTCTTCCAAGGAGGAGACAAGGTGTCTTCTGGCAGCTTTTGGCACTGGTTGTTGGTTTCCATAAGCTGAGGACGATTAGCTCTAGAGGAGGTCAGCAGGAGCAGGAGCCACTTCTGGAAGCCTGTTTCTATCTTACTAGAGAAGAGGAAATCACACAGGCAGCAAGACAAGTTTTCCAGCCTGAGTGCTAACTGAACAAGAGCTGAACGTTTTGGCAGCTCTGCACCACGCTGACACCATGACATTTTCATAGTTCAGCTGGGCTGAGCAAGACCCTAATTACCAGATTTAGCCAAGGTAGCCATGATACTAATTCATGCCACTGACTGTGCCAGGCGTGCAGCCCCAGCAGCACAGCTGAGCATGGCTGTGGATACAGCTAGGGCAGAGTTGCTTGTCCAGTACCGCAGCTGGGAGGCCTGAGGCTGCCCAAGGCTTTCCTTTCCTCTCCTCCCCTCTCTCTCTCCCCAGGAGAGCTGAACAGCAGTTGCTGTACACGTTAGGGGTAATATAGGGGACCTGAGAAGAGAATGAGCAGGAAGTCCTAGTGCCCATAATGCTACCCTGCGTTGAGAGACAAAGTCCTCCAGAGAACTGGTGGCTCCTGCCAAGCCTTGCTGAAAAGGTGTCCTGCTGTGGTGGAGAGTGTGGTCGGTTGTCTGGCATTGTGAAAGCTCACAGCTCACGCTTCATTAGAAGTCTACATTAATTGCATTCTGTAGAGTGTACAGAAATGAAGCTTTCTTATCAACACAGTATCTAAGAAATAATAACAGCAGTCTAAATCAGAGAAAAAGCTGCAGCAAAACTGGCCAGTAAAGCCTTCTAAAAGCAGATGATAAAAGATCAAATCATCATTAAATCACTTTAGTTAGATACAATACTTAGAAACGAGTGAATACAGCAACTTCTTACCCAGAAAGGATGTCATTAAGGGAACAAATATTATGATTAAATGTGAAAATAACTTTCTTTAGTACTCATTTGAAAAATATTCTGGAATTACCGAGTTTTATGATGAAGAAACAGAAGAAAAAAAAGTTAAATACACACTTATAGGACAACGTTTTTGGTTAACAGAAAGAAATGTCTAACATCAGAAAATCACGTGCCAGTGATCTGACAGCAGAAAAATAAAAATGTCTTTTTTTTTTTAGGGCATTGAGAAGGTCGTCTCTTTCTACTGCAGCAGATCAAATGTCTCAGCTTTAAAGAATGACAGAGAAAATGAAACGACAAGAAAGCAGCCAAAAAGGAATTTGATTATATGAAAATAAACAGCAGCAAAACTGCTATGATACTGCCATTTTGGGACTAGCAAAACCCCATATTTTAGTTTACCAGTTCTCCAGAAATCCTAGCCAAAAATCTTCTTTGATTCCACTGCTTATAGTAGATATACACAGAGAGCATGCATGTACAGTTAGACTTACACAATAAACACTCAAATACTAAACTCCCCACACCCACAGACTTCACCCTTTAATTCTCCTGGTTGTATTATATGAATGGAGTATTTACTTTTCTACGGTGGTGTACAATGAAGTTAGTGAAGATGAGAGTTGGGCCCTGATGCTTTGAAACTTGTGGTCCTGCTTCCTGGCTGTGCAAGGCAGTGGGAGTGGGAAACTGCAGAGCAAGAGGCCACCAGTGCCACTGCTGCTCCTCAGAGTATTCAGAAGGGTTTCAATTCAGACCACTGCAGTATGAGCTATTGTTTCCGCTGTTGTTTCTCTTGTAATCCATGAAGGTTATTTAATATGGTGTGGGAGGAGGAGAGTATTTAAATGAGAAGGGGAAACTAAGGGCATGAGAAAGAGTATGCAAGTGCTTCATGAGGGTATTCAGCATGTGACTATTTCTTGTAGTCTCAAAACAAAAAAATACCAGATACGTGAGTTTTAGATGTTACAGAAAAAAAAAAACTGTGCTTGTCTATCTGTCATTCTTAAAGTACTTTTCAAACTTACACTCCTTAAAATTCTAGTGGAGATATACTGAGTCTGCATTCATACAGGCTTCAGTGGGACCAGTGTTGTACTGCATAATGCACCCTCAATGTATTGATCTTGTTTCACTGCAAGGTAAAGAGCTACATTTTAAGAATCAATACACTCACTCTTCCCTAAAGTTACTACAGAGATACCTATTCTAAGTTGAATAATAGTGATGGAGCCCTCATGCACAGACCAAACTGCTAGGAAACTTATGATGTGAATAACATTCTATCTTTTTTCCCACCATGGTCTGGTTTGTATACAGTTTGAAATTTGATTTCAGTTTAGAAAGGTAAATAAAATGAAATTTTACTGGTGTCAAGAACAAATTTTATTTAACTTTCAACTTCATCCAAAACCAGGTTCTTGTAGTTGTGAATCTGTTTTCCTCCTGTTACGCAAGAATAATTTCTATCCAATTTCAAGAGATCATAATATGCATCAATTGCATTTAGCAATTTTCTTCATAAGTTTCCCTTGATATTTTTGCCTTTTTTTTTTTTTTTTTTTTTTAATTATTATTATTATTACCATTATTTTTTCCCTGACAAGCCAGGCCAGAACAGCCTACCAGTACCAACTTATTTCCTTATATGACAAGAGAACTTCTCCTAGCTTGCCCCTTTTGGTTATTTATCACCAGTGATCCAGGTCAGAGGCCCTTTTGGAAGAGGAATCAAGTGCCTGCAATTCTATAATGCCTTGTAAAGTATTTTAATCTTTTTTGGAATTTCCCGTTCTGGGCTTAGTAACACTTTCCAGGGGATTTTAAACTAAGACTTAAACTTAGAAATCCAGTTTAGTAGAATGGATTTTGAAATTTGTAAAATGACAGCCAGCAGAATCTACCTTAATATAGTCCTTTAATCATTCCCTCTTAACGACCAGGCATTATGAAAATGACCAGACATCCTGCACAGTGTTTATCAGTATAACTATCAGCATATCAACATTAGCATAAGAAAAGAATGTAAAAACTAATTGTCAGCATTTTTTTATCAACTGTTAGACCCGCAGATGCATGCAGGATTATACAGCTTCTATTCATGCTCATACTGAAGAACAGAAAACTCACATAGGTACAGCTCCACACAGAAAATTTCTTGTCTTACATGTGACAGGTATGATTATTACAGGCCATGGGAGCCTGCCTGGAAAAGCAAGGTCTGATCTGAAAGGTAAAACCACTTGATAGGATCAAGACATCTAACAGTCACCTCTCTAATCTAAACTGAAGAGGTATAATTTCCCCCTGAATCACAGAGAGATGAAATGATACAGCAAAATAAAGTGTGGAGATGTTCTAGATTGCTTCTAGTACACAACCAATCAGTCTCCTAAATTGCTTTACAATTGCTACTTAAATAAATGGAGCTAAAAGTACATATTAATGTTTTCAGACTTGTGAATATAGAAGACAAAATGTCCTATGCACATAAAATCAGAAGTGATTTAAGAAAAAAAATACTCAAACTTGATTGACTTCATGTTGGCATATCAAACAGTGAAATAAAGATTCTAAGGGTTTAAGTCTAAAAATCCATTTGAAAATGTGTTACTCCTTTTCTCAGAATTTTTATTTCCATCTATTTGATACGGACTTTGTAGACTTAGTGCTACATTCAAGGAAGAGAAAAGAATTAGCTGTGCTGCTATGTCACTTATTCACTGCTTGGGATAGACAGCACAGAGAAGAAAGAATCAGAGCTGTGCTGTCTGCAGCAAGCAGTAAGTAGCATCATCTCTGTAATAAGTACTCAAATCAGATTATTCCTGTTCTCAAGTTTTAATCTGTTTTCTTATGTTTGCATTTGGATTTTCATCTCTAAATAGTCCCCTCCTGACTACTAGGTACCAATATTCCAGGTCCCTTTTTTTTAATTTAGTATTATTATTATCCTATTTGAAAAGATCAGCTTTGCAGTTTAGCATGAGCTCCACTGGTTTTGTAAGGTCCATTTAGAGTCTGCGCTTCCAAGGCTTCTACAAATTAAGCATTCATTGGCTTGATGAGGAACTGTGTGGAGGCATTTTAGGAATTTGGTAGTACAGCTTTTATTTTCACCTTGCAAATAGAGAGTGCAGGCATATAACTTCATTCTTCCTGATGGAAGAATGCAAATAAAATACAACAAACTAAAGAAAAGGCGAGAGGCCTATGAATCTGGAGATGATCTTCATTTTTGGTGTAATCTAAATGAGCTTATTTTTGCTGAACCATGAGCACATTTAAAAACTTTTATTTATTTATGAGCGGTTTGCTGAAATATACATTAAGGTCCTAAGGTCTCATTTTTCTGTGTAGAAAAAAGGACACTGAAATAGTTGGAAAACTGATGTGCCGTAAATAAGGTAAGCAGATTGGAGGAGGCTTTTTTAGCAGTTTGAAGAAGAAATAGGATCACGGAGTTCTGTACTTGCATCAAAATGGATAGTAAGCAGAGTAGTGTCTGTTTGACTGACATAAAATAGCTGAAATCATGTTGGTAAGAATTGCTGTTTTTGCTCTGCCCCTTAGGTTAATGTAGAGAGAACATTCACTGTTTGAGTCTTGATCTCTCCAACCATAAAATGTGAAAGACAACATTATCTGGCTCAGGCGGATGCTGGGAGATTACGTAATGTTTGCACAGCTATTTTAAAATGTGAAGTACTGTGAATTATGAAGTATAATTGCTAAGAGTGAAGACTTAGCCTCTCTAAAGAAAATGAGAGAATGGCAGCTTCTGAAGAACGTTATTTTAGAGAGTGCCCTTAACCACCATAATCTACACTATTTATCTATTTATCTGTTAGAACTGATCAGAACAATTTACATGAAAAAGACACCTGACTGTAGTTGTCACTGAAGTGTACTCAATCCAATGAGAAAATCATTAACAAGTTAGCACTGTACTTTCAGAAAGTCCTCCTTTCTTCTACGCCTAGTCTTTATAAGCTACTTAGTCAATAATTTAATTCTTTCTATGTCTGTGTTTCAAGTTGGTTCAATCTGGGCTGCTAAGTGGTGCTTTCCTTCCAAAGGATTCATTTACTAAGGAATCCTCTTCGCCTTAAGTCTTTTATCTTGCATGGGTGCTGCTCTACTCATCACTAATTCACACTGCGCATTGCAGGGTACATCAACATCTGCATCTTCTGGATGGAAAGTTTTCATTTCTCCCCCTTTAAGAATATCTGTCATTCTGCAGTCCCAGTCGTCAGCTCCTAACAACCTTCCCAGCTGTACAGAAATGCATTCTGAATAAACATTGGAAGGAAGGAAGCATAAATATTTGACAGCATTCACAGTCAAGGCAGGTTATTAAGCACTCTGCATTTCAGAAGAATACTCAAGACTGTCTTCCAATGAAGTATTACAAGTGAGGCTCCAAGTGTTTTTTAATCTAAGTAAGCTTTTACTTCGGAAGAGGCTATTAGTGCCTGGATAGGAGAAGAGAAGATTGTGGACAGGCATAACATTTTGCAATTTCATTTTCATTTTGACTGCTTTTGTGATTATTATATTCCACATACCTGACTCTTTGTTACTTGGAATTTCAAGCATGTCCGAAACGGACACTGTAACAGAAGTTATAATGAGAAATGAATGACTTCTTCCCAATGGAGTTAGTTAATGCTTATCCCATAGGTCCAAATTTTAAGTGATTTGGTCATCTGAAAGACAGCTTGGTTCTCTCATTCTCCATATGGGAGATGTTTAATGCTATGGTGTAGTCATATAAAACTACAGAGGGAAGCATTAAGAAAGAGAACAAGCTGCTTTTATTCTTTCTCAACACCCTCACTAGAAATTCGACTATTTCTCCTATATAATGTATATGTGAATGCCCATTTAAGTATCAGTAAGGTAGGAACTGAAGCACAATACAGAAACATTATTGGAGGGACAGTCTAAGGAACATGTAAAAATCAAATTCTTAGACATCAGACTCAACAGTTACTTGGTAGAACTCATCATTTCTTTTAAACTGAATTCTAACATTTCTAGCTTTTCTCAGCCTACTGAGTTCAGACCAACTTCAATAACAGAATCACAGAATTTCTAGGTTGGAAGAGACCTCAAGATCATCGAGTCCAACCTCTGACCTAACACTAACAGTCCCCACTAAACCATATCCCTAAGCTCTACATCTAAACGTCTTTTAAAGACTTTCAGGGATGGTGACTCCACCACTTCCCTGGGCAGCCTGTTCCAATGTCTAACAACCCTTTTGGTAAAGAAGTTCTTCCTAACATCTAACCTAAAACTCCCCTGGCGCAACTTAAGCCCATTCCCCCTCGTCCTGTCACCAGGCACGTGGGAGAACAGACCAACTCCTACCTCACTACAGCCTCCTTTAATGTACGTATAAAGAGCAATAAGGTCGCCCCTGAGCCTCCTTTTCTCCAGGCTGAATAAGCCCAGCTCCCTCAGCTGCTCCTCGTAGGACTTGTTCTCCAGGCCCCTCACCAGCTTCGTTGCCCTTCTCTGGACCTGCTCAAGCACACCTCATTTAAACTAGCTCCAAGTATGTTTTTCTTCATTAAAATAATAGCACAATTACATGCACATCTTCCCATGTTCATAACAACACCAGCCATTTGTTACAAATCTACTTGGTGTACACATATATGATCAAATCATTGCAATCACTATCATACTCTTAATCTGTGGCCAAGTGCCATTTGTACTCTTCAGATTATTACATCTCTACTTTGGACTTATTCAGAATCACCTTAGACTTAAGCAGCATGTGGTCACAAACCAGCAGGTATCTGTTTAATTTTTTTTTCTCAGTGTTCTGTCTGCAGGCATAAACCTGTCTCTAAAATGAACTACTAGCACTATTTATTGTGTCCTCCATCAAATAGGATAACCTTTCTATTTTATAATGCCATTAGTATACATCTCCCCCAGCTGCACTGCCAAAACTACCTGGCAGCATGGTCTACAGTCCTTGCTCTCCCCATTTCCACGGAGCACAACCAAGAGCAGAGCCGTCAGCAGGTTGGTGGGGTGCCTCGCTTCTGCCTGTCCCAGGTCCCCTGGCTCATGCCTGAAAGAACTTAAGCATACATTAATGGCAACAAGTGCTACATCCTTTTAAAAGTCCCACTGAGCAACCTTCACATCCTTAGGTACCTAAAAACACATCCATAGCAGTTAAACTAGCTTTCAAAAACTGGGCCGTCCTAGATAACGAGGATATCTGTCATAAACCCATGAGCTTTGCAAGCAGGGAAGCGAACAAGAGCACTAAGGTATGTTCAATATCAGAACATGCATTTGCTTTCCTGATTGCATGCATTCTATGAGTATGTAACAGAAAAGCATTGTAGAATATTCCATGGGAATGGAGAGCTCCCTGGGAAGTCTATTAAGTAATTTGCTGTTCTGGACTGTCCTATGAGAGACAGCACTTGTGCTGACACTCATTTACACACTAGAGTCCTCTTAATGGTAATTTGCTGCCCTTACTGCTGTGGTCAGTGATCTGTTTAATTTCTGAAAACATTATGGTCCAGGCTGCTGGAAGGCAGAACATCCTCACTCCAACCCTCCTACCCCTGTGCGGAGCTCTACTGTGTCATCATGGTGAGTCCAGCTGGGGTTTCTGGCACGTGTCTGCACTGGCAGAGCCAGTTCTTCAGACTACAGAAAACGTAGATTACCAAGATTTTTCCAGTGATGTCAGTAGAGCACTTTCAATGTTGGAGTTTGGCAGGATAACATGCTGTATTGAAACATTTTTATTTTTTTTTACCTAGACTTTGGCCTAAACTTGATCTCTTTTCCAAACAAACCCAATCACTAAAAATTACATATAGAAATGACTTACACAGTGGATCTCTTTTGTGACCAAATAAACACGATCAAACAACATTTCCTATCTGAATTTCTTCTTCATGCTCTCTCTGTTCAGATTAATGTGAGATTTGCCATATAGTAGGGGATGCAACTTCTGAAAGTGCATATGCTCCAAGTAGTGTCTAGAGAGCATCCTATTCTCAGGAACATGCTCGTCACGTAAACAGCAAATCCATTTCCAATATTTTTTTTAAGGTAAGATTTAGGTTTGGCATAGTCTTTTGACCACAAGCTATAGAAAACAAGCATAGAAAACAAAAGACATAACTAACAGAAAAATGCAGCACAAGAGATAGTCCAGTTAACTTGACTGTACATTTACAAACCTTAGTAGAGTAGGAATGACTTTGTACATGCAAAAAATCTCACACTCTAGCCAAAAAGCAGACAAATTCAGCACTAAGCACTCAGCATTTAAGCATTTAATTCCTTTCTTCCAACATAGCAGCTATCACTAAAGGGTAAGAATGAGAGATCAGGCATCAGAATAACCAAGCATGTCAGTTCAGAATTTAATGATAAGCTCCTGACAGAAAAGGACAAAAATCAGATAAATTCATACTTCTGGATTTCCTTGAGGTAGAACTATATAGACTGCAGCAGCTTCTAGTTCTTGTTTTGTTTGTGTAAGGGACATCCATACCACTGCTTAAACTCAATTATTGGAGAGAGCAATTCAGAATATAAAATATCTTTCAGCATTAGCATTTATATGCAAATGCTTGATTTTTTTTTTTTTTTTGTACATCAGTCTGTAATACAAAACTGATCTCTTAGAGAAAAAAAAAAAAAAAAGAAAAAAAAAAAGCAGCAGGAAAAAGATAGTTATTGCCTTTAAGAAAAAACACTTGGAATAGTATAAGCATAACGAATGTGTGATTTCTGGTATATCAGTATTTAATTGATGAATCTGGCTTATAGCAAGCCAAATTTGGAAGTGTAAAATCCTACTGCAAACAATGGTTTACAAGCAGTACTAGCCAACACAAATTTGGCCAGGCACAGTAAAATGTGGAAGTTGTTTAAAACTTTTTAGAAAAACATTAGTTGTCTGTGGATGAAATGTAGTTAAATAAATGTTTTTTATTTGTTAACTAGTCTCACATGCCCCAAACGTATGTACATTTGAAAAGCCTGTTTAACCTGATTTTTTTTTATAAGTATCTTGTTCTATTTCAATGTAATCTTTTAAATGTGTTGCAGCAACAAGAACTCATATGTCACATAAATTCAGCATCTTCAACTTGATGAGCTAACTAGCACAGTGGCCTAAATTGCATTTTCCTGCTTTAAGACTAAGCACATTATTTTTGTCTAATCCTCTATTTTACACCAAATCCTTCCCGAGGAGTCTTAAAATTTCAGAAAATAGAACAACATAATTTTATACCTCCAAATGGGGACATCTACAGCTGTACCATTCCCTGTGACTACCCGACAGAGGCACACAGCCTGCAGACTTACCTAATGTGCATAATAAAACAGACTTGATGCATCTCCAGCCCTAGTGGTGTATATTATGGGCAAGACAATGTGGCCAAAGAATACTTACATATCTTACATCTAAAAATTAAAAACACAATAGGGATGAAATCTTAGTCCAGCTAAACATAAGGAATGCTTTGCGGCTCGCTTCAGCAGGGTAAGAAAGTGCATGTATCACTTAGTGTTAGGACATGCCAGAAGGCAATGCCTTTCTTACCATACATTTGCAAGCACATGATTGGCAGCTATAGAAATGTAGCACATGCTATGGTGACACCCCAGTAACACTCTCCTAGCTTGCATGCAAAGTCTAACGCTGTTTCCAGAGCATTACTGCAAGATCGGATCCTAACCCACACAGACTCAACTTCCAGTGTGTCAGAAACAAGGCAGTCTGGGCTATGCTGCCAGCTGTATTTACCTATTCTGGTCGCTAAGCCGGTGACACTGAGATCCATACAAGTGTCCTCCCGGTAGCTGCCACTTGGTCAGTGCAGATACACCAGGGTAGGTCACCTCCTCCACGTCATGTTGCTGAAGTCTAGTAGCCAGCCACATTCTCTGGCAACAAGTTGCAAAACGGTATCTTTTAGTACTAACAAGTGACAAAATTAATCATCACTGTTAAAATCAGATGGAGCAATAAGGAAAAAAAACCACACTCTTTGGAGAATGAACACTGAAATAATTCTGGACAGTGCATGTGCACTCCTTATGTGGAACTGCAGGTTATTGATCAGCACCGGTGTCTGCGTACATGCTCTCAGTGACTGCCGGTGCCAATACCAAGCAGAGCTGGACCACTAGGTGGGGTGCAGCAATGCGTGGGGAGCTCTGGCTGGGGAGATGCCTTTGTTCTAAAGCCCCTCTGCATCTTCGTTTTCTCATAACGGCTTCTTGAAAGAGTCCTTTTCAATGCTTTCAGCAGAACTATTTTTACAAAACATATAATGTACAGTAAACATTAATAAAGTCATAAAGCCCTTCGCTAGTTTCATATATGTTCCTTTAGTGGACAATCATAATTTATTCTAGGTTGTAAAAAGAAGTACAGCCCCCCACATTTTTTAAGATGTGCTGCAGAATAAACCTGTGAAAGATGGAACAGAAATAGTTAAGTGATCTATAGGTATTGTTTTCATATGCAATTGTTCCACAGAGGGTCCACGGGGTTCACAAACGTAACTGAGAATGCAGGGTTTATTACAAGTGTGTTTTGTATAAGACTTGTCAAAAGTGCTATCATTATGCATGGATGGATAGAAGGTATAAATTAAATATTTCAAAAAAGGATCAGAGAGTTCTCTTCAACAGCTACAGAAGAAATTGAAGTCAGCCAGAAAATTAGTTCTGCTGTCCTTGGAATTTCTAAACCATTAGGTGAGATGGGCATTTTAAGGCAAATTGGCTCTAAGAAAGCAGCCTGTTTATATTTGAGAAATTCCATCTTGCCAAGATAAAAATGATGTTAATTACCTATATCCAAATGTGTTTGTTTAGTTTAGAACCACGGTTCTGTCTCCAAACCAAAACCAAATGTAGATGCCTCAAGATTGGCTTTGTTGAGTGCTATGCTCCTCAGACACAAAGAGAAAAACTCTAATTTTGGTCTGAAAGGTTTTTATTTAAGATTAAAGGCTATGATGTCTTCATTTGACAGGACGCGTTATGTCTTTTACTCTACATTTCTCCATCTTGAATGAATTTGCACACTCTCCATAGCCAACAAGCAAGGAAACTCCCAACAAAAGCTATAGCATACAAAACACAGGATTGTAACACTCCTGTGTCTGAATAACTAAGGAAGCTCTAACAATGCCATAAACTAAACCTAATCTAAAATAGTAGATCCCTAAATGGAATAGAAGGGACGAAAATATCTGTGGAACTTGCCAAGGCTTACTATGCATGAAGCTGTTTTTATTTTATTTTATTTTATTTTAAATACAGCATAGTGTATTCAGCTTTTTTTTTTTTTTTTTTTTTTTTCATCTCTCCCCGGAGCACTTGGTTTGTAGCTAATGCAGAGTCTGTGGTCTTCTGAACTGCACCCAGTCATTTGGGGGAAAGAAAACAGTTCACTCATACTTACATCATTTCATCACAATGACCTAGACACTTGTGAAGTGCTTCAACTTTCTACAAATCAAGCCAGGAAAATGTAAGTACCCTCCACAAGGCGCATAATGATCTTCACCATGTTTGCTGCAAAGAACTATTCCGTGGAAAGTTAGGACTTTATTTTGCACATAATCTCTTTTAAACTCTATTTAACTCTATAATTTGTTAAAAGCTGTTCTGCCTTAATACCTGAAAAAAAAAAAGAAAAAAAAAGAAAAAAAAGAGGTGCTTCTGGCCTACATAATAATCCTGCTCTTAAAAGTATTGCAGCAGGACATACAAAGTTCTTTTAAGGACTCGGAATGAAAAGTAGAGTCATTGCCTGATGGCAGTGGTATCTGCAAAACCTTTACAGAGTTCTGAATCATCTTTTCTACTGATGAGGACTGCTGGAGGCAAGGATGACTGAGACACACACTACACACTGGCCTCTTCATTGATGTACTAGTACAGGTTGATGTACTTTGGAGCAGCCTCTAATGGTGCAGGAAAGCTTCGCTGTTTTACAGAGGGCACACAGAGATTCTTACATGATGAGCATCCAAATTTATGTCCATCTGATACAAACTTGTCCTTTCTAGTCTCTCAAATTTAGCTACAACTCTCTAGTCTTTCAGATTCAGCGTGCATTGATATTTTCTATGCTATCACATCTAATATAGGTTTGTATGAAGCAGGCATGGATGAAATGTGAAATGGGACACTAAGGTTCAAATGTTCAGTTGGAAACAAGTATTGCAATGATTCCTTGGTAACACTTCCATTTTGTCTCCCGCCTGTTTAAATTCATTTAATACATGTCACTTCAACTTAATTTTTCAAACTTCTCTGCTAATCTAAGCTGATGGCTTTACAAAACAGATTAACACTATAATTTTATCGATACATTTTTGCAAGTAAAATAAATTGATCATATAAAAACTCAGAGCCTCTGCTAAAAATATTATTTACAGTAATATTGTTTCATCCTGTACTAAGGTAATGCCATAGAGGCCATGCTATTACTTCTCCCGTGTCTGAAGTCATGTTGACAAGACCTATAAACTATTTGACTTAGCCCTTTTAAATAACACGACAAAATATATATTTTTAATGTTGACAACTTTCAGTTTTCCAAGAATTATTAAAGATAAAAATTAACTGTCCAAAAAGCTCATGAGACATTTTCTGAAACTCCCAAAGGAAAATTCTATACTAGTTGATTTAGCCAATGCTGTTTAAAAATGCCCCTGAATAACTGCAGAAATGGAAAAGGTTTCACACAGACTATCATGTGAATATATCATCTACCTCTTTCCTAGCTGTAAAACAGAAATATTTATTGGACATGTCTGCTCGCCCCTGGAGTAAGGACATTACCTTTTCATCTAGTAATGGAATATAATTGCTTCGTTCCTTTAATTTAATATATTGCCATTCTGTACTGACCACAGACCTTTATACTAGTTCTTTTGCTTCCCTTATAAACTTTCTACCGGTTCTACTTTTCCATTTGCCAAATTATCCCTTTTCTGCATTTAAATACTTCCCTCCCGCTCCATATGCTTCTTTTTAAACCAGTGTAACGTTTTCTTTCCTAACTTTGAGGTTTTAGGTTTAGGCATAGAAAAGTAAAATATTGCCATCTACTTCCAAAGTATGATCAATATTTATTTTTTTCCCTTATGACTTAGCTCATAATCAATTACAGATTTATGAGCATTAGCTAGGATTTTATTATACTCATATATACCTCAAGTAATCATTTCATAATCGGAACAACCACCAATATTTAGTTCCAAGATAAGTACCTACATAAGCATTAAGAAGAAGATTACTATGGATTTCCCATGGAAGACGCAATACTTACCAAGTAAGGAAATTAAAATTTATAATTTATATATATTTTTAAAGAATTTCCAACATTCTCCAGAACAGAGACTTGAAAGTCTGAAGGTCCATGATGGGCCAATGATAAACATTTCCCACTATGCTTATAAGCTCTGTTATTTATGTTGGTGTTTGCCACAAATCCCCAAATCATACAGATACTACCAGCAAGAGCACTCTGACAGCTAATCCATGCACACTCAGGAATGTATTTTCCAGCTTGTGAGGAACTTGGACCCCATTTTTAAATAGTGAATGAGTTTTAATCATATGGATTTTATTACTAGCAAAGTTGAACTTACTCTTACAAATGATGGTTTCCAATTCTGTTGTTATTACCCAAGCTCATGACAAAGAATCTCTTCTCATATATCACGGTGCCTTAAGCAGTTTTGTTCCTAATACTTTGATTTTGTACCAATACTTATTTTCTCTGCCTCTTCACATACATTTTGTTCTAATTAGTTTAATGTGCATCTGATTAGCCTAGAATGATGGTCCCTTAGAAAAGACGTTTTCAACATGCACATCACATAGCACTAATGGTATACGAATCACTTCAAAATGATCGTGGAGCACAGGGGAGCGGAGGAGCCAGGACGACTGCTGCCACCACCAGCACAGAAGTGACTCATCAGTGCAGGGCTAAGTCCAGGAGAGGCCTGCACCCAGCTCTGAGCTTAACAGGGATGGTGCTAGCCTTGTGTTAAAGCAGGAAAGGAAATACAGTGTGTATCTTGCAGATTCCACCCACTGCCATTGTTGGCCATCAACACTGAACTGTGACTTGAAACAATCCTCTTGTATAGCTTAGGCAAACTTCCTCCGAAAACTCTGCTGTATATTACTCACCTCTGTTTGTCACCCCTCACACAGCAGATATTTTTTTTTTTTTTTTTTACAGAATCTATTTGAATGGGGATTACAAATATTTCACTGGTAGTTTCAATTGTCTAAAACTACTGCCTCCCTGCCTGTGGCAGTGGTGTTGGAATTAGATGATATTTAAAGTCCCTTCTAACCCAAGCCATTATATGTTTCTGTGACTCTGTAAAACCTTGAAAACCTAGGCCATTAAGTTTGCTAGGTTTCAGTTAACCCATCCACATAAAAATATTTTCCTGTCTTTGTGAAATTTGTTCATATCCATGAATCAAAAGCAATAGGCAAGAATAATTTATCATTGTTTTAGTTTCCTATTTCAACTAGAGCACAAAATTACTGCAGAATTCAGATGAAGTTATTCATTTGTTTCCATCCAGACCAAAGGCTAAGAACACTAGAAGTTTTTTATTTTGAGACATCCACCTTCCCTTTCTGAGCATGGAAGATTTGATAAGGACACCACCTTCCAAAGGGTTGTCTCAATAAAAGCTCTTCACATTTTGAATAATTCTCATCTGTAACTAAAACTGGAATGAAGTGGACCATTTCCAGTGACAGTCAACATTGTGTTACTCTTCCAGTGATACTTGCTGCTGAACTAGATATAATCTGTTGCTACTGTCCATGGCTTTGCAGTGACCCATATGACATCCGGGTCTGCTGCATGACATACAGCAATTCCAGATCTTATCAAATATGTAAATCTCCATTTTCACTCTGGAAACTCAGGTTCACATTTGAATATTTCACAGAGATATGCACTTTCAACCATGGCTTCAGGCTAGCGTTCCCTTGTGTAAGACATCCATTTTTAGAACTAAATATACAATTATGAAGCTCAAGTCATGCAGAAGATTCATGGGATCTGTGCATATTCCACATGCAAAGGCTTTTTTTTTTTTTTTTTTTTTTTTTTTTGTTAAAGCAGTTATTTGTACATAAATAGATCTGAAACACAGATAAATGGCTGTGTTCAAATAATCAAAGACTGTAAAAGAGGACATGTCAAAGGACATTTTCCTTGGGTGGCTGAAAGTCAGTATGGTACATAAAACTAAATTACAGAAGGCTTTTATTAATCAGTAAATTGCAGCATTTCTTCACATACCAAGGCACTTGGCAAACATTTCTCACATTAGGCAATTAAAAAGGCAAAGCACCGTTGTCTGGCAACTTTGGAAGCACTTAACTTCAAAATTGCAAATTAAAACAAAGACTGAAAATAAAATAATTATCTTTTGTTGCTTTTGACTTCTGGACTAGCAATCAGAAATTAGGAACGTGTTGCATCAAGGCTGCCTGGGGGTCACCGGGGAAAGTGATTTCAATTAACAATTGCATGTGGAGAGCTTCTACACTCAAATGAAAAAGAATGCCAGAGAACTTATTTATGAAATTGGGTGGACTTAAACTGAGTAATAAGTATCAGTCTCAACAAGTCCTCTTTAACCATATTTGAAGAAATACAGCTGTGTTTTAGTCCTGTGTCTAGCAGAGAGTACCCTGATAGTATTTAAATAAAATGCAATGTTAAAATGTGATGGGGACTATTCTGAATAACAGTAAGAGGAGGAATTATTGATGCTAAGAATGCCATGATAAATAGAAACAGAAAAATGAGTGGAGGAAAATAACCATCTTGGATTTTGTACAAGCCCTAATCCAAGCAGGTTTTTGAAGTTCTGGTAAGTCCTGGTTCCCTAAAAATACTTCTGAAACCTCTGGCTTTAACAGCTTTGCTTACAGAGCCCCTCAGCAAATAACATATTAATTCCCTTTTGATGATACCCAAGAGTTTCTGAAATGCATTGGAATTCCCATAAATAACGACAATCTATTTTGGGATGATTTGCAAAATTGTTTGGGATTATTACCCTCCAGAAGTTAGACATTTAACTGAATCTCTTGAGCAGGCTTTCTTTCTCGATTTTATATGGAAGTTCTAATGTTACACCCAAACTCTGTCATTTGGATGATTTAATTTTCAAAACTGATCACAGTGGGAGTACCCCGTGCTCATGCATTTTGAAGTGGAGACAGTGATGAGAATGATTTAATTTAGATGACTGTCTTTGAAAATCTTGCACTTGAACCTAAAATTTGTGTCCAATATCTCTTGAGAATTAGCTCTCTCACAGCATTTCTACTAGTGTCTTCTCATTCTGGCATGAAAAATGAGAGGAACAGCTCCTCTCTGTGACTAGCAGTTGTTTCTCTTAATCAGGTTCAGGAGGGGTGTGTGTGGGGGGGGATGTCAACAAAAGGAAAAGACTTAAAACATTCTTGCAATCCTTCCTTTCCTCCTCCTGTCTTGCTCACAACTCGTAAAATCACTCTTGATCAAGTTTTGGGCCACAATTTCACTTGAGTCCTGTTTTAACCCACCCCAGGTTCTCTTTGTAAAAACACAGCTCAAAGGCTGGCATGCTCAGTGGCCCAGGCTACCAGAAATTCCCAGAAAACATTATAAATTAACAGGTAGGAAGAGCCTGATGTCAGAATCTACCACGACTCTGATTCTTGTCTGCTGAACAGGTGACTGACTGAAGCTGTCACACAGAAAATCTCTCTCCCCCTGGAGCTGCTGCCCAGCTCAGGGAACTGGAGAATGGGCCGGTCCTGCAGCAAGTGGGTGGACATCAACCAAAGTGCACGATTGCTTCCATTAGGGGCAAAGATTTCCTTCATAGCCCCTGTATCTCTTCTGCAGCAGCGCTGCCTCTTTAAAGACAACACTTGAAAAATTTGCATTTTCACCCTTCGGTATTTTCCCCTGTTCTGCCATTGACAGCCCTTTTATTTTCTTCCTATTCAGCCTGAGCACCCAAATTCTCCTATTCCCACCTTTTTATCTTTTTTCCACCAGGGCACTACTGTGGATGTTTCTCCTTTCCAGGAGCTGCCTTCTTTGTTACTGGTTAACAGAAAGCCTTAGCCTCAAGGTGATTTTTCTCTGCCATTTGTTTTTAGGCCCGTGTAATCCCAACACAAGTCTAATACAGAAATGTAAAACTGGCGCTGAGCTGTTTTTAAAACAGTGTTGGGGGGTGGAGTTGGCTGGAGTTCAATTCTGTGCTCAACAGCTCACTGTAGCTCAATACTCATGTCTGTGTTTCTGTTTATATGGCTGGAATAGAGCGCAGAGTATACTTTTTCATTTAAAATCATACATGGACACATGACAAACTCTTTCTAGCTCATTAGAAAGACAGACCATAAAATGAAGCCTCAGGAGCTGTGGAAGCCTATTTTATCTGTCCTTTTTCTACTGAAAGTAATGCCCTCCAATGCATACGTTGCTTATGAAAATTATAGATTCACATCTTTGCAAATACTTGCTTCCTCTAAATGACCCAGGGCATATTCAGCAGCACATTCACTTAATACACCTAGTTTATGCAGTAATCACAGTGACATGACAAGAGGGAAGAAAAAAAAAAAAAAAAAAAAAAGGAAAAGATAAAACATAAATCAAAACGGTCTACCTTACCCCAGAGCAGTGTTTTCTGCATGTATGCATGGGTAGAAACTGGCCTTATAAATCCAGGACAGTGTCTAGTTGAAAACCAGATTGTCATGCTTAATGCATAAGTCCCTGCATACTGCCGTGTTCAACAAGCACAAAAGAACTTTCAACACATAGTTGATGTCAGGTTTTAACACTTAACACTGTATAGAGGACCAAGTATAACAGATGATGATGTTGCAGCCTCTTTTGCAACGGTCCAGTGCCAGCTGATGCTGTCCCGCCCCATGAAATCATCTGCCCCAGTCACACTCCCACTTTTGCAGTCAGGGCCATGCCTGCTCCTTGCAGCCAGGCTGGGACTTTCAGCTGATATCCTGGAATCAGTGACCTTAACAGAAGAGACACGTACATAATTTTGTGTGTGCACATATAGATACATATAAACACACACACAGACTTACGTATATTTATATATATTCTTTATGAATATATAAAGAATTGTAACCCAGGGACTACAATCCTTCTGATTAATAGGCATTTGCTTCAAATCCTGCTTAAATTTGGGACAGGAACACTGAAAAATGGCACAACTCCATGGCTTTTCCTAATCACGCTTTAGGACAGCCTCCCAAAGACATGCTGGCCTGGCAAGAAAAACTGCCACACCTACAGAGAATTATCCAGGTCATTGGAGGGATCAAGCCAACGCAACACTTCTCAATTTGTCTTCAGAGCAGGTTGTGTGGTGCAGCCCCCCTGCTCTCATCCATGGTAAACAGGGACTCCACTAAGAATTCCTGACACATGCATGTCTGTCCCCAAACTACCCACAATAGGGATTAAAGAGATGTACAATTTAACCTCAATTCATAATCCCGCTTAAATCAGGAGCAAAATAAATCACTAAGAGCAATGACAGTACTGTTCTCAGTGCTCTGCCTGTGACCCCGGCAGATCCCTTCGGAAGAGCGCTGCATTCACTGAAGGAGCACGTTGTGCATACTGTGAGTGCTGCACGCTTGCCACGCTTCCACGATGCAAACCACAGTGTGCTTAGCAATTGTATACATATTGAACTTCCTTTCTTAAAGAAATGGTTGACTTACTAGACTGAAGTTACTGACTTTCTAGACTGAATTTACTGAATCCCAGATATATTCCTATTTGCTAGACAAAGCATGTCTCTATGAAGATATTCTCAACAGCTTCAGCAACTGTTACTTACTCACAGAGCCTATTCCTCTCCCTGCTTTTTCATTACAAGTATCAATAGACATCTGATTCCCCAGTTCTGAGCGCCAAGTGTGTCGGGATGCTCTATAATCAGGATGCTCATTTTACCAGGCACATTTACAGAAAAGTGCAGCAGCCACTTAACAGCTGACATCACTGAAAACTTTGAGACTTCCGTCATTTTGGGGCATCCTAATGCTTAAAGTTCACTGAGCAGTTTCTATTCTTACTAAGGTCAGAGTTGGCAAAGCATAAAATTTGATTTTATTTTTCTTAACAGTGCATTCCTTCTCCTCTTTTTGTGAGGAGGCAGGATTTTTATAGCATTCATCCAGACGGCTACTGAGCCATAAAGTCTTTCCAGTATCGGCACGTGGATCTGAGCAAAATGGGGACGAACCTGTTGTGCAAAGCACACACTGTGTACCACTCCCTGTCATGCTGAAAAGAGTTCACACTCTGGCTCAGTCTCCATAGGTGTCTCCCCTTTGCCATTAAAAAACTGCATCGTCTCTGGGGAATAACTGGGATGTTAATCCCTGCTGGAAACCTATGGCTCAGAAAAAAAATAAGAATTGCTTTTTAAGGAAGAGCCTAATCCCATTACAAGGTCTGATACAGCTGCAGGAGAGATAAACTGGAGAGCCATTTAAAAAATTTAGGTTGGTTATAACAGCCTAAGCTAATCTATTTCTTACCCACTGTATTTCCTAATTCCTTTCCTAACACACTGCCTACAGAATTTCATGGCAAATTATTATTTTTTAAACAACATTATATGTTAGCAATAACCTGCCTGTTCAGATCTGCACTTTCAGAACATTTGAAGGCATGTTCAGAGATGAGGTTTTTCACCAAGTGTGCTGGAAGGGGGATGGATGTGAAGTTTATATTGATCAGATTTACTCACAGAAATAATTCTCAGAAATTTGATACTTGAGCTGATTTTGATAGTCTTTAGGAATGATTAAAACAAAACAAAACAGACAAACAAAAACCATAAAATCTCTCTCATTCCCTAAATCCACACTCAGATGGTCTAGCCAGTAGTCTGATCCAGTCGTGCTCTATTTTTGCTCTGAGTGATAGTAAATGGAAAGGAGCATTTGCATCACATTGTGCTAGCTGCAGTCACACAGCTGTAACCACTTTGACTCGGATGGGTCGAGACAGAGGAAGTCTTGTGCCATGGTGACTGCAAAAGTGCTTTTCTAAGACAACAGAACCCTGTGTTATATAGGCACACAGTGCACATATACCGTGCATATAAATGCACACAGGGCACGAGGACGGTGTAAGATATTGCCTTCACATACAGTTAAGAATTCATGCCTGCCACGCTGAGATCAGAGTGGCTTGCTGCTCTGGGTCAAGAGCAGCAGTGGATCTGCTGTACATACACCATCTTGCTCTGTATACACGAGTAAAAAGATTAGGCAGTAAAAAGAGACTTTTTGAATTTATTTTGTAAAAGTAGAGAAAAAATATTTTTCTTCTTTAGTTCCTCAATATTTCCTTTCAGATTTGTAAAATATTTATAGGAAAAGTTTGCCAGAGAATGCAACTCCTTCCCCTGCTCAAAAATGGGAGCGTTTGTTTAATTTATTTTTATTTTTTTCCCCAGGAAGTGTTTTGGTCATTTTGACTCAGCTGTTTGCTGCTTCATTTTCAATCAGAAACAGAACTAAAGTTACAATTAAAACCAATTTCCCATCTAAAGAAAATTAATTACTACTTTTACCAGACAAAACTTCTGGTTTTGATTTCAGCTCCAGCTTTTGGTGGCAAAAAGTTTTCAGGCAAAATGTTCCAGACAGCTTGAAATTTGAAGATAATTTGAGAATTAGAAACATGACAGCCTACCACATCTTTAAAAGCTACTTGCTTTAAACTTTTAAAATGTGAATGCACATCCATGCAAGAAAATGGACCTGCTCATGGCAAGACCTACTTTTTTTTTTTTTTTTTTTTTTTTTTTAATAATTTGTAAATTTCCAAAAGCTCCTTAACTGGGTCTTTCCAGGGCTCACAATAGCAGTTTGGCATTCCTCAGGATCCCTTGTACTATGTGGGAAGCTGCAGTCAGCCTCGCTGTGCACAGGTTTTGGGAGCCCATGAGCAGAGGCATGTGCTAAACAGCCTGGATGACCACAGACCCCATCCCCTGCCCCTTGGCTCCTTGGATTTCCTTAAATTCACGCTCAGCTTTTACTCCTGATGCAGTCCGCATACTAAGGAGGAGCAGATCAACCTTTGCAAATACCGCTTCTCCTATGCAACGTTCAGTGCTCTCTTTTAAATATAAATGCATATTTTCATAGATGTAAAATACAATATATTCAATGCCTAAAGTCCTCCATTTTACTAGACACATTGTAGTCTCAAAACCCATGGAAAATAATTGTCAGTGTCCACCTCAGTGCAGATGCACTGGGGTGGATTACAGTAAAATACATTTCATTTCTTTCCTTTCTTTGTTCTGCCCTAGTGCCATTTAACTGCCTCCCTCTTTACACATATACACACTTCTTTTCTATATCCTTCATCTTATAAAGTGCGCTTCACCAACAGGCTAAGTAAACATTTACAGTGATATATAACGCTTACTGACAACGTCAAGCCAAATAGACTGTGATCCAAAAGCAGGCTTGATTTCCCTCAGTCTCCTCTCCTCAGGCAAAAGCTTGAGTGAATAGATGAGTCCTGTTCTGCACCTTGAAGGTCAAAAGAAGAGCTCTGACAAACCAACAGGGAAAGAAACGCTGGGGCTGACAGACTTCCACCAGGAACCATCCGCCTCCAGCATCCCAATAGCTGAAATTCAAGATTGCTAAGAAAACAACTCGTTTATTATCTGTTATTGCCACACAGAATGAGAAAAAATCACCAACACCCAGATAGTCAGCAAGCACCTGCAGAGACCCATAGCTTCGAAGCAGCATTTCAGATTAGGCTGGTCCACAGCTTTAGTATTTAGGAGCAGGTTCTTGTTGCTGCTACTGGGTTTTCATGCAACTGTACAGGCTTGATTACTCTAGCCATTATGTTTTTTAACCCCTTCAATATTTTAAGGTAATTAAATATTATCCTGAATTGGCAAGTTGCAATAAGCCATCTTCTGCATACGATCCAGCTGCTTCACACTTGGCTTAGTTTAACACCCACTTTTAACTCTTCCTTAGATGCCTCATTCCCTCCAAAAAAAGCACTAAATTCTCTCTTGGCCCACTCTCCCCCTGCCTCTGCTGTCAGATTTGTTTTAAAAAAAAAAATATCTCAAAATCTTTCAGAACTACATTCCCGTATTTACAGTACCCATCTCACTCTTCATTTGCATGGCAAGGTCACCATAGCCTCTTATGCCATTTCACAAGTCCAAGCAATGGTACCGGTGGTCATAACCTAAAATTTGAGATACCCTATGCTAACTTCCACTCCTGCAACTTTTTCAGAAGTCTTAATTAAATGCTCTTCTCTGTTGTCTTTTATGTTGGTTAATAAGGGAATATAATATAGTCCTGTGCATAGAATCACTGAAAATTCCTTATTTCAGGTGTTGTCATATCTTCATTCACTGCAAGAAGCAATGGGGTCTAACCTGAGCCTTTTTTGTAATATTAATATTAAATAGCTGCAGGTTCAAATTCATGCAATCCATGTCTAGTGTCTGATTTTCTTAATTTAGTTTATTCCTGTGCCCTCCATTTCAGTGATTTTCCCAAAGTCTTAGTAGATAGATAAATAATTTCAGTACAAAAGAAACTACCCATGTTTCAATAATTTATTTCCACATTGCCAGCTAGCCAGCAAAGAAAGGGAATGAAAATGTCTGCTGGAAATTTAATGTAGCTGATTATTTTCAAGCAGATGGACAGAGCAACAAATGCTGTAGTAAACATCCACCTAACCTTTTAGCAAATGAAATTGCAAGGAAAGGTGACAGCCTGTAAAAAGTACTGCATTTCTACAACTCAGCTTTGTTTAAATACTAGCTAATTTTTGTGTTCTCAGTACAGGCCAGAATGCAATGCACTGATCACTCCAAGTAATCTAATTTTTGGTCAAAGAAAGAACATTGAAAGAACAGTTAGGAATCATGCTAGCATTACAGATAATAAGTCTGTAAAACGAGATGGAGCCATGTTTCTCTTTGTCAACAACTAATGCAGATTTATATTGATCATGTTCTTGAAGCCTGTATTCAGACACTTCTGTGAATCATCTGCCTAATTTCTCTTTCTTTTTTTTTTTTTTTTTTTTCTTTTTTTCTTAATTAGGCAAAGAAAGTTTTATTTTCTCTGGTGACTTGTACATTCCCTTTTCCAGAAAATTCTGTTCAAGAAAATACCTCTTCAATGCACTTGGGACATCACATAAGAGATGCTTCCTAACCAACTGACCCAACTTCTTAATGGCTGTGCTTCTAAATGATATCGACATTTATTTATTTATCAAATTTTAGTTAGGAAAACTTTCAGAGAGGTTAAGAGGTAGTGTCTAAAACTGTCTGGGTTACACTGAAAGGCTAGTTGTGAGCTGTTTTTTTCAGCCTTGGGTTATCTAATTACCATGACAGACTGACAACTTTTGCACCATCTCAGCATTTTGCAAGGCTAAGACAAACTCACTTTGCACAACACAAGCAATTCTGGCTTGAATGCATAGAGGCATGGTTGACATTTCCTTCAACTTCACCCATGTGAGGCTCAGTAAGGTGGATTTGCTGTCATCACAGTGCTGACCAGAGTGGTCCCAACTTGCCAGAACAGGCAGGTATGGCATAACTCATCCTCCTCATAAGGCACAGGCAGGAAACTACCAATAAAAATTTCCTTTTAAGGGAAGTTCTACATGTGAGTCATTCAGGTTGTAAAAGACCTCTAAGGTCATCTAGTCCAACTAACCTCTGTAGAACCAACTAACGTCTATAGAATGGAATAAAGAGAACATATTTTAAAGCTCAGAGCAAGAAAAAATAATGTGGTATGAATATGAACCAGTTACACTGACAACTTGAAAGTGGCAAAAATGTGATTTATTTTTATAAGATCTTTGCAACTCAGTAATGTCATCTAAATAGAGCATGGAAACTTCCTGTATTAGTTCCTATATTTAGACCTGTTATGTCCTACCAGTATTTGCCAGGAATGTGTTCTAAAATATAATTACACTTTGCCCTGTTAGCACCTTTTTAATTACAGAACTGGTGTCATTTTAAAACTGCTATGAGTAACTGAACACATTTTAAAATTATCCTTGTTTTAATACAAAGAAAATATAGATAGATCAAGGTCACGGGTTCCTACTCTTAAATATAATTTTTAATTTTTCAGGATTGTAAGAATAATGTAAGAATTTCAACTATTTTTTTTTTTTTTTTTTTTTGCGCTTTTACACTCATTCTCCCTGTGTATGAAACACGAATACAAGTTCAATTAACAGTTGCAGTAATATCATTTTAGCAGTCCTTAGGGATCCCTGAGACTGGGGAGGATCCTTCTCCCACATCCCACAGGCTCCATGGGAGACCCAGCACTGGTCTTCCTGTGCAGGTTACACCTGTACTATGCGATACTACATTTATTTATGCAATTCAGACTCAAGCTGTGGTGCAGCCCCCATGGTGCTGCAGGCCCAGGAGAAGGAAGCCAACGTGTCCCACGCCTGTGCCACCCCCATGCATGAGCTCCATCGCTGCCTACCTCATTGCCACCCTCCCCGGCAGCCAGCTTGCTGGCAAGAGCTCAGGCAAGATCCGGAGCTCTTCTACTCCAGGTTTTAGCAATATGAGAAGTACAAGTACAAACAAAAAGCATGGTTCAGAAAAAAAAAAAAAAAAAAGAAAGAGTAGATACTTAAAATAACCACAGAATTAAAAAGAAGGGAGCAATGAGAAATATGTCAAAATAATAGTAATTTACAGCTCCTGAGTGTTCAGAATTGCCATGAATCAGAAAGACGTATTTTGACAGAAGAAAACTAAAAGTACTGTAACATAGGTAAAACTCTGCCATCAGCTATGAGACTTAACTTACATTAACTTGTTTTGTTCAATATTACTCATACCAATAGCAAATTCACATGATTTAAAATTATGTCATATCATAAAAGATTGTAGTAAAAAAAAGTTCACATATTAAATACACAACACTAGAAATTGCCGTTCTAATCAAGGTAAGAATTAATTTCAATAGGTGTGCCTTTTGAATAAGTACTGCAGATTTGGACTTGGAAACAATTCATATGGTGGCAAACTATATAGCCAGATGCTGGCAGCTGATGCAATATGCAGAAGCATTATTTTGTCTAAGAAGAAGAAAAAACTACACAACAAATAACAACAAAACCCACAAAATCTACCAAACAACAAAAAAGAAAACAAACAAACAAACAAAAACAAACAAAAAAGAATACTCCCAGTCTAGGAAGAGTTTCACCTCTTTTGACTTGCTAGGGTGAAACTACTAAGCATGAGTTGAGCTGCTGGAAAGCAGAAAAAATATTTAATCTGTGGCTTTTCCAGGACAGAGAAAGGCACAAGCAAAATACGCAGCATTACAGATGACAAGTGATTGTGAAGGTCTTCAAAAAGGCATCTTTGGCATCTGAGATCATGGAAATAGCTAAGTAGAAAAGAAAGTAGTCAGAGCAAGTGCTCTTTTTTTTTTTTTTTTTTTTTTTTTTTTTAAGATAATACTTTTCCTTCAGGGCTAAGGCAAATGTTCTTGTGAGAATAAGAAATATTTTTTATATTCAGTGGTCCTCTCAATGGCAGAGAAAGTCCTGTTTTTTGCAATTTGTTGATCTCTGATGCTTATCTGACTTTCATGAGGAGGGTGCTTGAATGCTACAGAAAGACTATTTACCTTCACAACATTTTAGTGAAATAGGGCATTCGTGCTCATTTTACAGATGGAAAAGACAGACAAAATCAGTTACAAAGCTAGTGTGAGACAACGAATTGCTCAAATCAATTAGGTAAAGCATGAAATCAAGCCTACATTGTAGAACTAACCTAACCACTGCTTCTTTTCAAGCTGAATTATGTCACCAATTAAATAACATCATAATGAGAACTAGGTTATACACGCAGCTTTGGAGGTTCTCTCTCTCTCTCTCTCTCTTTTTTTTTTTTTTTTTAAATATACCAAACATGTCATTAGCATGCACGACAGTTTGGTGGGGGGTTGCAACTGTAAGAGAAAAGTACTGGCTTGCTGATGGACAGCTAAGGGTTACAGTATACATCTTTATGTCATGATTTTTTTTTACAGCATGGTCTAGAGAAGAGATGCACAGAATGCTTAATCCAACACTGACACCAAACTGAGCAGAACTAAACAGGGCCTCATATCTCTCAGTAAGGTATAAGGGAAACTGGGAGGCTAACTGAAGGACATGTTTGCCCTACCGTTCCTTATAGATTAGAGTGGGTTATTTTTTAAAATTTGATACCCACATTTCTAAACTCGTAATTTAAAAATGTCTAGGCAGAAGCAATGCATTAGGACCTATCTGAAAAGACTAGAATTAAAAAAAATAAATCACTGTCACAAAGAAAGTGTATGATCTAGTCAACATAAAAATATACAAAACAAGTCAAAAACATGAACAGACAACTGTGCATACCGCCAACAAAAAAACCCTGACATACCATACATACATCTTCAGTATCTCGAGGACTCATATGACAAAGGCTCTGTAGCCAAATGAAAAAGAACAAATGTATAATTCATGAGGAATGTCTCTTTAACACACTGGAGATTTTGGATGTCTAAAAATAGAATTGTGACACATAAGAAGCAATAGTATTGTCTCTAAAACTACAATCATGTTTCATTTTTCTAATATCGTCCTTAGTAAAACCTATGATTTGGAGCTCAGCCCTGTATTTTGTAGACAGTTTTTCTTCTATTGATTTATATGTCTTTACTGGAAGGCATAGTCTGCTTCTTACCTTTACTGTGTTCCATGTAAATGAGTTAGAAAGAAGTATATTTACTACTAGGTTTAAAACATTCCTTTTTCTTTGTTTGTTGTTGTTTTATGTAGAACATTTATCGTGAGATAAACAAATGCAGGAAAATATATTTCACAATCATATCTTTCTCCCAGTGGTACATCATATATATTATATAAAGCAACAGTTGGGAATTAATGTTTTAATTAAATATTTTAATTTAAAAAATAAATTAATTAATTTATTAATTAATTAATAAAGACTTTCCAATCTGACCTTCAGTTGCCCTTTGGTCCTCCTCCTCCCTCCCCCCCCCCTTCTCTTTTGTATTTGACATAAACATCTGCTAGGTAAGTGAATTGAAATGTTACTAAAAGAATTGAAATGTTATTAAAAGTTTGTGCAAAAATTAGAGCAATTAAGTGCTATCTAACCGGACAACATGAGCAGACAATATCAGGAAAAATGCGAAGTGTGCTAAAACAAAAGAGTTATGCTTGTAAGAACATTTATAATAATAATTATTTTTTTTTTTTACTATAGTTGGCAGGTTTTAAAAAAGAAAATATATGTCTTCTATCTGACAAGGAATCACCTTTTACAGATTAGGCAAGTACAGAACTGAAGATTTCCATACTTCATAATATATGAATATGAATACTAAAGATTTCCATCTTTATGTTAATTCAGAGACCCAAACTTGCTACAGCCCAATGGACATACAGTAGCTCAGCCCCACAACTGTCAGGCTATATTATTTTCAGTACAGTAATTATTTCAGTGACCTACTTATTCCATAACCAGTTTATTACTCTAGGCAAGAATCAAAGCATAAAGCAGGGAACTTTTTATTAATATTATCAAAGATTTCCTCTCTGTTGTAGAGACTACATTTGAATCAACAGGAAAATTTGATGTGGATATTTTTGGTGAAATTCTATTGAAAATCAAAGTACGTAACACAGTCCGTGTTTTCCCCTGTAAGACATGCATTTTTATGGCATTTTCTCATCTAGATTTTCTAGTGTTTAAATGATGAATGGAGAGGTCAGGGAGTGGAGCAGCGCACATCATTTTGCCTGCTGAGGATCTACACCATAGGAAACATTGTAGTGTGACTTAATGCTGCTCAGTACTTTTGTTTTAAGATGTACTTCCATTTTGAGAAGGACGACAATTAATAGCAGTCCCATCATTTAGATTTCATGTCCTTATTAACACGGGTTTACATTTCAGTGTCATTCTCTGGTTCCTCCTTGTCAGTCCCCTTATGCAGGACTGCTTCTTTTGGCTCTGTTTGGGCATGCCAGCAGAAAGGCTCTATTCTTTTGTGAGGGCTTGGATTCACTCCTAGGTCTAGACCTGCTTCCTACCGCCTGCTGGTGAGTGTGACCCGTTAACAGCATCAGCCGTAATAGCCTATCCTTCAGCATTTTTCAGGGTATGAAAACTAAGGACTAATCTTGTCCCAGATTACATCTTTTATATGAATCAATAGAAGTTTTGCTCATTATTCATCTTTATATGTAGAAAGAAGCCTCCTCCACAACTGCCTGCAACCATTTCTCCATCAAAACTGTCACTACTTTGAAACTTGCCAAGGGCTACTTCTCTGAGCTCTATTGTCACTGACTCATCAAATCTGAAATGATGTCTCTGACCTTTGAATCAGTTGTCTTACTTCTCTTTTGACACCAATGACAACTAGAGGAAAAATGTAGATGTAACAGTCAAAAAATAACAGTGAAAGCAAGCTGACAATGCCAAATCCATCCAGGAAAGCATCAGTTTCTAAAGCATTTCTAAAGCATTTTTAATGCTCCCTATGAAATAAGGATGCTCTAATCAGTTGCTGCTTCTTGTGAATTCAGTTATTAGGTTTTACATATTTTAAATAAAAAAGCTTAAAGGTACATAAATACCTACAGGCTTCCCCAGTGACTTCCAGTGAACACTGAGGAGTAAAAGCCCTTGCATAAGGCCCAGTTTTATGTAAGGCTCAAATCTTTCATCTTGCAGTGAGGCAGGGACCAGGAAAGGAAACCTCACTGTATGCATCTGGGAAGAGCCCTTTCAGTTCCCTCCCACTACCACTGCATTCATTATACCTAGCTTATTGCAGCTCTCATAAATCAGGCTCTGAGGATGCTTCCCCAGAGAAAATGATTTCACCTCTCCAAGTATGTAAGGAGGATATGTTTCCCCTTTTGTATCAGTTAAAATGTCACAAAAATCATGCAACACGTATAAAATAGAGCAGTATACAATTAGCTTCACACAAAGCCCAAAGTTTTAAACTTGAATACTAATAAATGCTAAGCTGTTAAATCCTTAATTTGGGGTCATGCAGCCTGAAATGCTGTGCTAAGCTTTAAACAGTCAAAATTCACACATACTATTGATCTCTATGATGAATCTCAACTACAAATCATGGCTCCCTTTGTAAATTCCTTTGAGTTCTCCCAGGCAAATGGATGACATGACTTTCCTACATTTAATGGCCAGTGCTGTCCATGAAGGCAGGCTGGTTTTGCATTTGCCCACAAGCCAGTTCTGAATAATTCTTACTCCAGAGTCTGTCCTTCTGATCTTTGGTCTCCTGGCAGTGTTTCTGAAATGAGGACACCACCCCTCCTTTTTTTGTTCTGTTCTCACTGGCAAAGATTATCAGCACAATGTAGTAAACATTTCAACAGAAAATAAAATGCAAAACTCAAGGGACAGTGCTACTGTGAACTGTCAATTACAATAAAACTTGAGTATGTAACAAGTCTCAGCAAGATGAATACATTTCAACATACTAGCAAACCTCAGGTGTTGGAAAAAAAATGCATTTTGGTAACATGAAATGCATGGAGGAAAAAGAGAGGAAAGGCCAGAAGAGGAAAGAATATCTGTTACTGCTGTGACTTCTTTATCAAATTACCTATTTCTAGTTTGAAGATGAATTCCCCCAGCGAAGTACCTTTCAGACTCTGTACCACAAACTTCAGGCTGCAGACTAATCATCTATTATTGGCAGTGTTACAGAGAGAATTTCCTTTAAAATAGAGAAATCAGAGACACTTAGTTTCATTGATGATTACTAAATTTAGAAAATAGATGTGAAGTTGCAAAACACAATATGTTAAAAACTGTCTCTGCATGGTATTGTCTCAGAATATTTAATTCATGTACAGAAACAGTTTAGTATGACAGGCTCATGCTCCAAGTTAAATTGGGTACCAGTGCATTCATACAATTTGTGGTGGAATCCTAAAAGATAATTACTTGTTCCAAACAGAAACTTTCCTTGCTCTCTCTTCTCAAAGTTTTAAGTCTGTGCTTGCTTTGGGAATTACTTTAATTTCTGTTCCAGCCACAGGGTTAAGATTTCTAAATATAAATTTTCAATAAATATTTTGGAATAAAGGTGTTTTATGAGTCTCACCTACCTGCTTATAGACATTTAATCATATTTTAATTGATTTATTTTCTTGCAATGTCATTTGAGAAATATAAATACCTAGATGTTTCTAACAGGAGCTTTCAGATAGCCTTTGATGGAAACAGAAATCTAATTAAAACTCTCATTTTTCAGTGCAATAAACTATATAACGATAATGTTTTCACTCCATACAGTATAAGAAAAAAAGGGTGAGCATAGTTTTGTGCACATCCTAAACCAGTCTGTAGTTCAAAAAGAAAATCACAAAGCAGACTTGAATACTCCATTTAATTCTTCTCCACTTAAAACTTTTAAATCCTGAAATCACTTATTCTGCATTTGTGCCATTTCCAAATTTGTGGAGCATATAGAAATTTTCAAGTAAAACTATGTAGTCACATAGAGCAATATATTTTTCAAACTTCCAAAGAGTTCTGCACTTGAGCATAATACTCTGAACCATGCAATTTGCTGCACCAATGTGTTAACACCAAAGACTTCGGGAAATGTCTGTCATGCTAAAGGTCAGCACGGTACCTTAAGCACTGTGTAACATCTTGTGTTACTGAACAAAATAAAAACCAGCATATGTTCTGTACTTAAAGTGGATGACACAGATATTTATGTTGCATCTCTGAAGAGAGTTTACTCCTGCATGACTTCATTTTTTTAAATATATTTTTCAAATCTTTATAACAGACAACTTCATGATTTCCATTAGCACCATGAACTCTTCCCTTGACCCTTTTCTGACTCATCTGATGATTAGGCATTAAATTTAAGCACTGGAAGTATGCAGAGTCTGTCTATTTAGTCACAAGAAACCCATGCCAGAATAAACTACCACAGATAACCAGCTCAATAAAAAGAAACGAAGATTGGGAGATGACTTTATAATAATGTGTTTCATCCAAGGCACAACTGTGTGTTGTTACTTTGGTAGGCTGGGATTATCAAATCTATATCAAGGACATGGACACCAGTTCCTTGAGAACAGGGCATTCATACCTCTAGAGCATGAAAAACGTTACTTGCTTTATGAAGAATTATGGCAAACATTGGTTGCCAGAGATGGTAGTTAACATTGCTAAAATTATTACAGTTCTGAATGTCAGGAGCATCCTGTTCTCCAGGTGGGAGAGGGAAAATTCCTATAAGAACACTAGATTTTGTTTGAACCATTTAAAGAATTCCAATTAAAAACATTCAATTTAATCTTACCGAATTATGCAAAAGAAATAATATCTACATGTACTTACCAAATCAGTTTGTTGGGATATGAATTGGACATTTCAGGTTCAAGTATTTTTGGTAAAACAGGTTTCCAAATGCATTTAGGCATTCAAAGGGTCTGTGGAGACAACACAGAAGGAACATCAATGATTTTGCAGGGTCTGTTATTTAGGGCTGTTACAATCTTTCACAGTGTATCCTAGATATTAGCCCTATAACAATTTTGAAAACCTCTTTTTATCTAAGAAATGGTAGTTTTGGTATGTATTTTCTGTTTCATATAGAGTCAGTCTGTCACTTTTAGGAATGGGGTGTCCTAGAAAATGTGCATTTTTTTTATTTTTATTTTTAAAAAACAAGAGAACAGGAATTATCTATTCAGTTACAATAATCGCTTTCCAGCTACCACATTCATCAAACAATGAGCAATTCACTAGGGTAACATATGCAGGAGCTTGCTTGTATATATTCGTATTGTCTCCTGCCTGAAAAAGAGTTAAATAGAGCATATAAATGACTAATACAGAGCATCTTGGGATACAAAGACACTAAAATGGGTTAATTAGTGAAATACATGCATCGCAGTATAAGGCTCAACTGTAAATGCTATAATTTTAAACCTATCATATTTGCAGATAGTATTCAGGATTATGGATAATTTCAAAATAAGTATGTTAATTTTCAAACTGCATTGAGTAGAACGTATTAAGGAGTAAGAAATATTCATTCTTTGAATAATAGTTCAGATGCATTCACATTAAACATACATTAGTGAAAGCATTCCTTTGACGTGCTCATATACAAGCGTAATATGTAACTGACCTAGAAAATACAGACATCGCATAATCCATGACAAAAATATTGAGACAGATAAGCCCAGAGATCTTTGATCAAGTATATTCTTTGGCAAATAAATAAAACACGTGATCCTGACAACAATTTTTCTTTGGAGCATCGGCCGCGTGACTTCCCAGGCGATGCCCTGCGGCAGGCTTGCTGCCTCCATGGATGGGTGAGAAGGTGCTGGCCTGGCCAAGGGCACCCCCTCAGCCCCAGTGCCCCTCTGCAGGGGGATACTGTAATTCTTCTCTGCTGCCAGCTTTCTGAGTGAAGCCTGCACATCCCTTTGTGCTTTGTTGTGTAGCAGGGAGCTGACCTGCCTGCTGGCATTTTGACAAACAAGAAATACATTCCTGGGTTGGTAAAAAGATAAGTTTTATGCAAGAGTTAATGACCTGTTTCTTCTCTATTCAAGCACTTCAATGTGTTTTAGGATTTTAAGCACTTTTTTCTTTATCTGAAAGGGTCCACTCTGGTGCTGTTGCTGCTAAATTCGTCTACACTGTTCTTTCCACCAAATAAGTGAGATTCACAGGTTGGCTGAAACGAATACTAATATGCTATTGGTATTTAATTCAAAATGCTCCAAGTTTTCTCCTATGCCTCATACATGCTGTGTATGTGTCTGTGGGCTTCTGAAGAAAGAGACATCAGAATATTTCTTCAGAACAAATCAATCTCCTCAAAGGTTTGGAGTTGAAGACAACAGATGCATGAGAGCCTGAGATACGTTAACTCAAGACGCTAGCAGTCACATAAAACAATCTGAGGGTACTGAGAAAATTTGCAGACTTAATACTGTTTCATAAAGTCTTTGGAATATAATGCATTGTGACACAGTTGTGTGGCTATCTGTGACCTGAGGGGGATCACCAAATTATATGTATCTTTTGTACAATATAATCAAGCAGAACCCTAAACAGAAGATACGTACAATGCTGATAAAACATTAACTTGCCAACAGAGTAGTAAAGTTTGCTGCAGTTAAAATAAAAGAACTGGTGAAGTTTTCACTGTTTAAGAAATACTTGTGAATTTTAATACCAACACTAAAGTAACTGTTAAGTCCTCTTCTTCAATGTATGCATTTTAAAAGTAAAAAACAAATAACAATTCCAAACACGTAGATGAAGTCTTTTTTATATGTATGTTCTCAATTTGTGTTAGGCAATTGACATTTTAAATACGGATTGGAAGAGGATATACATCAGGGTATGCAGATAGAAATGTTAAAATACATATTTTATTTTGACAAGTAAAAGCTCTGTCAGAAGGTCTTTGATTCACAAAGCTGGAATACATTCATATTTTTGAAATACGATCTTCCACCATATTCACTTCTTGACAGGTTAATGTCTTAAATACAAACAAATGCACATCAGACAGAATCCTAGCCTGATATGCTTGAGGGGCTGTAAGAATAATAAGAAAGAAAAAAAAAAAAAGCTATTATTAAGTGGATTTAGCATTAAAGGGAGACATAAAAAATTGAAAAAAAAAATAAAAAGAAAAAAGAAAAAAAAGACCAATCTGGAAAACGAACTCTGTTGTTACTGTGTATAATACATGAGGTATCTAATGATAAATAGTCAAATTATTTTTTTTTCTTTATTATTTACAAGTGCTGTCTAAATATTGCCTACTATCCAAATACAGCTGAACAACTACATTCCAACCAAACACGGTCTAGAGCTAACTAAATAAATTCATCTGACAAAGAAAGTAATTATGGTTTATAATAATTCAATTGAAGAACCCAGACTGCAGCTGATACTCAATAAGACACTTTTTGAAGGGAAGTGTTAAATCACTGCATCTTCTGAGCACATCACCTTTCCAGTGCTAACTGTATTTCAAACTCTTGTTTAATACTATAATTGCAGGGGGGTTTAGTTTATTATTTTTAGTCATCTTGTGAATCATCTGGACAGGTCCAATATTTAACTAATAAGTAATACATACTAATGCAATACATATTAATATTCATGGTTAAAATACACAGAAACTAAGAATGTAATTTTTTTTTTTTTTCTTTTCTTCTCCTCCTCTGCAAATAAATACCTTTTTTTTTCAAAAGACTGACTGTGTGCCATCCCCAGGCATGGTGTGCAGTTCCTTACCACACCCAGGAGAACCTGCATACTTTGAGTATCAGTGGTACAAGCTTTGTACCATCAGCACAAGTTGGCAGGTCTTTGGCACCCTTGGATTTTATTTTATTCATTTTTTAGCACCTTTGTATACAGTTTGCTGCATTCACTAATGAGCAACAAAAACACAATCAGACAATTAAAAGTTTCTTGTAAAATTCTGCTGATGTATTTATAACAGACTCACAAAGCTATAAATTAGAGTAAAAACATGCTGAAGCCAAAGGCCCAGCTGCTAAGTTGCTGTGGCTCTGGTCCCTGATCAATACCCAATAGTAAAGCATTTTGTGAAGACAGCACATAATAAGAAAAACGGGCACAACAGAGCAGAAGTCTACCCAAAGAATCTGTATCCCCAAAGCACTGACAAAGCCACTAGATACCATTCTGTGTTATTGTCAACTCCATCTCCATAAATACCAACATTCTCATTTGCCCACGATGAAGAAATTTTGAATCAAAGATAAATAATGAGGAAATCTACCCAAGTAAAATTTCCAACACAAATTTCTATATTAGCTTTCAGAAATCTAACTATCTGCCAAATTCTTTGTAATTTCCAACCTTTATCTTAAACTGTCTTGAGGCAAGACTTGTTTTATTACAGTATAAGCAAACATGCACCCAAATCACAGCAGATAAACTAGTGAATGCTACCCCTTCTGTTCTGTGTCCTCAGCTAGTTGGCCATGGACTGAAATACATGTAAAGCATGAAGACTCTCCAGAAACAGTCAGAGCAATGAAATGACTTTCTGACCTCACATCTAGAAGACAAAGGATCTTTGCCTCACTGATCCCTCTCTTTTTAAGTCAAAATTAAAGCCAGCTTTTTATGGGCCAGTATCTTTCTGAGTCACGAACTGAGTTAAAAGGTAACTTACAGTCCTGGTGCAAGAAAGAACTATCCAATCACTGTTAAAACATCTCCTTTATCCCTACAAGATCAGAGTCAACAGCCTATTCTTTATCCTTATAATTGCATAAAGACTGAAGCTTCCACTAACCTGAATATAAAGAATTCATTGGGTTGATTAAAAACAAACAAACAAACAAAAACACAAAAACAAACAAACAAACAAAACTAAAAAACAGCAGGTGTAGGAACAAAATCTATCCAAGCACTAGCTGGTACATGGAGAGGTTCATCTTCTTTTATCTCACTTTAAGGGAGAGGGACAGCACATGGCTGGAGCCAGCTGGGGCCCTTGCCCCCATACCAGAGCAGCTGGGGTGTTGTCAGAGGTGGCACCTGAGGGTTGCCTGATATCTCCTGAGCTGCTGCTCAGCTGGAAACCCCAGATGTCACCTTGGTACGATGGCCATGCAGAAGTCAAAAACAGGCAGGCAAAGAAACAGGAGAATACATGTATGAGCTGTAGCATGAACACACAGAGGCTTCACTTCTGGTAGATCAGGTGGTGACAGCACATTCTTTCAACCACCACTGGAGGAGGGATAATTCTCAAGGGCTTTTAGGAGGATTGTAGGATGCAGAGCCCTGTTAAGACCCTGGAGCAAGGCTCTGTGTCTACACCTACACAGACAAGCCTCAGTATTATTTCTTGGGAAAATCCCACACCAAATACAGAGTAAATTGGAAAATTTACAGATGCATATGTGACAAATCAGTAATTTAAATTTTTTTTTTTTTTTTTTTTTTTTTATGGCCATGCAGTTTTACAGTAGCCAAGATGTCCTACACCTGCAAAGTACAACTCCTCTGTGTGGTTATTGGCATGATCCGATTGCATGGCCTGGAAGTACTAGCATTACATTTCTCAGCAAATGGTCTGTTAAGCTCTTACAACATGAGGAGCACCTGGCTTTATGAGTGAGTAGTTCTTTTATTTTGATATTGCTCCATACACTCATCATGTCTATCTCTTAGGATGTTTTTTCCCACTTTCTTGCTCCAGTAAAACCAGCTCAGGTTGTTAACCTGATCCTCATCCAACAGCTACATTGCTGCAACTGAAACAGCCGCCTGCCTTCTCCCTTTGACAACTGAATTGATGAATTGGCCACTGACATTGAAGAAGAAGAATAGGGACAACCCCCTATATGCTTGTGGACTGCATATAGTCAAGACAACAAGTTTTTTTTTAAATATTTCCTTGTATCTCAGTGAGGCCCCAAATATCATGAGAAACATACCTATTCAAATAGGTCACTACTTCTTTGGGAGTGAGACATTCCAGGAAAACTTGGTTCAAAACTTCAGTACTTAATCATAGACCTAAATGGCATTGCCCTTATCTTATGCTTGGCTTAATCTTATTCCTTCAGGAATCTGCTGTTATATTGCAATTCCAAATGGAGGAACAAAACAAAGCAGCCTACATAAATTGTCTAGTAGAAACACTAGAGTTAAAAATATGACCAGGAATAACACTGCTTTTGAAAAATAACTGTGAAGTTTGTCTTATTAAAATCAAGTGTGTTAGCCACAACCACAAAGGAAGAGTCTGGATTTTAATAATAAAATTTCTATTCCATTAAAAAAAATATATTTTTTCCATTTTAAAAACAATTGATTTGTCACTTATTAAAAGAAAATGCAAGAATCAATTAAGTGTTAAGGAAATTAAGATAAAATAAAATGAAAGAAAACAAGATGAAATGTTAACAGACACACTCTGCCATTTCAGAGTTTAGGCTTTTCTTGTAGATAATTAATATGCCTGCACTATTTAATTGAAACATCATGCATCCTGCCACATGTTGTTCCTTTGCCAGTCACCACATATGGACTATGCTTTTATGGGAGGACAAAAATGACAAATGCATTTTTAAGTGAGGACGGATATATAGTATTGAGGAATTAGTATGGTCACTTTAATTAAAAGCATGGGCATATGATGTGTTTATGTTGCACAAGAGGATTACGAAACAGACAGTTAGATAAATGTTTGCATTCTCAGTTTTTATACTTTGTCAGACTGCATATAAACTCTAATTCCAATAAAATACATCATAAAGCCTTGCAACCATTATGACAAACAGTCTTTTAAGTGGCTTAGTAATTCCACCATTATCTCTCAAGTTTAACTTCCCCATTAGTGGTGCTGCAATCTGATAAATGAGGGTAGGAAACTGAGTCAAAAATTTCAGTTCTGCTTATTCTAAATAAAAATTGAGTCCTAATTAAAAAAAAAAAAAAAAAAAAAAAAACCCTCCCAGGACTGCTTTCCAGTAATTACCATGTCTGAAGAATAAAAGTACTACATTTTTGTTTTTATCTCAGAACCCTTTTACCCTTTTGACTAATTACAGTGTTTTTTTCAACTGCAGATCAGAAGTATGGACCCTCGTCTTGGTGTACAGCTACCTCCCTGCCAACATATATTCAGTAGTGCAACTTGACCCCGTTTGCTCATGAGGGGGACTGATAGGACTGATAGAAAATGTGTTTCTGCTTTTGATATTCCACACAATACAACCCGTTTCCAAAATGTGGCTGGTTAATGATAAACCATCTTTCAGAAAGCTCTATGGCATTCACTGTATGAATACAGATTGTCTTAAAAAGGTACAAGCCGATGACCACGTTTGACTCAGGGAGGGAAGGCGTTAATAAATTTACTATAGAAAATCAGTGGTCTACTTTCTTCCTCTCTCCAGGAAATTTGGTTGTCTAGACTCGCTAAGGATTTCTCTCTCCAATTTCATCAAATACCACCTTCTGTAACTGTGGATGAACCTTTCCCACAAGAAATTACCTCTGAAACTATGTTTAAAACAACATTCCATTGGTAACTGACCAGTCTTCAAACTTGATATTGACCTGAAATATCTCACTAAAGTAGATGAAAATGACAGAGAAGGCACAACGAATAAAAATAGAAAGTAGTGAGAAAGAGCATGTTTTGTGTATACATAAAAGCAAAACCAAACAAACAAAACAGAAGATATAATCCTATTATCCTACAGTCATATGATGCTCAGAGAGAGACAGTTTTGTCATGTGACTGGAGAAGGATGGCCCTAAGTTTGCTTGCAGCTTGTGCTGTAGTAAAGGAAGACAGGAACAGTTAAACACACTTGGCAAATTTTGAAGGATCTGAGTATGTCCAGAGGGTTTCTAATTTTGCCTAGTAATTTTATAATAAACTGTAAAGAGCCTTTTATCTGTGCTTTGTGTTCAGTGAAGTCACATCAAAGGAAAGAACAGATCATTTACATCCATTTGGAAGCTACTCACCATATGCCTGGGCAAAAGATACTGTAGCACTACTAACCCCTCCCCCAAAACACCCTGTCATTAAGAGGAAAGCTTGTATACATATAAAATCAAACTCCAGCAAATCCACCAGCAGCCCTCTCTCCCCATGTTCATCTCTGATTGTTCAACGTATGCAACCTCTAAAAGCCCCTATGCCGGTTATTGTGGTTTGTGCTCCCAAGTGTCCACCCAGCCACTTCAGCTCTAGGCTACTGCAACATCTTTACATTGAAAAAATGCGATGCAACTGTGAGAAAGATACCTTTGTGAATCTGAGAAGCTGACTGATCAACCTTGTACTGCATCTGGACACACACCGATATCACTAGGCTTACAAGGTCCTCTTATCCATATTTATCCGAATAAAGAGGAAAAACCTACATCTGTAAGTAAAGTCACTCAAACTTTACATGACAAAATGGGGTAGGGTTAATTTCAGATGAAAGCACATATAGCTATGTACTTAGTGAAATAGCTATCTAAAGAATTAAAAATATAATCATTTTTAATTTAGATCATAGAATATCCCAAGTTGGAAGGGACCCATGAGGATCATGGAGTCCAATGCCTGGCTCCACACAGGACTACCCAAAAATCAGGCCATGTGTCTGAGAGCTTCGTCCAAACTCTTCTTGAACTCTGTCAGGGTCAATGCCATGACCACTGCCCTCCCTGGTCCCAGCCTGTCTCAGTGCCCGACCACCCTCTTAGTGAAGATGCTTTCCCTACCCCCCAGCCTGACCCTCCCCTGTCCCAGCTCCATGCCGTCCCCTCGGGTCTTGTCGCTGTCCCCAGAGAGCAGAGCTCAGCGCCTGCCCCTCCGCTCCCCTTGTGAGGGAGCTGCAGGCCGCCATGAGGCCTCCCCTCAGCCTGCTCTGCTCGGGGCTGAACAGACCACGTCACCTCAGCCGCTCCTCACACACCTTCCCTTCTAGGCCCTTCAACATCTTTGTTGCCCTCCTTTGGACACTCTCAAATAGTTTTATGTCCTTTTATCCTGTGGTGCCCGAAACTGCACACAGTGCCTGAGGTGAGGCTGTGCCAGCACAGAGCAGAGCAGGACAATCCCTTCCCTCGACCGTCCGGCAGTGCCGTGCCTGGTGCTCCCTGGGGTACGGCCGGCCCTCCTGGCTGCCAGGGCACACTGCTGACTTAGATAGCAAATAAGTATTCACTTAATCTAAAAATGTAAATAGGCATTATGTGAAAGACAAATAAAATAAACCAAATTAAATCTCAGTAACTATTACGATAATCAACTACGGTTTCCCTGTAATTATCACTTTGAATTCTAAAATATAAATTACAGTGGTTTTGAAAATTAAGAATGAACTATGACCAGAAGCATTTGTTAAATATTTCACAAAGTTTCAGGAAACAGTATGACATTCCTCTAAATGCCAAATAAAACCAAGTGTGACTGTGTATACCCAGAAAGCAAGGCCTGTAGCGTTTAGAAACCAACAAGCATAGCAATAAAACAAGCCCTTCTAAAATAGCAACAACTTAAACTGTGAGCTTTTTTGGCACGAAGCACATGAGAAAAAATGAAGCTCCAGCCATGCTAACAGTGTTAAGTTTTCACAATTTGGAAATGTAGTCATCAGTTCTGCTGAAAAACAGCCACCAAATCAGGCTGTGCAGAACAGAGCCTTTGTTGCACTCATGTGCCTGACAAAAGCCTAATTCTTCGCATTGTTAGAAAGACTGACTGCCTCAGAACAAACCACCACTATTCCAACTTGTCAGAACAAGCTTGGAGAAAACTAGATAAGAGCACTTGAGTGATCTGCACACTGAGACAACTGAACTGGAAGTGAAGTTACATACACGAATGAGCTATTGTGTGGTGCAGCTTTAATTGTCTCAAACAATTCCTGAGACTTGTTTGTAGCAATGATACTGCGTTTACTAAAGGTCTTATTTGATGGACATTTCAGGGCATGCAGCTTACATGCTAGTGGTCTTTAACAAAAAGTATGCTGGGCAACACATGATGATGTGTATTTCACATATGGTATGAAAATATTTTCTGAAATATGCAAGCTTATTTGAATTTAGTTTAATTTATTTCAGTGCGGTAATTTATGATTTTAAATAACTATGCTGCACAATAATCCCTGTACTGCGCATCATATTCAGAAATGGCTACAGATGGAGCTTTCCTGTATATAAAATAGATCATTAAGAATTGCATCTGTTTCTACCAGCCAGATGATCTTGCACTGTAATTCTTATGTTGCACTAATAATTATCAGATTAGTATTTAACTGTTCTTACCCGACAGTTGGTATAAACTAGGGCACATGCAACCCTTAAGAGTTGAGCCAGCAACAGTCTAAGCATTGTTGTTACTGAACGTAACACATGAAAACTACATGCTTGGCTTGTAGTTTCACTGGGATGTCAAATGAACTTTGACATGAAAGAGAAAGCTACGTCCGTATAATGAGGAGCTATCTTTCTACCTCTGGAGCCCTGTCTGGAGGAGGCTGCCAGGGAAAGTGTTAGTTCCTTGAAGTGTAAGATAAGGGTGGTGATATTTACATATGGGACACAAAAAGAAGGGAAATGGAGGAACTGTATTCATGCTGATGTTGAAATTAAGATTTAGAAATAAAGCATAATGACACGTACGTGGTCAGCCAACAGTAGCATCCCAGGTAAGCGTAAGTGGCAATGATCATATTTCATACAGAGCTGTAATGAAAGAGTACCTTTAGGAAAAGACAACCTCAATTTAATATTAAAAGATTTCCTTTTCTTGTCTTTACTGTAAAACGATAATCAACTAAGATATACTGTAGCTCTAGTTCTAGTGTTTATAACATTTGACGGAATATTCATAATATTTGCATAAATGGCAAAGAAAATGACACAACTTTCCTCTGAGGTTCTGCAAGCCACAGGAGGTAACATCAAAAAGTAAAAAGTACCAGCTGAAAACTACACTGAGAGCTGATTAACATTTATTTTGGACATCATGGTAAGTGTATCACCCCTACTGTTCACTTTAAAGGTTTAGCGTAAGGGGAACTAGCAGAACACATGTGCGGGAGTGTGTACTTCAGATGCTTGGAGAGTAAGTATAGCTAAATAAAAGCTTTTATTGTTTTTATGTCTAAATAATAGTTTTTTTTTTGTTGTTGTTTGTTTGTTTGTTTGTTTTTTTTTGGTACTCAGAAACTGTAACATTAAATTATTTTACAATTACTGAAAACATTTTTAAGATGGAAAATAGGTCAGGGTGTGCATTAGCAATAGTACAACTGAACTTGTAAACCCAGATGCTTCTTTGAAACTATTAGAAAACTTATTATTGTATGCATCTCAAGACTTTCTCATACCTGTGACCTTTTGCTTATTTGCACAAATATATTCACATTTCCTGTGATGGCGTTTGACTGCTCTAACCCTCTAAAGCTGGATTTTTTCTATAACTCGGGTATCTCCCCTATGAATAATTTTCTTGTCTTTTGAGAGGGACAGCTTTCCAGGAAGAGGGTTACAAAAGATGCAATCAGGAACACTAATGCTAAATAAATGTGCTCTTTTTGGTATTTTATATAGTTCATTCACCTCAGTATGAAGAATGGCTGTCCAATCCAATACAATATTTTCTGATATCAAATCATTACGATTCTTTACTTTTCAGCAAGTGTTAGCTTAATTAGCTTTTTATTATCACAGAATCACACAGAATTTCTAGGTTGGAAGAGACCTCAAGATCATCGAGTCCAACCTCTGACCTAACGCTAACAGTCCCCGCTAAACCATATCCCTAAGCTCTACATCTAAACGTCTTTTGAAGACTTCCAGGGATGGTGACTCCACCACTTCCCTGGGCAGCCTGTTCCAATGCCTCACAACCCTTTCAGTGAAGAAGTTAAATTATGTGTATATATATAACTATGGTTCATATTTATCTGAATAACAGATATAATCTCTACTGTCTGGGTAATAACACATAGAATTGGATCTAATAATAGTTTTTGAAATAATTCAGTGCATCAGCACTTCCATAACAATGGGCACTTCGTGCTTATTTTCATGCTTGGAAATAGAGTAGAAATGTCACTTGGTCATGTAACTTCTGTAAATAAATGTATAATACTGGATTATGGCCAAATGTGCAAAAAGTCCCACACACAGAAGGGTGAAATAATCAAATCTGCAGCAAAATTCATTTGGTGCTTGGTATTTTTACCCCAGCCTTAGGAGATAACATCACTTTCATAAAGGTCTGTTGGGTTTCTTTTATGTTCTTGGGGAACTCACATTTTAGCTATGAAGGGGTAATTTCCTTACATGGCATTTCTCAGTGCTTTCCTTACATGGTAGATTGATGACATAAATGCTGGGAGAACAGCATGATTAGGCGAGAACATGCTTTTCTCATTATAGATATTTTCACAGCATTGTAGATGACGTTTTTAAGGGTAATACTCTTCATATGTTGAATATGATATTCATAGATGAGGTGTACTTTACAGAGATCCAATTGCAATAATAAAAGTTGAAGCTGGAGTATGTATCTGAATGTTTAAGGTGCATCTTTATCCAAATTTAATACCAATGTGATTTCAAAAAAAAAAAAAAGATTGTTTTTTAAATTATCATCTTATGTTTCATGCCAATTTCCTTTTGTGATTATAATTTACTCTTATTGTGGGAATGCAGTAACTGACAGCTTACTCATGAATTAGGCCCTGCATACTGTTTGCGACAGCTGTAGACTTGAATCATCCCCTGTGTGAGCAAAACACAAATTTCCTAGACATGCATCAAGCTACGTTCAACCTAAATGTGAGCGAGATGACTGTTAAAACTATAGCCCCCAAGCCTTTAGCAAATGTAAATCTTGTCATGTGAAATTCAATGTAGATCTTAATGCATGGCTACTGAGCTACTGTGCTTTGTTCAGAACTAAATTTAAGTATCAGAGAAAAAAATTATAATCACAAAGCCCTAAGGGGAGAAGAGAGAACATAAGAATAATGCTTTTCCTTTTTTTCTTAATGTAGTGGTAGTGTGGTAGTGAAGAATCTTTCCATATAAATATACTTTTTTCCTTTTTTTTTTCCCTGTAAAAGTTCAAGGCCAAATTTATTCCTTATGTTATTCAATTGATCTTGTTTTTTTTCTAGCTCTCATAGTCTTAACTGTCATTGTTAGCACTTGCTACCTTCAGAAAAAAAAATACAGAAAAACGACGTCTCCGTTCATATGTGAAGTGAATAAGCTTAGACAGGGGAGAAAAAAAAAATCTACCTGAATTTAGTCATTGGGAACAAAATAGTCAGAGATCAAAAAATCTACTGTAAGGTAGATTGGAAAAGTATTCATTCATAAGAAGCCCAGGTCAACTTTCTGAAGAAAGCTTGAAGGTTTCCAGGACATCACTCAAACCTGAGGTACAGTATACAATACGTATAAGATACGGTATAAGATACAGTATAAACTTCTATTGCTTTGTGGCTATATTAAAGGAGGAAAAAGCTTTGTAAAAGTTTACTGGGGCTGAAAAAGTGTCAGTGCTTTTATATGAAAGCTTCTTCTTCATTCCGATAGAGAGAGAGATGTGTACTTTATTCCCAGCAAGCAGACAGACGTTTCCTTTAAGCAGTCATTATTCTTAGGTGCTGTAATGAACTGTGTGCTATGTAGTTTTCCAATATTCTCAGTTTTCAAAACTCTTAATTCATTTGCTCTGAACAACAATAATTTAATTTCTAGATGCACTGAATTAATTCCCAAAGATTGCAGGGAAAAAGTAATTAAAAACCTGACAAAAATTGTAAGTGTATTTCAGGTTTGTTTGGCAGTTATGTACTTGAAAAAAGTTTAAGATATAAATCTTTACCATCAATTACATCATGCCCATAGTTACCAAATGTAATAATAATTCTGCAAAATTATTTTCAGCCTGGCAAGTTCCAGTCACATGGGGAAACCCGGAAGCATAGCAAAGAGGCTAGGGATAACAACGTAAGAAACAAGAAAAGTAGAGGGAAACAGGAGATAAGGGCGTAAGGAGTCTAGTGATTTGGGATAAATATTGGATTAAACGATCCAAAAAAAATGACTCTGCTGCTCATAGAAGAGCTTGTTTGGGTACATCCTCTTTGTGGATTGCATAGCTTCAAATTAGGCAACTTGTAGAAATCCTATAAAAATTCACTCAACCACACTAAATCTGTAACTGTGCTCTACCTGTAACTGTGCTCCAAATCTATTTCTGTCAAAGCTCAAGAGTCGCTATTTTTAGAGCTGGAAAGCAGTCACAGTGTACAACTAGAGTCAAGTGATGTTTGAGTTCAACCCCTTTCAAACCATAGCATTTGGCCTTTGTTTCTGGAATGTCTGAGCTGAAATCCAAGATGGAGAGTACTCACACTGGATTTAGAGCTGAATTTTTGGGGTGTTGGGCTTAGGTAGTTTGTAAGCTGACATGAGGAGGACATAGTATTATTTAAGTCAAGGATCACAGAGTGGTATTACTTTTTTTCACTGCCATCGTAAGGCTAATTAAGACGTTTTTTAAAAAAAAATCTGAATGTAAAAGCAAGGAGATACATAGCTATACTTATGGGAGCCTAGTAACCGTCACACTGAAATACAGACCTGGACTGCCTTGAGTATAAAAAGAACTCCATTAACTGACAACCCCATCACCCCATCAGACAATGTGTCAGGGACATTTCCCCTTCACACTTCTGCAGGATGCTGTATCACCTTCAGGCCCAAAGAACATCATTAGTAAGTTTTTCTGGTTCATTGTTTTTAGGCTACCAAACCATGTTCACTATCTGAGAATACATATGGAAACTCTTGTCTCAGTCTTCTGCTTAAAAATGCGCCAATGTTATGGTTTATATAAGGCTGGGATTAAGACAGCTGCATAAAACAGCAACACATCCATCAGAAGCTGAATTTAAGCCTCTTTGAACATCTTAAGCAGAAAGGAAGTGGGTCACTCAATTATCTATATGCTTAAAATTAGGCATTTAACTTATTTCAGCTTACATCAAGTTCTTTAAATCATTCATGGGAATTCACAGATCATTCAAGTTAAATATCTGAAGTAATGAGAACTAGGCAACTAGAGACATACATTGCTTAATAAACAGGTTTTGATTTAATGACCAAAGATGCATCAAGCTTTTTAAGGACATGTTTGAATTATCAGAGCTTTGAGGAGAAAGGATGAAAACATGATGTGCTTTTGTTTTGCTCTGACCTATGGGAAGGTGGGAAGGGAAGGAAAGATTATTCAAAGAAGAATGATTAGTAACCACCTCAATAACTGATTTAGATCAAGCATTATTTGGAAATAGGTTGCTCTCAGAAATATTTGCGAAGGCTAGTACTTATATACATAATTTGTGCAGAAGACATTAATTTTTAGCTTTTTACAAAAAGAATATTTTGGGAAATGTCTAATGAGGATACTGCCCAAAGAATACAAGTGATGTTGCTTTCTGGTTTTGGCTTCATTTCACCATAAAAGAAGCCAGCTGCTGATGCTAGACGTGGATGGGCTTTGATCATCACTAAAATATGGGAGAAGACCCTTTTCTACATTTCTTTCTAGTCCCACACCTCATGGTCACAGTGGCCAAAACCCAGAGCACCTCACATGTCCAACCTAACTGCAGGGCACACAAGAAGGACAGAGCACACAAGGGGCAACTCTCTGCAGACATGGAGCATTTCCCCAGAACACGCCACATCTCGGCAACCTTCAGCTTTGCTTTCCTTCCCCAACACATCCATATCCCTATGTTTTAACACAGAAAACCACTGCTCATTCTGAGCAATCTGGTGCAGTGGAAGGTGTGCCTACCCATGGCAGAGGGTGTGGAGCTGGATGATCTTTAAGGCCCCTTCGAACCCAAACCATTCTATGATTACAGAATTTCTAGGTTGGAAGAGACCTCAAGATCATCGAGTCCAACCTCTGACCTAACGCTAACAATCCCCACTAAACCATATCCCTAAGCTCTACATCTAAACGTCTTTTGAAGACTTCCAGGGATGGTGACTCCACCACTTCCCTGGGCAGCCTGTTCCAATGCCTCACAACCCTTTCAATAAAGAAGTTCTTCCTAACATCTAACCTAAAACTCCCCTGGCTCAGTTTAAGCCCATTCCCCCTCATCCTGTCACCAGGCACATGGGAGAACAGACCAACCCCCACCTCGCTACAGCCTCCCTTGAGGTACCTGTAGAGAGCAATAAGGTCGCCCCTGAGCCTCCTCTTCTCCAGGCTGAACAAGCCCAGCTCCCTCAGCCGATTGTATGGATGCAGGTCAGCCTCCTCCTACCACAAAAATAAATTTCATTTACATGCTTGGAAATCACTGGGAATAATCCTCTGAGGATCACAACTGCCTTGGAGGCCTGTCCTGAAGTTGGTTCCAGTTTGGGCATTTACTTATACGTGCAAAATCTGAAACTGAGCAAAATTCTAAAGAAATGAGAACCAAGAGTGCAAAGGGGAGGTATTTTCTGCACAGATTGAGAAGTATTTTTTCAGTATGATTAGGAAATATATCTCTCTTTACACAAAACTTAAGGGAAACATCATTTAGAAAACATAAGCTGTTTGATTCCTACATTAAAAAGAAGCATCTGAAAGGTAATATATGTGGAGAAAAAGTGATAAAAGTACTAGTGAAATAGAAGACCTTCCTTATGGTAAGCAACTGACTTGTTTAGCCCTCTGGAAGCAAACTGAGATGTGACAAGATGACTCTTTACATAATGTAAAAATATTTTTGCTTGTACACAAATATCACTGCTGGGAGTACCAGATCTTGACAGAAGGTCAAATGGATAGAGATTAGTCATGAGTTCATATAGATTTGAACGTCAGAGATTTAGCCTTACAAAAAAAAAAAAAAAAAAAAAAAAAAAGGCATTGCCAAGAAGCAGTCCCATTTCAGGACAGTTTGATAATCTGGCAAGGGACTGAATGTAAAGATAGGGTTGTATGCTGGAGCTACATATTTAAGCTGATAGTATGAGACCCCAGCCCTGCAATTTTTAGTACACCCTGTGAGGGTGATGACAAGATGGTTCAAAAGGACATTTGTATTAGACTTGTATTCCCTCTTGCTTCAGTGATCATAGCAGCTTCCAGCAGCTATTCTTTCCATCACCTTCTCTCCCCCACACTTTCCCCAAGGTGACATATTAGCTAACGTCAGGGGCATTTTTCTGAGGTAACGTAGTTATAGCTAGAAATAGAAACAGGATGCTTTGGCTGATATAAAAAATCTCTGACGCTTGTGTGATGCTTGGCTCAAGCACTTGCAGCCTGCCAGATTGCAGCCAGGAAGGCATTTCCCCACAGTTCTGCCCAGCTGAGGAGCCTGGGCTGCGGCTCCCCCCTGCTAGTGCAGCCCCTGCCTTGCAGCTGGGGCTTACCTTGGAATTTCACGTAGCGAGCTCCCTGCTACTGTGGTGTCCTGGGATACCAATAAAGCTTCTGAGGTCTCCTGCCTTCTTTCTGTGGCACGTTGTAATTGTGACCATAGGTCTTTTATCATGGGCTTAAGCTTGTTACAGGATATTAGAAGTGCCATGCAGACTCAGGGAGGAGGAACAGCAGATGTCCCCTGGGCCCGCCGGGATTAGCTGCTTGTCACACAATTGTCAGCCTGCCAGCCCAGTCGGTCCCTCTCATGCACAGGTTTCTAACTGGTAAATCATGAACGCGCCCCAGTTACAAGAAAGAAAACGCTCTAAGTTTTATGTTGTTTCCTTGTTCTGCTTTTATTATTATTAGTTTGTGTGTTTGGGCTTGGCAGTGCCTTCTATAGATCCACATTTTTTTTTCTTCCTGCACAGGTTTTGAGGTTATCTTTCTTTAGAGACAAGTCACAAGCAAAATCAAACTAAAAAAAAATAAAAATCATTCTATTAAACAGATGGTTTAGAAAGACTTACTAACCAAAGTAAAATAACATTTTTAAAAGGAAGAGCTAGATTTCATAATGTTACCCATATATCTTACAGGCACACAGAAACTGAAGACAGAATCCTATCATATAAGTTATTAATTCTCTGCCAAGGCATTTCCCTGTAAGTTTTAAATAGTTGAAAAGATTTGAAAGTTAGGAATGTTTAAACCTTTGAAAGGTTTCAAGTACTTGTGAATAGATCACAAAGAGTTTTCCCTAGCTTCCCAGCAAGATAAACCTTAAGGATAATAAAGCACTACTCTAGTCTCTCTGTTTATGTTTCTGTCTTGGACTGTTTTCTTTTGTTAAAATATAGTCTTTACTCAGAATAACTAAGATTAATTTTTGTTGCTTTTTTCATAACTATATAAATGAAATATTTGTATGGGATAGATTTACACTGCCTTCTGTAAGGATGGGGAATTGGACATTATTATTTCTTATATATTTCTTATATTTCTTATCTCTTATTACAGGAGATGGAAAAAAATACAAACTAGATTGCAAACTTTCCTATTTGTGATAAAAAGACACGTATCATTGGTAAGCCAGATGTGCAGTTTCCTGTTGCTGTCTTTTTAGAGAACAAAGAGGTTGATAAACATATTTGTATATATAATTACATAATGTCATCTTCTGTCAAAGGTTTTCAAGCCACATGACACTACAATGGCATAAAAATTAATCCTGTACATTTCAATAATCAGCCACAAGAAACAATATTGCTCTGACATTTCCTTGCTACCAGCACCCTTTGCACATATATGCATGACTGGTGCTCCAGCTTTACCAACATGCATTTCTATATTGCAAATGCCAGTTTAAAAACAAAATTCAAACATCTATTCAGAGAATAATAAAACTATATCATATACCATGTGATACAGTGGCCAAGCAAGTTTGACTTTTCTAGAGCCATTATAAAAGATTAAAACACTGCTTTGCTAATGGTCTGTGATTTATTTATTTATTTATTATTATTATTATTATTTTTAATATAAGAACATTTCTGAAAGGTTACGGAGCTGTAGGCTTTCAAACTGTGTCATAAAGAACCCATTTTTCTGGCTAAGAATTAACAATCTATACTTAAAGCATAAAACATTTTATCTGGCAAACATCACTTAGCAGTGTATTCTTAGACCAAATTAATATACATATAATACCAATGAACAACACGTACTTCATGTACCATTCTTTTAGCAGTGGTCATGTCTGCCGCACACTTCCATTTTAGATGCAGAAAAGTTTCAGTAAAATAACGTCCTTGATACCAAACTTCATTTCAGTTAAAGGAAAATAAAAACACACAGTTTTTCAGAACAAAGGAAAAAAGATTATTCCCTTCCTTATAAACTTCGAAGCCTCGTGATATTTTAAACTTTTAGTATCTAGTGGGTAAGGAATCCTGAGCAACATGTGAAAGTCATCTATCTTATCTTTACCTTGGTGCAGGGGGGATTGGTTTTAGATGAATCTATGCAAAGGGCAGAGCAATAACTCTTGTACTTGGACCTCTTCATGCAAATCAGGTCCTCCCTTCATTATCCACACAGGGAAGATGAAAGTCTGATCTACCTGACTAGCTTGATCTACACAATCTAGAATCAAAAACCTGCCTTGATACTTTGTAATCCTGAAAAATAAAGGATGAGAGAAATGGCAGTGTTGCACATTTCTTCCATTAAATAGTTCACTTGCTGACAAAAGTGAGGCTGCCCCTCTGCTTCCCTGCATGTTCGGTCAGCATTGAGCAAAGGACAAGGTGCTCCCTTCTCAAACAGTGACCACCTAATGTCTTTCCATACCCTTCATTCTTCTGCTCTATCCAGGAAATTAACTTTACATTTCATTCAATTTATGAAGTATGGTACCAGGATTTATTCATTATTTTTTTTTCCCAACTCCTTACTGTTCCACTTGGAATATTATCACGGAAACTATACATACAGTATTAATTACACTGTAAAATTTAATGCCCTTCCCAGATTTGTTACGTGACTTATCGTGAAAGAGAATTTTGTTTGCAGTCTTGTGAAGATTGTAGGTCAAATAGAAGGTTTGTTTTAGATAACTTCTGTAATTATTTCCCAGCTTCAGTGAGCATGCTCACTCAATACATCCAACAAATTCCATTAAATTCTCACTGGGGTAAAGAGAAGTTTCCATGCAAATGCAATGGTTAAAATATATAAAAGACATCTGATGCCTATAAGAAAAGACAGTAAGTCTTTTTTTGTTGATTTTCATTTTCAGGTTATATATAATTCAAATGTACTTTCCATATTCACTAATTTCAAAACAGAGCAAAAAAGAAAAGGAAACAACACATTAGGATGAGGCACTGTGCTATATAATCTGTTTTCAGCTGAGACTTAATTTTAACATATTGAACTAGTTTTACACAGTCGGACAACCTTATGACCAAAAAAGACGAAAGAAAATCCCTTGTGGCGATGTAGCACTGATCAAGGGAACTTCTTTTGCCAGAAAAGACAGTTTCATCATGGCAGTTAGGGGCTTTCTGACTAGAAAGCAAATTGCGTTGGACAAACAATTCTGCTAGAAGTGCATATACTGCACTGTTATGACAGGGACTTTAATTTATTTTGTACTGTGCTGTAGTGTAGCTCTACCTAACAAAAGAAAGTATTAGAGGATATCCTTATATTCTATCAATAAAAGGAAACGGCATCTTTACATGAAATGCTTTTTGAGTTATGAAATAAGTTATATTTTGATTCCACTTTGATAAACTAATGCTATAAATTATACTTTTATTTGAAAGAGGCTTTCAGTCCATTGTCTTAAAATGCTAGATTTAAATAGATCCAGACACAAACAGCCACAAATATCTAAGTGATCCCAAACTTTGTGATGGAGTCTTCCTTCACAGCATTCCCATGGTAAAAGACAGACACATGTTGAAGGTTTATCGTGCCAGACTGCTTCATCCTTTGCTGCAAGTTCTAGTAAATATTCAGTTAAGTTACTAAAGTTTTTCTGGGGGGAAAACTCCAGTTTCCTGATAGGGAAACTTCCACTTTGTGAACTTAACAGAAGCACTATACTGGACCAGAAAATAAAACCCACAGAAAAGAACATACATATTTTCCCGTAGGCCCCATATTGTTTCTGGAGCTATATCACAACAATGAACTCTGTATTTCTCTCATCACAGCATATTATCATGCTGGTCCTAACTCTTGGAAAAAGGGAAATGCAGAACACACATGAAATAAAAGAAAACACATACGTTTTAGATTAAGCTGTTCTCAAGATGTTAAATCCCAGACCTGCTCCACAGAAGAGCAAAATGGTATTAGCACCATATGATAATTACCCATTTTAGGATGAGAACGTAAATTGTAACATGGTGTTTTTCCTAGATAATGCATGCTAATTCTGTTCCATCTTCTGAGAGACACTGTCTCACCAACATTTATTCGGAGAGTTACACTAACCGCACCAGTAAGAAGTGCAGCTATTTCTCTGCAGCCTGCTGCTCCCTCCTTTTATCCAGTGCCGAATGAGATCATTGTTCTCACTTGCTGAGAGTCAAGCACTGAGCTACTTACTTCTCCTGACCTTAAATATTTATTGGGCTACAGAAGTATTTAATTCTATAGATACCCTTGGTTTGGGCCTTCAATTACAATGCAGAAGATTAAATATGTGAATTTCCCTTGATAATTTTTGTTTCAAACGTACTTTGCCCTATCTACTCTTCTGCTGTACTACGGCTGAAAAGTGAAACATATGAGATTTTCATACCTTTTCTTACCGTATGGATTTCCACCCACAGGAAAAAAATATTTATCCTTATTATTTAATATCTTCTGATAGTTTTCTATATTTTTCTTTCAGATTGTAAACTGACTAGGTCACTGCAATATTTCTTATATGCTCTTTGGAACCTCAGCCCAGCTTTGAGTGAATTATAAGAAAATTTCCTAAAATAGTTGTAAAACAATTCATACATACATGTATGTATTTCTTTAAAACATAAGTAGAAGTAATTATTAGACATTCATAGTTAAAATGACATAACTTGAAATAAATATCATTAAGCAATTATCTGTTCTAGTCAAGAAAGAAAAGGAAACAATAGAATTATACAAATTGTTTTTTTCCCTACATAAGTCCAGTTGAGTATGCTTGGCAAGAAACCAGTAATTACTAGGTTTATAACATTTTTTGTTGCTCCATTTTTATTTTTCTTACACATCAAAATAAAAAAGACTTTCACAATCGATTAAAAATACAGAAAGATTAAGAGAAGTGGTTCACATGTTTTCCAAATCAGAGCTTGGACCTTAACCTGTGTCACCTCACTGGGAATTAACAGAAATGCCTGAGTATTCTGGGCTCCCCTCTTCTTTCCAGCATAACTTTCACCAAAGTCAAGAGCTTTCCATTAGGAGTCTTGTTTTATTTAACCAAGACTTCTGTATAGAGGAATGTTTAATTAAAATAAGCCTGACAGCATGCCTTGGTTTGGAAAGAACCTCTGAAGATCATCTGGTCCAACTCCCTGCTCAAAGCAAGGCTAACTTCCAGACAGTTGCTGTACCTTCAGATCAAATACAGATGCTGATTACCTTCCTACAGATTTTTCTCTTCCTTAGCTATGTCCAGTAATCGCACACACCTTCTTGTGTGTGCAACTCTGGCAACTAGCAGTAGATAATTTCAAGACAACACCCATGCAATTCTTATTTTATATTAGATATCTGCTTTTTTCAATTCCTTAAAATCAGTCAGTCAGAAGCAGACCATCCACTCTTACACACAAAATAGTTTACAGTTTACTGAGACTATGTATAGGACATGTGGTTTTACAGCAAATCAAACTAATTGTATAACTGAAAAGTCATTAGATAACAAAGAAATCATTTTTCAGGTCACTGTATCAAAGATTGTCCCTCTGAGCTTACTATAATTACTGGCAGACTCCAACACTTCTCAGGTGCCCACCAGCTCTCTAGACTCTCTGCTGGGATACCTTAAGGAACTGTCTATGCCATGGGCAGAGTGGTCTGGGTAAGAGGACCAGCACTGGTGAACTGGGACACAGCCCATTGTGGCAGACCTACCTGCACAGAGCAGGCCCAGCTTTTGGTCAGTGCTATACAACATTATTACTCCCCAGTAATTACACGGCTACCGTTATTCACTAAAATAAATTCAGTCCTTCAAAATGTCACCCTTTGTACTGGAAACGCTCAGAATTTCAGAGAGGGGGAGGTATTTTCCAATACTGAATACCTCTTATACTTCCCCCATTCCCAATCACAGTGTAATCAGGGAACAATCCCATACCACAATGCACTGCACAAGCAGTTTATGAACAATATGCAACAATACAAGAAGAAAGCTCTATCCTGTCTACTCAGTGAAATGAAGGAATCATATATATATGTATATGTATATATATATATGCAGAAATATACATGTATTCCTTTCCAAAGCAGGCATTTTTACATTACCTTTCCAGTTTAGTGATTAATTAACCAGTTCTTAAATGCCACCTGAAATGACTTTAACAAATGAATACTAGGAGTTCAAGCTGAATAATCTGCTTGAGAGCCTAGCTACTCAGGCTTCGAGGTTTAAACATGACCTGTGTAGAATCAAAAAAAAAAAAATAAAATAAAAAATAAAAGGGAAAAAAACTTCAGCTACTAAAGTGTTGTCATTGTTGTTTTAAATGACAAATTAGCGGGATGGAATTCAAATTCAAGACACTTATCACATTAGCTAGCCAGATGGTTTATGTGAAATCTCAGCAGACAAGAATATCAGATTTTTGCTTTAAGTTGGGCTCAATAAGTCGGCAAAGGACAGTAACAGTCCATGACTCTCTCTTTTGCTTGTTTTAACATGTAATTTTTTTTTTGTATATCTCCCCTGAGCAATGTTTCAAAAAGCTTATAAAATAGTGGTAGCCCAAGGAATACAAATGTTCCACAAGCCTTGAGATTTCTTTGGTCACTTAACAGACTTGTTACCTTTCTGACAAAAACTTTCCACTATGCTTTTCAAAGAAATAAATTTAGAAGCAAACTTCCATAAAAAATGGAGACTTTTTTCTAAACTTGAAAAATGGTTTAAATAGTCTTTACCATCTTTTTTTTTTTTTTTTTTTTTTTTTTTTCTTCCTCTCCCCTAAATGTTTTGGCAACAAATAAGATTCCTTGTTGGATGCCTTTGGGGGTGGTGGGGAGGAGATAAGTCATGCATCAATAATCACAAAATAAGAACTGGTGGTATGACTTGGCTTAACTGTGCTGTTTCAGCACTTAGCTCTCTAGTGGCTTGTTCACATGGTCTCAGCACATTCAGAAGAGTTTCCATTAGTGTCTGCTCCAGACGTGAGAAGAATCCATCAATTTCGTTTTCAAAACATTATAGCATGTAATAACCGCCTTTGCTCAAACAGCTTCTCTTAACAGAGAATGTTGAATTCTGTCTGGTAACTGCATCCTGAATAAGTTTTTCTTGGGGAACAAGTCATTTTTCTTGGAAGAGTTTCAGAAGTTTTTTGGCTTTCACAGGCTGCCTGAACTATCGACAGATACCATCTGCTCTTACGTGAATATATATTTCCAGTGTATCATCGTACTCATGTATGAAGTATATAGACACAGAAGGGCAGCTTCGTTAGCCCCATGCCCACTGTGAAAGTAAGTGGCAAAAGTCTTGGCACTTGTTTTCTTTCAGTTTATTGAATTACAGGAGTTGAAATGTACTGCACATCAATTAATTGACACCAAAGTATTTCTCAGATGGCCCTTGGGGAAGAGAAATAATACCTGATGCACCCACTTAGGTGCAGTCCTTGACAGGGCTCTCTTCTCCAAAGTTATAATACTGGTACAAATATGCAGAAAGAGCTCCTGTTAAACAAGGCAACCATGTATATTTTACATACCAACATAAATACAGTAGCCTCTGTAAGGTGTTATTTCCAAGTAAAGAAATAACATGATTCGCCTTTCATTAGCAGAGATGTGAGGAACAGACTTATTAGACAACTGGTTCAAGATGACGTAGGAATCTATGGCACAGAGGAGAGTTACGTCTTGTTTCTCATGTTTCAGACCATATACCTTCTGGATTTCTGCCTAAGAAAGTTTTATTTATTTTATTTTTTTAATGTATTGCTCTGATGTAGTAATTGGTGAAACTTAAAAATAAAAACTAACAAAAAATATAAAATCCAATTATTTTCAATGAGACTACAATTTTTGGAGATGAAATACAAGTACTTTTGAGGTATTGCCCAAGAGGATCAGCACATGGAAATATCAACACATGAAAAACTTTAGCTAGGATTTCCAGTAAAGGCAGCACAGCTGGATCCAGTTCTTAGCATCAGAGACATTAGCAATATCTGCACCATGGAGGTATACTACCCATCACTTTTTTATTTTTATTTTTTTTTTACTTCACATAAAATTTAGACTGTCAACATGAGAGAAAGAATTTCTGGGTCAAGAGATTAGAGTCAAGCTAATGCATACTGAATGCATCATCTATGCATTTTTAGGAATTCTGGAGTTGCTCACATGGTAGAAAAATTGCTTTTCCTAACATTATTCTTACAGAGACTAGCTATCAGGGAGAAGAACCACAGATTTTACTGTGTCCTCCTTTCTCTTCAGTTGACATACAAGTGCTCAATTCTGTCTAGTAATGACAATTTTTTTTTTTTTCATCACTACCACCCTTCATGAGTTTTTTTCCGAACCAGTACAACATTGTCTTTTTCCCTTCTCCCAAGAATGATATCCCTGGAATAGCGATATTGTCTACAGACTGTATGTGCATCACTTACTATGACCACAGTTTGGGAACAAGCAAAGTAAACTATATTTAAATTATAGATTATTTGCAAAAAAAATTCCCAGTAAGGTTCCTGTTGATTATTGACTTAAGATGCTGGATTTGAAAGATTAATACCATAGATGGTCAAAATGATCTTGTCTGATATATTTAGATTTTCCTTTCTCAGTTAGGTCCCCCATCTCCTGACTGTAGCACAGCCTGTGACTTTACACCTTTCGATACGTATGTACTATCTCTAGTATGTCTCTCTCTACCTTTTTTTGTCATTCTGTAGTATTTGAAATTATGCAGATTACTCCTAGCATATGGAAATTATGTGGGTAAAGACTGTACTTGCTAAGTTAGAAGCATGCACCAATACAGGATGCTACAATTATCTCCAAATTATTATAAACCAGTGAGTAAAAATTAAGTTACGGAAATAGACAATCCATGGAGAAACCTGTCAGTAGAGGAAGTATGAAAAATATCCAGTTCTGTTTAATAATTGAGACTTCTATAAATCTTAAAGGATAGTTAACAAGTTCTTGGAGAGCGCTTTTGCTTCAGAATGTCTCCACAAACATGCCAGCTCCACAACAACAGCTCCATTTTGCTGTCACCAGCAGCTCTCCCATGTGCTTGAGAGATACCATCCTCTGGTTCACCCCAGGAACTACAGACATGGAACTACAGATATGCGAGGGTGAGGGGGAGACCTGTTCTTTGTAGAATAACATCACTCTAAGCTGTCACTGGGGGAAAAAATCTTTAAATTTTAAACATGATGACCAAAGTTAGCACTGCAAGACTGTGACATCGTACATACACAAACAAACATTCACTACACAAGGCACAATTTACTAAATGCTGCTCAAAAATCTACATGGGGAAAAAAAACAAAACCAAAAAAATAGTGACCATCAGTGTCTTGGAAAGCACAAAAACAGAAATGAAATATCTGTCTATGATGATGTAACAGGTCAGGAATAGAAGTAGGACTATAAAATGCACCATCAGTTCAGTGATTCATGTACTGCTCTTATAAACTATCATATTGCTTCCCTTAAATCTTATTTGAAAGAAAAATATTGTTTTAAAGTGCATGCTGGTCTGCTTTGTCTCCAAATACATACTTCAAAGAAAAGTTGCAAATATTTACTCCAAGGGTGCTAGTGGGCAATCTTTTAGAAGTGGAATAGCTACCAACAATATGTCATGTGAAATAAGTGTTAAAGTTACTTAATGGCAGAGTACTGGACAGTTATATGGGAAAAATTGTCTCTCTAGTTTTTGAGACAGACCCGAGGGAGCAGGGGAAAGAAAGAGGAACTTGGAGCTGTCAGCTCATAGCCCCTGCAGATAACTGAATGACTCTGTTGAAGTCAGAGGGAAATCTTGCCCAGCCCTTAACCCAAAATGTAATAGCTGTGAGAGTAAAGAAATCATATGACTGGATGAAGGGGAACTACTTACAGTCATAAATGCCTTTAAATGTCATTTTTGTAGAAATTTTGCCAGCTGTTATTTATTGGCAAACAGGTTGGTAGTAAATTATGGAGCTACAATCTGTTCCAAAAATCATAGATCCACTGTTTATTTTTCTTTCACATCTTGTGATTTTCATTGTAAAGCTTGAAAGCCATCCTGTATAAATTTGATTACATATTCACTATTTATTGTTTCCTCATGGTTAAACCCATCTTTTTTTTTGTGAAAACACGGAGCATTTGTGAGAGCTGTTAAATGAGTGCAGCTAATCAGTCCTTTTTCTGGAAGGACTCTCTCAGCTAGAAACGAGGTATAAGATATGTGGCTTTCAAGTTCTACTGTGTAAATTGTTCTTCCGCAACAGCTGGAGAAAATGCTTTCAAGAGTTTTATGCTTCTTCCTGTGTGGTGATGCAGCTTTCCTCTAACGACAATTTCTCATCAATACCCACAGACACCTACCTTCTTAACCACTGGTTTAACGGTTTCTCACCACTTCCACCTTTCCGAAAAAAGAAGATTCGTTTGGGAGAAGGTTTACAAATATCTGTACGCCAAGCTGTTGAATGAGATAATATCTCAAAGACCTTAAAATTAGGTGTACAATTCTGGTCTGAACAAAATAACCCCAAACACTCCTGAATGTGACCAAAATGATCAGTATATGTTCTTTCCCATGCTATGTCTATAATGGTCATTGGTTAAAACTTCCCAACAGGAAAAAATAAGTGACCTTTCCCCAAGCAATATAATGGTTATAAGTCTAAAAGTTAATATAACAAAGCATATTGTTCTGAATTATACCATTTTCTTTTCAATGGCAAGAAACTTTAAAATGCAAAACTTTCCTAAAAGCAGTAATAGACATGAGAGTGCTGTATTTTCCGAGAGCTGCTATCTTTAGATAGATGCATGCTGACTCTTCTGGGAACTTTAATGTTTGCTCCATTTTTCTAGAGGACTCTGAAGATCCACCCAATTCAACTTATGCTGCATTAACAAAGGTAAGTTTACCCTTACTAGGATAAAACCTTTGCCTACACATTTATTCAAAAATGCAGTGAAATATTTAACTATTTGGTATTTCCTTAGGCAGTAACTTAGTATTTTAACAGCCTGGCAACTAGTGTACTTTAATACTGATATAATCTAAATGATTACAAACATTTTACACTCACCCTCTCATACAACTAGTGTATTTATTTGTTATAAAGAAAAGCACAAGGACAGCTGCAGCAGAAGAGCCTGAACGTGACACAGTCTGGTGACTGCTCATATGGAACACTATTTCACAGAGCATGCCCAAATTTCATTTAAAGTAAAAGATGATTATATAATTCAAAACTGTCACCTGTTTTTAGACCTGTCTCTAAAAAGAACACAAACCAGTTTCTGTACGGAAAGCTAACAACTGCCTCCCACCCCAAAAGAGCAGTATTTTTTTTTTTTTAATTTAAATCAAAACATACAACCTGAGAGTGGTGACAAAATGTCACAGAAATGTCTTTATTTGTACAATCAGTCAACAGTTAATTTGAAAAAAGAATATAATATAAACCCATTGCTGGCATCCTCTGATCTGGTAAAACACAGATTGTTGCCAGTACTAAGGGAATGTTAAGTAGGTGGGCTGTAAGGACTTCTGTATGGAAAAGCACTAAAGGATGTTTACTGACTAAATACTGAATACTGTCTGCAATCAAAGGAAAAAGAAACATTAAAATATCTATTTTAAAACCTTTAACTTTTAATACTTTAACTTTTTTCTAGGGTGAAGGTAGACAAACCAAAGTGTTTTACTGAAAAAAAATCGTACAGAGAAGTGAACTAAATTTAGATTAAAAAGAAATTCTTATTATCCAAAAAAGTCAGTTCAGAGGCATTCATGAGCAAGGCAGCAAAATAAATGATCAGGATTTACAGAGAACCAAACAGCCTGTTGCTCCAGGACTAACACCTGTGCACAGCCCAGAACCTCAGCGACAAGGCGCATGTCAGCCCGGAGCACTGCCAAGGTAGGTCTCTGTGGCTCTTACAGGCTCAAGAGGGAAAAATGATGCTCTAATCAGTATGGCAGCTCAGGTTTAATGCCTTCACTTGGTTATGAAATATTTGTGCCATCACTTAAGCACAGCTGTCGGCATCTCCTCTCCCTCCAACAAAAAAATAAATAAATTACAAATGCATGAATAATAAGATTGATAACTGTTATGTTACAAATATTACTGTTACTGCGCAATTTTTGTATGCCAAAAGCAGCAAAACTTTTAAAGCAATATATATCTTAGCATTCAAATGAGATGCTGCAAATTCAGTTCGTCTGTCTACAACATGCATTCAAACTCATTAATTCCCACTCTTGTGAGGTTTTTCTTATTCCTGGAGTACAGGAAAACTAAAGAATGAAATTTATAAAGAAATAGAACAAGACCAAAAGCTAGGTGAACTGTTCAAATCCAAGTAGAGTTTCACAATTAATTCAATTCTTAGAAAGCTTTTTATGGTCTCAGACTGAGAACTGACTGGGGTTGGCTGCTACAGCAGTTCAGGAAGGTGTGTTGGATATTGATTTGGAACAGTTAATAGGAAAGGATTAAAGAATTTGCTGTAGGAAAAAAAGAACACTGTCTAGAATTTGCTGCAAAAAAAAAAAAAAAAAAAAAAAGATGCAACAAAGACAGTGACATGAGTAGCTGAAAGTATTTTTGTTTCCCCTATTTATTCAGAAGAGTCTTTAAAACTAAAATTCTGAAATGCCAAGGTAATTCTTTTCACTAAAAATATATAATGCAAAAATCTCAAAATTACTATCAGCAATATTTTTTTTTTTTTTTTTTTTTTTATAGGATTTAGTGAAAGTAGCTTTAATTCTACTTCAAATGCATAATTATCATTTTTAGTTGGATGTCAAGGACCTAGTCTACTTGTTCAGCTACTGTAATTTGTGCTAAAACAGACAACTTCATCCTATGTTTTAACTCTCCTAATTCATAAAACATCTCATTGATTGTCTTTATGCCAGAAGTTAGAATCAGATGGCTAATAGAATTGACATAGAATCTTTCTACTGCAAACATCTTTTTAGTAGAAATTTTTGCATTTACTACTCACCAAAAACAAAACAAAAATTACAAAGCAAAAACCCATAACACTTATTTCTTTAAGATTTGTCATTTTCACCCTTTTACATTAAGTAAAGCAATGGCTGTGACCTAAATTCAAATTAAATCTGAAGTTTAAATATAGACTCATTTAAATGTTTTGTTTTAATTGGAAGTTTTATTTTATAACCTGCCTTTTCAGCTAATCAGGACATCTTCCACTTTAAAAAGTAGACTGTTTTTCTTTGCAACACTCTGAAAATTACCATGTTTTAATTAAACTGTACCTTCAACTAGACTTGCAAAGTAACAGCCCGTTTATACATTTAAGTTTCATTTTTAAAACTACGAATTTGTAAACCACTGAAATTAGAAATAGCATGTAGTTTCATTGTGGAAACCATACAGTTGTAATGAAACGAGTATCAGGCTTCAGCATGTACTTTCAACATTTTAAGTAAATATATGCCTTTATCAGACCATAAATATTTGATCATGTATTTTTATACACAGCTAAGAGGTTGTTTGGACATTTCTCATGCATATATTTGTCAGTGTGAACACTAAAACCCAGCTTGTTAACTACAATGCTTTCTCTCCCTCCCTTCCTCCATGAACGTGCACTCAAACAAATGCACCCTTTCCTCTCTCCAGCTTGCCAACGATGTGCCACAGGCACTTTGTCAGAAAACAGAACCTGGCTTTCATTCTGCATTTCCAGACTTTGTGTAAACTCTTTCTGCAGTATCAAGATAGAGCATAGATAGAGCATAGATTTTGTAACTAATATTCATACAAAACCATTAAGACTACAGGGATGTAAATCAACCTTTTCTCATTTCTGTGCCAGCAACTGCAGTAAAACGAGGAGCTTTCACTGACACTCCTTTCAGGCCTCATTCACTGCTCCCTTGCACTGTTATGCACAATTTATCCCTGCTTTCATGGGTAACAATGGCATCAGCTGATAATATGCCAAACCAATGGAGTCTTATTTCATTCACTTAGGGGTAGCTTAAAGTCTTAACTGTTTTTTCTGGGTTTGGACTGAGGAAAGTGGACTGGAGGGAAGGCTGGATTTTACTGTTCACATGCTTTCTTTTGTATAGGTGAGAGAGCATTAGCAGAGACTGAAATGCACACATTTTTTGAAAGTAAAAAATTAACATACATAATCCAAAGAGACAGCACAATAACTTGAATAGCATCCATTCACACAGAAAAGGGAGTATAATAATCTGGGTATGTTGTAGATACTTTATGCCCCCATTTGTATCTGGTCTTTCTGTAGGTGGCTGATAACCTGTCTGCTGTGGTACTGCTCCAAAATCTCACAGCAGAGAGAAAACTTTACTGCTTGTCTTGTAGCCATTTCACTAAAACAGTCTGCAGACAGCTCCATACCTTCAACACCACTAGAAGATGCCTGACAACACCACTGCACTTTTAAGGTGATTTGTCCAAATAGTACCAGAAGGAATGTCCATAAACATGGCGTGCAGCTGCCCAAGGTACAGGTGCTAAAACGTGTCACAAGTCCAGCCTCCACTAAGGATATATATGACAAATTACACAAAAACACACCACTAAGCTTCCTTTGAATGCATAGCATAGAGTTGAGGAATTCAACCTTTGGTCATTCATGCTGGCAGCTGCTACTTTCAGCCCACACTGTACGAATAAAGTCAGCGCTGAAACATCTCACGTTACTGCCTGCCACCACAAGAAGGACTCGAATCCAGACACAAAATCCCTGCTATGGAGGGTCACAAAAGCTTCTGCTATTCTGCTGCATATTATACATCACATTTTGTATCCCAATTTAGTCATCTTTGGTGAGACGAGAGGCCACTGGTAAAAGTTCACTAATTCTCACTAGTCTTTAGGTTTGCATATATAGCTGACAAAATACATAGTTGCTTTTTTTTTCCTTCCTTTTTTCTTTCCTTCCACCCCCCCCCCCCCCCCCCCACCTTAAAACATAAACCAAAAATACTACCTTTTTATTATACAAGCAATCCCTTTCCTGCACAGCCGAGAGCTGCAGGCCTTCCATCAATCTTTTTCACCACCCTTTTAAAGCCACTTCAACATTAAGGAGCTCCATAACTGCATGGCAACTGGCCGGCTGCCAACCAGCTGCAAAATGAACGCCCCTTGTATTGACATTAGAGGTTCCTTGATCATACTCAATAAAGCACCTTTGATGTTATCACTGTTGGCTAATATCGTCTTACAGGGTCTTGAGGGAGAGCTTATCGAGTCTGTAAGGCGGATCGTAAAGCCAGAAAGGACCTTCCAGTGTTACAATAGAACAAAGTCTGTGTCTTGCAAAGTAAAAATAGTATTTCTTGGTGTTAAAACGTCAAAATGCACACATTGTCTATGATTCACCGTTTTTTGCATCGTATTTGGTAAACCACAGATCCCACCTTGTCTAACACAAGCCAGGCTGTTTTCTCTTCTTATCCAGCCCTAATAGAGAACTTCCCAACAGACACCAAATGACCTGCCACGCTTGGGTGCCTTCCTGTCACCCCACGTCCTGACGGCCACCCCACATCCTCCTGACCTTCCCGTGGCACAGCCCGGCAGCAGCCTGTTTTCTCCCTCTCTCTGGTGTGCTTTAGGAGCAACGTCTGTCACCCTGCCCACAACATGGGACTTCACCACTCGGCAGGCACAAAGCACGTCTCGTACTCTAGCACCGGGGGCTGTCTGGTGTAGTGACACTTGAAGTAGGTGGAATCGTACAGGCACAGAGACTGACAGGCCTCACACAGCTTTCTGAAACAAAGGAGACACTGGCCCAAAGGGGGAAAAAATGCAATACACATCACCCCACTTCAGCATCTGTGTTGGGGAATGACCTCTGGGAGGGTAGAAATCTTTCCACATCCTTTACTGAAATCTGGAGGCTTTTCTGGGTTTTGTTGGTGTGGTTTTGGGTATTTCTCTCTTGCGCTTCGTTAGCTTGCATGCCCAGCCCTAGAGTGGAAATCATCTCCACTGACAACTCGGTGAAGTCATTGTCTTTTCCTCTCATCTTCACTTTTCTGTTCTGCTGTGGGAAACCCCCCTGGGATACAGACTTCTTGTCCTGTTTTCCAGCTATGGCAAAATTACACTTTTCCCAGCCCTTTACACACAGAACAGCATCTGAATAAAATTTACATCCTGCAAGATCCCTTCCAGTACTACGCTGGGTAAAACAACTCCCACAACATGCTAGCCATCTCATTTTAGCCCTGCTTATAAGCAGGTAAAATGACTGTACTGGAGAAAGTCAAAGTGTTGTGGTATATCAGGTCTGCTTCTAACAGTGGCTATTGAGATGTTAGCTTCAATAATTAAAGGCTTATTAGCTCATGGATATCTAAAAACTTATCTCTTTTCATACTGGGAGGAAAAGGCAGAAAAAGACTCTTAGAGATCACTTAGACGAGAAGGTATTTCATTTTTGTGAAAATGTACAGAGACAGATGGCCCAGATCATCTGCAGCTTCTGTTAAATGTGGGATTACGCTCTCGTGTCGGCCTGACGCACTCAGCAGCACAGTCATTCTACGTCATTACAGCCAAATATGTAATACGCAAACCATGGTGATTCAGCATTTCTTGGCAGTTTTGTAGCCCTGCCCCACATGGAATGGAATAAGGCATTATTCTGTCCCTTGGGGCTCCTCCTCCTCCTCTGTCTGCCCAGCTCTAGGACTGCCCTGCTTCCCTGCCCAGGGCTGGGGACACGATCGCCTTGGACTCGCAGCTCTGCCGCTCCTCCCACCCCGTAACGCCAACAGCGCAGCGCGTGCTTCCCGCAGCCCAGCACCCGTGAGAAGTGCTCGGACCTCGGACCTGCAAGCTTTGAAATACAGCTCACTCCATCTTTTGAGAGACACCAGAATTGGACTTCTTATCTGCTTCCTAGATGAGATGTTCAGCAATATTGATTGGATGCCATAATGCAGACACTCCTTCAAACAGCAGATGTATACGTCTCCTTCAGACCTGAACTGTTGAGGTTATCACATTGTATCACACTGTACCAACCAAATGCTGTCTCATGAAGCAATCTTAGCAGCATGGAATTTCCCAACGCCGCAGTCTCCAAAAGAAGCAATATCTCTCATTCCTGCATTTTTATATCATCCTCCTCCTTTTTCAAATACATTCTTCAGGTAAACATGTTTTGCAAGCTATTTCACATTCACTTCAATGAGATTTTTAAAAAAATGTCAAGTTTACTTTGAAATAGAAAACTGCAGAATAACTTACTAAGAATGTACTATGACCATACTATGATTAAAGATATTTTAGCAGAAAAACAAACAAACTCAAATGAGTTAAATTTCCAATTTGTGAAATAACTGACTAGCACTAAACACCGCAAAGAAGCTGGAAGTGCAAGATCACCTGAATGTTTTAGATCGTGACTACGAATCAGTTGCCTTTTGATAGCGTACATTCATTAAATCATTAAAAGCTTTCAGTTCTTATTAAAATTCATTTGTAAAAAAGGAATAAAATCTGCTCAAGATATAGAAGCAATTTTCTGTAAGAAGAGAGGAAAGGAGAGGTTAAGTGTAGCCAGCAAATTATATAGGTGAAAAGAAAAACAAATAGTACACCCGACAGTGTTATCTCAATTCTAGAAATTAATTTTAACCACCCTTTTCAAAAATTCACTTTAGGAGTGAATACTCAAGAGGAAAGAACTAAGTTATATGTTCTTAATATCATATGCTCGGGTGCTTTTTTTTTTTTTTCCTCCTTTTTCAATTAATCCTCCTAGACTGTCCCCTTGGCAATCATTCTGCAAAAACGTCTACAAGCCCTGTGAGCACAAATGGTTATAGAAGGCAAGTTCAAAGGCACACGTGGAAGTATTCAAGGAAAGTATTCAGGTTCAGACACAAATATTTGCAGCAGGAGTACTTATCCACTTGAAGAACAGAAACATCGTCACGTACATTAGCTGACCATCCTAATTCGAACAGCACACACTGATTGCTTGCAGAGAACTGATGGTTAAATTCAGACCGCCAAGATACTGCTCCCAAACAACTCTAATGTTCCTCAGATAACCAGTACAAGCTTGGCAAATAATTTTCTGGTCATCAGAAAACACGTTGAGAACTGAGGTTAACCTTCAGATGAAGAGAGGAGAAATGGTAGTGGGGGAAAAAAGTGTGTGTATGGGTGGGGGAGATAAAACCCTGAAGCCCCTGGCATTGTCATTTTCACTATGTTTGAGAAGGGTACAGAACCATAAAAAGGGGAAAACCTCGTAAGAGTGTGAAATTGCCTGGACCTGCAATAATCATTAACCATTTTAACCATAAAATAATTTCACATGCACATAATAATTATGTCTCTAATTATTTGGTCCCCTTTCTAAAGGAAGCCAAAAGTAAACAAAGCACATGGCTTAAAGAACATCAGTTACTACTCCAGGTTGTGAGAGTTCTTCAGAGGTCCAAACAACGAGCTGAAACATCCAAAGAACCCAAAGAGATGTCCTGCCAAAGACAACCAGTTTCCAGGTGGGCCAGTGGGAGAAGAAGGTCTGAAAGAGCTAACACTCTGATGCTTCCAGACGACTTTACAGATTTGAGATGAGCAAAAGCAGATCAACAAATGTGCTTTCAACTCTGGATGAAACTTTTAACTAAACAGACCTGCAGTATGGAAATCTAAATCTCTGCACTTTTATGAACCAGTGAAGTTCCTTTTTATAGCTAAACTTAAATGTAACTGTAATATTACAAACTGCATTTAAATATTAAATACTAAATGATAATTAAAGATACATTAAAAGTTGGCACACATGTTCATTGATACAACTACATTAAAGGTGAGGATTTTCATTCCTTCAGAGCAAGAGGATTTTCTGTTCACGTAATAAAAAACTAAAGCAAAAGCAACCTGGGTTTTCTTTTCAGACTTACCATATGTTTTTCTAAAATAACAAATTTAACCTTCAAAGATGTACATGGCATAAAGGAGGCAGTCAACTGGTAGTTTACTTTGCTTTTTATAGCCACATTACACTTTATTTTCACTGTTCAAGGCCACACATGCTATTTTAAAGTCTGATGACTCGGGTTTTTTTAGCGTAAGCCCTCAGCCCCTCCCTACCTCCTCCCCAAATCCTCAGACTGTCCGGTGACTTAAACAAAGTATTGCTTTTTCTGCGCAAGCATCTCTCTCCTAAGTCAACAGCTGTATACTGCTCCAAGCACCGCAGCCCAGCCTCTGCCCTGGTGAAGGTAGCTTGTCATTTCCTGTCACAGGATACCCAACTAAATTACCCTTTTCTTCTAAGAGTCCAGCAAATCATGTTTCAAGAAATGACCGTTTGTATTTCCTTTTTGATTTAACATGTTAAAAATAAACACCAGCCATCCCTCTTGCTAAAGCCAGAGCCAGATGAGGATATTGTGAGATCAAAAATAAACAGCAAATTATTTCTTCCCCCAGCTATAACGACTTACATTTGAAGTTACGAAAGAAAGCAATCTTTAGGTTAGGGATTTTTACAGATATATGCAAAAGTGGAAAAGGGATTTGAAAAAATTGCAGTCGACTATTTCCCCTGCTTTTAAGATTTTATGTTAGAGCATGCATTCTTGACTGATAAAAAACAAATGTCTGCAAGAATGCTTAATATAACTCAGATTTAAGATTTACTAATCTGAAAGGTGTTGAAAGTAAAAGCAGTTAAAGTTACATGCTTTCACACCATGATGTTTTGCCCTGGAGTTCACATGGTTTTAGAGTCAGATGAGGGATTGCCACATACACTGTATGGCTTTCACAAACCTGATCTCAGAGAAGTTACAGCCTCAAATTTTATGCTGTGATATCAAGAAAGAAATTGTCACACTCTCATCTGAGTGACCAACACCCAAAAATCTGAACAAAAATTTGGGCAACCTGTTATAAAATATTTTATTTGCAAATTAGCAAACTTTTTAATTATCATTTATTAGGGTCAGTTTTTAACTAAAAATGCCCTTTTTCAGCCAGAAGTTGAATAGGTCACTGTTTTCTAATATTAAATCAGCTATTCTTCAATGTTTTCCTTGACAGTGGTCTGGATACCACTTGATCCCTCTTACCAGCAGTTCGCAGGTCACCGGGAATGCCAGCTGGGTGGGCAACCACAAGCGCAGGGGAGCGGGCTGGGTGTGCCAGGATGCGGCCTCCTGCTCCACGTGGGCCGGTGCACACGCATCGACCCAGGGGACACGCTCACCCAAAAAAGACTTTGTACTCAAACAGCTTGCTATGGCAAGCTATGGACTTCACTGCAATATTCCTATCTCTATCTCTGATCACACAAATACACCAGCACGTGTTTAGCCTGAGCATAAGCAGATTCTGCTTGGCTGATTTCTGAACACGGAGAATGTTATGTCTGTCAAGAGAACTCTTCAAACATTTGTGATTTAAATCAAAGTAAATAGCAATCGTCCACCCAAAATTACAGCCCTTAAATATTTTTCCCAAGGGTTTAAACTAAAATAAATTGTTCAAAGTTCTCCATTTGTTAATTCTGATAAATACTACAAAAATATTAATATTCACAAATTATTTTTGCCTACTAGAATACTTACTTTCTGAACTTTATTTTTTACATCCATTTTACGTTGACCATTCACTGTTTAAGCATTTAAGCACCGTTATGTTGACCATTCAATGTTTAAGCACTGGGGGCTTAAACATTGTGGTGGGTCTTAACAAATGGCTGTTTCTCCTTCCCTAAATCATAAAGCAAAGTATAGGCTATGCAAATCTCCTCCTGTGCTCTTTATTACCTTTTTTGGTGTATAAAAGGGCAGTAAAAGCTTTCTGCTGTGAACAGCTTCAGTATAACAGCACCAACATGAAAAGTAAGATGTTTCAAATCAATACAAATGTATACATACATATTAAAACAGGGATGTTTTCCACAGTCCCTAATGTACTTCACTAGTTCACCTGCATTTCACTACTAAGCCTGTTTTAGTCTTTTGGTCAGTTGCTGAGGTGTTAACAAGATCTCTCGTTAAAAAAAAAAATAAATAAATAAAATAAAAAATAAAAAAAGGACTTTTGTGTTTCTTAAATTTGTTGAAGGTTATTAATATCACCCTGAGTGTGGGAGGTTCCCTGTTTTAGAGAACCACACAGACAATTTTCCGAAAGCAAAAGCATGGCTTTGTTACATGTTGAAAAACGTTAAGGAAATCTGCAAAAGTCCTAAATTCAGACTATGTCTGAGGTTGTGTTTTCCACCTTTACTAGATCTGTCTAGGTCTCACACATGTTGGCTGCTCCATTATCTATCCTGCAACCACAATGTTCTGGTTTTATCCACTGTCGTGTATAAGAGAGGCTTCTGAACTTGCAGAGGCTGCCTTTCTTTGAGGTAGCCACGGCCATCAGCAGCACACACAAGGGTGCGATGCAGTGCCCTGAGTACTCACTGCCTTTGGTTATGTCTGGTAGTGTTGAGATTTCCTTGGAAAAGTGATTGCTGCAATAGTAAACTCAGTCAGCATAGGAAAACATGATCATCAGTGTTTCATTACAAAGTGAAGTGAAAGAAAAGCTTTAGGGTAAAATATAGCTTTTCCATTAAGGACCTATTCCAACTATGAAAACAAAATGATGCTATAAAACTACAGTGGTTTTGCTAATTCAATGGCTGTTAATTTACAGTTCAAAAGGTGAGATTTGGTGTTTGAATGTTCTCTTTCTCCACTGCTCCTTCCCTAACTAATTCCATCAAACAAAACGTCAACCCTACATTTTTTTTTAAATAAAACTCATAACTTGCCAAAAGAGAATTTTAGTGGTTTTCTGTTTTGATCCAAAGTATAGCGAGGTCAGTAAAAATACTCTCATTAAGTTTAAACAGGCTCTGGCTCAAGCATTTGCATGGTAATAACTGCAGAACCAAGGAAGATAGATGTCTTTTATAAAGCTAGGAGCATTTTACATCAGCTTTTACCAGTTATCATGTTAATGTATGGAAATCAATGACTTGGAATACAAACGAAGCATTACAGTATTTACATTGAAGGGACTGATAGCTATTGAAGTTCTTAATTGATCTGATGAGGAGCCTGTGATTTTTAAACTCAGGAAACCTAAACAGATCAAAATCCTGTTGCAACATACATGCATGAATATGGACTTCAACTCAGAGTAACTGCAAACACAGACCCATTCACAGATGCCTCATATTTCATATTATCATTAACTGCACAAAACCCAAATGTTCCACTTGCAGTTTCTGCCCTTCCCTGTCTCTCCAGTTGCATGTTGTCAGCTTCTGTTCTATACCAGAAAGCAAAGGTTAGCTCCAATATGGGTTAATTCACTGAAAGTCATACATTTATTTTAAAAATTGATTCTGACAAAATCATTCTTTATTAGTTGAGTTTTAAACTCAGAAGTTCTAGGTTTGATTCAGAGCACTTTTTAAGTTTGATTTTGAATTCCTTCAAGTGAGAATTTCATGAGAAGGTTTTAGTCAAATATAAAACTTGAGGTGGTCTGTAATTTTAAATCATTAAAAATTGCTTTGAATTTAATAAAATTTCTCATGCAATTAAGGCAATTCTTGTGCATTACAACTCTTAGAGTTACATCCCAGTACTGTATGTCCACATTAAGCCAGTTACTCGTGTTGACATGTCAGGTTACTGCAGGTTATTCTTTGCTCATGCATGCAAGTATGTAATTAGTATTTTAAAACTTGCACACACTTTAATCATAAACACATAACGTTTACCACACTTATTTTAAAGCCAAAGAAGCTGGCAGCAATGTAAATGAATGCCTTCTAGTTCAGCTATAAAGTTCTAAAACTACAGAATGTGCGGTACGATGACTGCAGAAGCCAGCTAAAGTGAGCAGGAGCTTGGACTACAACTAGTAGCATTTCCCCTAGGCTAATTCACCTGCTGCTAGCTAGCCAGCTACATGCCAGTAAGAATCACTAACACAGGCGCCAGACTTTTAAGGTTGTAATGCTTCTGCGTAAGCACCTCCTTCACTGCCACCAGTCTGCAAAATAAATAAATTAGGACACTTAATGCTAGTCAGATGAAAAAGGGTGTAAAGAAATGGAAAGGCAGGATCAAAATTCTTTAGAATGATGTTTGACTTCAGAAAGTTACCCTCAATTTGCAAAGTGAACTCCCTCTATTTTGTGTTTTAAAACGATTGCTAATGGAAAAAACAGCTGCAAGCATGCTCCTCTTGCAAGAGGCACCAGAAAGCATGTGAATACTTGCTTAAAAGCCGTCACTCATTGCTGTCCAGATTTCCCTTTCCTGTCATGTGTGTTTTGTATCTTTTCCATTTTTCAGGCTTCACACCTTTCCTCTTTTACTGCTTTAAGCCCTCAGTGTCCAGGCATTTTCTCCCTAGTCATCATCCTTTTCTACTGGGAGGTTTCCCATTACCTCTGAGGCTCACTTTTTGCACAGACAGCTTCTGTGCAGCTCTCCCCACCCCAGTGTCAGTCAACTGTGCTAAATCCAGACATTCCAGATGCCGCAGATACTTGTCCATTACATTATCTCCCTTCTGCCCATCTGCTAAAATCAAATTTGCTGGATCAGGGACTAAACAAATGCTTCCCCTTCCCTGGCCTCTGGTAGCACTAAGCCAGCTTAGGGTCCATAATAACAGCAGAACTTTGAACTTGGGACTTTTGGTTTGGCCTGAAAATGGCCAACACAATGCATTACATTAAAACCAACAAATGAGCCCTCCTGTCATATTAAATGCTATCATGCTGTTGAAAAATATTACCAAGATCTCATCTCAGGACTATTTTAAGACCTAAAAAGCCCTACAGCAGAATCAGAACTTGTTAACAAATAGTAGCAGTAAGTATTTATCACTGTAGTTATCTTTATAGTATTCAATAATCACACTCCTATTTTGTATACACATGCACTGCATACCATCTGCTGAAGTTTATTTTAATTCACCAGGAAAGGCCTGTGTTTAAGTTGGAATTTAAGTGACAGAATCAGAACAAAAGGAAAAGGGCAGCAGAATAAACTGAATAAATTCCAAATATGACTTGTAAAGGCAGACAATATAAAAGCTATAATCTTAGTTTAATCCCCACACTTTTTAAACATAGTAATTACTAGACATCTGCTGGTAACACAGCCTTGCTATTGGATAACCTTAATTACCCTGTAATATTTCCTGACACTCCCCAAAATATGCCCTATGGATAATAATTCATTCACGGTTCAGCCCCATTATTAGCTACTAATTCAAACAATCAAGACAAAGACAACGAACAGATGACCTTGAACAATTACCCACTCACTGAACAGAATTTATTTCATGCTTTTCAAAGACTTTACTGCTTTCCTGGCTTCATAAGCAGCACTCAAAAATTAACAAAACACAAGCAAAAAAAGAGCTGCAGAATAGAAGGAGATTTGCTGGGGAACCCCAGCCCTCTTAAACATCATTTGCTTGCATTAACAACATAATGGCTACTGGAATATATTTCATTTCCTAAGATAAAAAGGAACCTAGATGGAATAGGTACAAATTCATGTGTTTTATTAGATGTGATCTGTAAGCTTCTTAATCATCTTCAAGAAATGTATTGGGAAGCTTAGAATTAAAATCGAAAGAAAAAAATGTGTATAGGCAAAATGAATGAAATACATGTAACTGTTGCAGAAACATACAACATCAGTGCTGAAGCAGATGACTGTAAATGACTGAGGCTCCTCTGCAGGCTGCTGAGGAAATATTTCAAGCCATGGATCATGCTTTGTCCTCATTTGAGTTACCATAACTTGATGTCCTTCTTACTGACTGTGTAGGTAAAATCAAGCACAAGTGATGAACCATTATTGCCAAATAAACCTAATCTCTACTGCCTTGGGGTTGATTCCTTGTTTTGTTTATTTTAAGAAATTACTGTTGAAATGAACATGACAGGCGATACAGCTTTCGCTTTTATTATTATCATCAGTTTTTGTGTATTTTGTCTTCAGATTAAGGATAAGAAGAAAGTACACTGAAAAGTGTAAAAATGTATATTTTTGCTTTCCCTTGTACCTCAGTTCTTTGTCTCTGAAAGTCTAGGAGACTATATCTCCCTTGCTGGGAGATCTGGAAGTCAAAACATTCAGGTTCAGTTGGAAATAGGACCAGAATTGTTGAACTGCTAGGAAAATAAGTTTGAATAAAATACAATAAAAAAAAAAAAAAAAGAAATTGTAAATGGAAAGTCAAAATCAAAATGAAGTCACTGTTTTCTAAAGTGTTTCTAAGAATGACATTGTCATTGTAGGAGCATAGGTAAACACCTGTAAAAGTGAATAGCGGAAAAAAGATAATGATTGAAATAAAACCATAAAGACAGATGCCACAAAGTTTCTCCGTGCAAACTTAAATTTTTTCATGATGAAAAAATTAAATTCTAAAAACAAATGTTTTAATTATTTGCATGGACTAATATCAGTGACTTTCAAGATGAGATTTTTTCATGTAAATTTCCCAGGAATGAGCATCCCCATGAAGTTTAGGGCAGGATAATTAGTCCTAGTTCCAGCCAAACAATCAGAAAGCATCAGTAAAGGGACAACTGTATTTCCCCTTGATCTTAAAAAGTATGCAGTCTGCAAGTATAAAGCACTCCAGGCAATGAAGAGTGGAAAAGGATTTTCTTCTCCAATGGAACCCATGAAACTGTAATATCTTCAAAGAAAAATATTTTATGTCAATATGGTTTACATACTACTTGAGGCTTCTTGTTGAAGCTACACTCTCAGAGCACACTTTGCTTATCAAGAAAGCTTAATAAAAATTTTAAGATTTAAAAGTCCAAGTCCTAGAAATTATGTATATGTGATGAATTTTCTAGTTCCAAGCTGAGTTTTTTCCATCTCAAAGCTACGACACATTCGAAATTCCTCTTCAGGAATGGCACTGCAGTATTAGCACATCTCCCTAAGATTTTGTACTTCTCTGGGGTGACTAGGGACTTTATTTGACCTTATCATACTACCCTGGAGTTTATTTGTGCATGTACTCCCATGCATTTTTACCATTCTTTTGAGCTAGAGATGGGGTTTCAAGCTGGGTAGCTCAGAGAAAACACTCATTCCTAAACAAAGAATGAATTAATCACCAAAACAACCAACAAGAGATGAAGTAGATCCTCTCCCTCATGAAATTCACACTTCTGGATTAGACATCTTTTCCAAAGAGAGTTTTGGAAGCATTTTCAGTAGCAATAAATAGGATTAAAGTTAATATAGGCTCTTCTGGCCTTAAAACTCATGAAATACATCATTCTTCCTTAGTTTCCCTTCTTCTGGTCACTACATGATCCACAGTCCAACATTTTGGATTTTCATTAGGATGTACATATTTATTTTTGTCTGGAATTTCTCTATTTAGCATTTCCATTCCAAGATTGAGATTAGCCTCTAAGGTCATCATCAAGCATATAGGAAACAAATGTCTTATCAAAGTATTTGTAAGAACAGCGTGCTATGGTTACGCTTCAAAAATCAGTCATGTAAAATATAGTTAACAAAATATTTTTCTGTGGAAAAGCCAACAAAAAAAACTCTTGGCCATGGGTCAGGAATGGCCTTTTCTAATGCATTAATATTCAAATTATTATTTTTGAGGGGAAAGTTTGAAGCGCACTTGTTATTAATTTCTATACAGACCATATTAATGCAACTTGCCTGCAGCTCATGTCCTAGTTCATTCAGAAACTGAAATGTCATGTACAGCAAGATAGTCTTTTCTTCTAATTAATGTGGTCATGAAACAAATGAAACACAATATGCAAATAAGAGCTATGATGATTAAATAAAATGCTGTCCCTCCAGGAACAGAGCACTCAAAATAAACTGGATTCATGTAGTTGGTTTTGAAAGGCCCATCTGTTAAAACTGAAAGCATTTTCCTTAAATTACAACTGGTTACTAATAGGTACTGTATTTCAATTAATTCAGAAAAGCTTAAAAGACAAAAGTGTTTTGCTAGAGTTCTGGTCCAGAATGAACTGAATATTCTGGGTTCTTGCGTCTTTAATCTTAGATGTTGGGCCAAGCTAAAATTAAATAAATGGGTTTTGTTCACATCTGAAAAGCCTCCTGCAAAGTCAATATGAATTTATATTATTTCCTTTATGAATGTTACACAGCCAAAAGACATACTAAAGAATATAGAAGCTCATTTTTAATTTATTAATCCTGTTATGATTGCTACAGAATGTCATAAAACCCCCACCAAACAACCAAGCTTATTTACAAAAATAAAGGTCCTTACAAAAATATAATTACCATTTTGCCTGAGTAGTTCCCTTATCATTTAGCATACTTGACCTAATCTCCTGAGCCACACAATAGTGAGAGAGTTTTTCATTATTATTTTAGAAAGTGCCTATCTATGAAATGAAAGAAATAGGGCAGAAAAACAATCAGATTCACTAACAACAATTCTAATTCAAGCATTCCTTTAGCCAACTAGTTCAGTCCCCTTTCAGACTGGACACACTCAAGATGGCTACCAAAACCTTTACAGCAGAAATTAGACTTTCTTCCTGGTTACCTGATAGGAGTTTTGAATATTGAAAGTCAGTTTCACTTCTCCTGTGCCCTTTTAGGGTGGGATACCACATCCCAGGGCCAGTAATTTCCCATTCCTCATTAAAGCTTCATGGAACACAGCTCCTTTACCATGTGACCCTGGAGGTTTTCATGCTCTTAAATATTTTCATTTCAGTTATTCCTTTTCAAGATGAAACCAAGACAATGGAAAAGAAGCCCAATGCCTCCAGGAAAGCCAGACCAGCAAGGCCTGGCCTATGTGCCAGAACATTCTGGAATGAACCAGATACAACAAGACCTTGCATGCAACTTTCTCGGTCATAAGCAGTTTTTCTGAACACCAAACTGTGTTTAGAAATCCAGATTTATCCCATCTGGATTCAAAGATCACTTCCAATGCAACCTCTGTCAAAACTGTTATAATCCTATGAGAAGTTTCAATGCCCATCAGCATTTTTCAGTAACAAGTATTTCTGATTAACGTGAATTTTGAAATGAGAATTTGAAGTTTAAGGCATCTTGTAGAGATACAGAAAGGAGTGTTTTTTAAGCAATAACATCATCTATATAGCCAAAGATGATATTCTGACAGAGTAGACCTTTTAGATGCAGGAGAGCTGTCCATACCCAGAAAGCACTTTGAGATCAGCAGAAATTCTTTTCTTCTCAGCTACAGTGTTAAACAATCAAGTCTACTCAATGGAAGAACTGAACTCCAGTTGCCACCACCTGCTTTTAATTTCTTGCCTTTTCCTGGCCCCCCTTCACATGAAAGCTTTTTTTTTTTTTTTTTAAAGACAATGTTTTTTCCTGCTTATGTTTTCCCTCTCCTTCCTGGAGTCATGACTGTATGCTTTTAACTTCAGTGTAGTCAATTCCTGGTCTATATCTAAGACTTTGACCACAATGGATTTTTCCAACGAAAATAAACAGACCTACTGATTTTTTTCTTCTCCCTGCTTCTTATACCTCCTTCTGCGCTGCCCATTCCTAGTTCCTCCTTTCTTAGCTTCATCTGTACCTTTACGTCTTACAAAATCTATTTGCTATATAATGTATACTCATCACTTCCAGTCCTTATCAACTTTTTATCATCTTACCCTCTTACCCTTATACACTGTCTTCAGTGCCCATATTTGTTTTAGATTGCAAACTAAGGATAATTTTTTTTCCCAAAGCAATACTTCAATTCCTTAGCTTTTTAATGAAGCAAAGTATTTTGGTTGTTTGAAATTAGCAAAGACAAAGCTATCATTCATCCCACCTTCTGAATGCTGGATATCTACTTGAACCATAAAATTTTCACTTTCTGAAGCTCATTTCCTGAGCTAAGTTCCTGAAGCACATTTCCAATTTGTATCTTTGGGTTTGCCACAGACGCGTTACATCAGTGTTTTCTAGTTTTCCACTTGGTATGTTTACTGAACACCCATAATTTTAACCTACTGCAGTCTGACTTGAAACAGTTCTCCAAGATGATTTTTGCATCTCTTCACTGCAACATAACCTGCACTGATGCAAGGGACATAAATCATCATTGTCACCTTTCTATTTCATAAACTTTCTATGTGAATAGATATTACAAGTGCACGTAAGAAGGCATTGTTGGTATAAGGAGTGAGTTTTAGCAAAAATGATGGCTTTTCCATTGCTGTGTTGCCTACTGACGCTCAAACATTGTCTGGCAACTATCCTCAAGGGCAACTGTCTGGCCAACTTAGCAGTGGGCCCCCTGCCATCCTAACAGATGGGCATCAAGCGTAAGTAGCCATAAGACCATATAAGTGCATTTAGTGTGAAACTTGGGGCATAATTCCCAGCCTTGATCACCATATGGCTTTTCCATACTGAGTTTGTGATAAATGGGATGTGCAGTGCTAACCTAACTTTGAACATGAACAGCATTAATACAAACAATAATGAAAGTAACTCCCACCATGTGATAAGCAGGGGCTAAATGTGGAATTAGTGGGAGCAGTAGAAGAACAGGACTATTATAACAAAATCTCCACCATACTTATATTTCTATTCAAGCTCCTGCAGGTCCATGGAGTTTTCCATGACAAACGCAATGTCTGGAAAGCAAGGAAATCAGCTTCTTCACTCTCTCCATACTACTTTACAGAGAAAAAGAGTGCAGAAGATTCACTTAGACTTGTAATTGAACTAAATCTGCATTTCATAGGGACTCCAAAGTTTTAGAAGATAGGCTTGGGATATCACAAAAAATAATAGTAATAATCATAAAAAATATAAAATTACCATGCCCATATTAATGCTTTTAGTCTGTATTCTTATTGGATATGGAGAACATTCCACACCTCATCTTCACATGTTGTATTGCCACATCCACTCTAATGCTCAAGGAAAAAAGAAAAGCCAGCAGAACCTATGGTTCTGGTGGTTTGTGGCCACCATCTATCATTCTAAATAATTACAAGTTGTGTGTGCCTCAGGGCCTGTGGATTTTAGTACCTGCAGCAAACTTTATGTGAGTTTGTTAACAGAAAGGGATGAAAACAAACAATAAATACCAATATAGGAAGTTAGTTCCAGGAAAACAAATCTTCTCTACATTCAGACATGGGTTTTGAGTGTTTTGAGAGATCACTTCTGAGTTTTAGCTATTGTCAACAAAAGACGCTGTTTGTGACCTTTAAAGAGTAAAAATAATCTAATTTTATAAAGTCTTGAGAAAAGTATGAGAACTCTGATGAAACATTCATCTTGATTTAAGAGCTATAAGCAGTAGGAAATTATATTAAAAAAAAATTATCTTCTTGCATTCTTACTTTCTCTATCATACATTCTATCATACATTAGGGCAGAGTTCACGGTTGGTTTACACCAGTTTAAAGCCATGCTAACAGAAGGAAACACTCCACCTCTCTCATTACCAGCCAAATATTTCTCCTGGAAAGGACAATTCTACCTTTTGGAGAGACGTGATTTAGAATAGTTTAAAGTATTTATGAGACCATAGTATTAGATAAAGAGGAAGGCTTAATCTGGTATGCACTAATACAGGTTTTGCTAGAAACAGTTACAGCTGTGCAGCTGTCTCTCTAGGTGCATTTCTTAGATCTGAAATAGCAACACCTTTCATGAATACTCATTTTAATTTACTTGCTTTCCAACAGTGTTCAAATAATCAACTCTGCTGGCATGAACATTTGCAGAAAGCAAATGTCAAAGTTGCATATGTGAGCTTTTATGGAAACACAATTTAAATCTGGCCCTCCAAGAATTTTGGTCAAAACATTTATCTAATTAGGAAGGGAGATAACTGACAGGCAGTATTTCATCAGAATGCTGAAGTAACCATAATAGAGAATTAAACAGTCACCATACGAAACATTGCTAAATTAACATCCTAACTATGTGAATAAATGAGTTAAATTAATGCCTATTTATATATTAATTACCAATAGCTTTTTTCATATACAGTTACATATGATTAGAGCCCATTATGTTAATTTTCTCTTTTAAGAAGATTGGGTCTTTTCATTTCTTTTTAACTATTAACATATAAAGTCTGAAACTGAATATGGTTATGTTTCAGAAGTCAAAGGGGTGACCAGGCAACAGTAAATAGTATGCTTTTTTTGCAGCTCTGTGCATCAACTTGAGGCTTCAAATTCTCATTCAGTGGTTGAACAGGTGAGAGGCAAACCAATCATACTATTAGAACACATGCTGGACTGCATCTGAGCATAATTAATCATGTAAAAGATCTTTGAAAATACACAACCCACCATAAGTACTAGGAGATCATATTCACAACAGACAATGTCTTTTTGCTTCAATTGTGTCTCTGTTGAGAAATGAGTCTAAAAATTGCGCAGCTTCCTGTTTATTATCTTTCAGAAACTTCCAGGTCCGATTCACGCAGCTTATCTGAGAAATATTTTTTCTTAGTTGTCAGCCCTGCTAAACTGACCTTAAAGATAAGAGTCAAAACATGGGCCCCTTTTGATGAGTTCAATTATGAACAGAGCACTGAAAATCGTGGGTGGAGCCACCATTACTCCCTTTTCACGATACATATAACTCCATAAACCATCCATTATGAAGATTTAAATATACCAAATTTGTAATGCAGGAAGAAAAAAAGAAAAAGGACTTTGGTAAGATGAAACTAGGCATGAGTGAAGTAAAAATAAACAACTAAAATGTTCTAATGGGCCTTTATCTTCCTAGAAAAGCAAAAATCCTGTACTTCTGATAAAACTGCAGTTACAAAATTTACCTGCTTTGGTTGGGAATGGCCATGCATTTTTACAACTAACCTGCAGAACATATTGTCACATTGGTGATGAAGAGTTTCACTTGTTTAATGGCTTGGATATTTGTTGGGATACTGAAATTAAAGACGGGATCTACAAGAAGAATAGATGCTCATCAACTCACTGCTTTGTGCAGCAAATCACAAGCTTGGGAGAGAGCAGGGCTGTGCATATTTTTCCCTGGTGGCCAGCTCATGGAAGAGGTTTCTGATGCTGGCAATTATAAAAGCAGGGAAAGGCAGATGCTGCTTCGCTACATTTACATGGTTTAGATTTCTTCACATTCCTTGCTTAGCTGAAGTATAGTACAGAGCAACCCAGGTGGGACATGGCTCTCCTGCAAGCTGTGGGTTATCCGCATAGTGGCACAGCATGCAGGCAGCCCTCCAACACCCCAGTGCCTTCTGGGGTCCAAATCAGAATAAAAGTCCTGACCAACACCATTAGTAAATTATGAGGTTATATGTGCATCTTGAAAGGAAATCAATTCTGTTTTCCAGCAGGTACATTCAGAATATTAGCCACATTTTTAGAATTAAGAAGCAACCAACCCTTTTAGGGAAAGCAATACATCTTTGATTGAAATTGCATTCTATTCAAAGCTATTAGAAACACATTTAAAAAGCTGTGGTCATTGAAAAAGTCTCAAAAATGCCATATTTCTGCTTGTGTCTGCTGGTGTGGTTTTGATCCTCATCAGCCAAAACAGACAAGCTTTGTGATTTAAGCTTTCAGCTGCTGGGACCCAGTCAACGGCCCAGCTGATGTTCCCTGGGCTCCTCCTCAGTCAGCTCTCACTCACAGGCAGGTCCCTGGAGCACCGTGAGCCCGTCCCTGTGCAGCTGGGAGCTGCGGAGTGCTGGGGCCCGTGGAGGCCATGCTTGCCCGGCCGATGGCAGCGTGGGGCCCGGGGCCACCTGTGCAGTGGCACTGGGCACATGCAGCAGCACGGCCTCCTCCTAGGAATGCTGACACCTAAAACACTGCAGGTTGCCACCTCACCTCACACGTCTGATGACGCAAGACTCAGTTCAACCTTTGTTGATCTTTTCAAGCCCAAAGAAGAAGGAAAGAAGAAGGGGATTCTGGTGGGTAGGTGTCTTACAACAGTATTCTTCTCAGGTCACAGTTTATATAGAGTCCTCAATTACTTTGTGTCCATAGTCATTAAAAACAGGGATGAAGTTTTCTAAAGCACTTTTGAAAAGCAGTTTAAGAAAAATGTTTCTTAAATAAACTTGCAATATTTTAAAATGTGCCCAGATTTTCCTCTAATAACTCTTGCAGTCAATTGTTAACATTAAGGACACTGAATCCAGAAGTGAATGCAAAAAAAAAAAAAAAAAGCTTTTAAAATTATTTCTATTTCAGTTCAGCTTGCTCCTAAAATATTTTATTTTCCAGTGTATTGGTCATTCGTTCAACGTTGACAACAGGACAGTGCAGTGCCCCTTTCAGGTTCCACTTTTATAATCCATAGAATCTTTGTGTTTAATCTTTTGTTAGACCCTCAAGTTCTTTGATGCATGCACATTATTTTCTAGTGATTGCCACCACATGAAAAGGGTGTTAATCCTCCGCTAATTAACAACTTGTTGAGGTCAACAGGGGTCAGCACTTTACATTTTTGGATTTAGTGAATTTTTCGTTCATTGGAACTTCACGTTCTCATCAGTGCAGCTATTCCATTTTTTTTCCTCGATGTAGTTTGTTCCATCCACATGCTAGCATCCTTTTATGCTTTCAGTCCACTAAGAACATACTAAAAGCAATCTACTTTTGGTTTGACATGGGATAGAGTTTGCTTGTAATTTTTGAGTATCTATACTATCTAGTCTACAATTGCTTTGTTTGCAAAGTGTATTGCTTCATGCTGTTAAGGTGTTTTGTCTAGCTGGGGAGTGGACTACACAGCACTTTTGATAGTCATATTACATGTTTCATTGCATGCAGCATTATTCAATACAAATACAATACGGTACTTTCACAAAATCTTGAATAGGTAGATGAACAGATATAAAAAATGTAAAAATCAGAATTTTTACTTCAGACAATTTTAATTTTTAATCTTTACTTTTGCCGAGTGCAATGACTTACATAGTTGAAAGTCTGTTAAGCAGATTTCAAGAACTGATTTTTTCTTTTCACCCAATAACTGAGGATAAAAAAAAAAAAAGTGTCTTTCTACAGAAAAAAGATAGGCAGTTAAAATATTCTTATCTAAGCAAAACTAACAAGGTACTTCTTCTTTTTCCATAGCATCTCAGTGAATCCTGCTTTTTTTCTAAATGAACACATGACGATCAGAGTACTGGTGAAATATGTGTACTGCCCAATCTGTGTATTTTCTTAAAAAGCTTCTGAAATTTGAAGAAAAGTAGATAGCAAGATAGTAAATGTTGTTTTGCATTCAGTTCCCACAAACTGGAAAAGGTGCAAGAGAAAAGCTTTCACAAAAACAAAACAAAACAACAAAAAGCTTTGATTATGGAGAATGGGGAGAGAGACAGCAAAATGAAGAAAATAATGGAAGGGCATCAAAGCAGTCCTTATACATACAGTAATTAAGAAACAGGTCTAGCCTTAGTCATCTTGCCAATGAGTTCCACAGTTTAATTACATATTGTGTGTAAAAACACTTCCTTTCCTGAAAAAAAAAATATTGATTTTTCTATCTTCAGATTAGGTTGAAGACCTCTCTCATCCCTTGTGTGAGAGACGATCATGACAGACAACCCCAATCTCTCTCCTCTACAAGCTTCAGTACTTCACGATTTTTTTTCCTCATGGCCCATTTTAATTCTTCTGCCTTCATAAATAATTAATCCTAATCTTTGCAGTCTCCTTAACCCAAGCCCCATACTTCACTGTTTTCATCACTATTTGAACACCCATATTTCTAAAATGCCCTTACGAGGATGAGGAAATTTCTCTTTGAAAACTCTGGTTTTCAGTCTAGCTGAAAATTTAAAAACTGCGTAGAAAGAAAAACAAACAAACAAAAAACAAAACAAAAAAGACCCCAAAACACAAAAACCAGACACGCAGCCCTTTGGTTGTCACTTGTAATTATAATTCCTTCAAAAAATCTTTGAAAAATACAAATCCACCTCCAAGTGAAGTGCTGCACGCATATGCAGACACTGACTAATTACATGTTATGTAAACGGTATCTCACAGACAGCACGGTATGGATGATAGACCATTAAGACAGTTTACAACAGGAAGTGAGGGATCTTACCCTTTTAAATCTTGATTAAAGGAAAAATTAATTGTATAAATTGCTTGTTTTAAAATGATTTTGTTATCTTAAGCTCAGTAAAATCTTAGCACAACAGAGGTGATTCATGATCCAGGACATGCCTATGTTTTTGGACAAACGAAATACCTCCAGGGTACTGAAGCTCTGCGGCTCTTACTCAGCCATTTGAACGGGGGGAGGATGAAGGTTACTGAGCGCACGCCTTCAGCTCCTGTTAAAACAAGGCACTGATTTTCTCCATAATTATGTTTGAATGGTTATTTTGACTGTTCAGAAGAAGCAACTTTTGATTCCATTTATGCAGTTATACATTAAAATCAAAATAGTTGGAGAGACTGCTTGTCTTTTTCTTTTCTGTATTCTCTTTTCAGAACCCCATTAAAGTATTTCCCATTTTTATTAGATTATTAACATCATTTTATTCCTTCTGCTATTCATTTATAGTAATAGATTTTTATGCAGATAAATTAGTCATTCACTTGAAAGTCTATTCTTTCTCTAGCCTATTAACCAAGCAAGGAATTTCAGTGTAAATATTGGCATTAAAACAGTGCTACTGTTTTAGCATATGAAGAAGTTTCATTACTTAAGGAACTAAAGTATTTAGATAAAGTTAAATTAGGCCACAAGAAAATACATTTTTTTAAAAAAAAGACGATGACCTAAATGGTGAATTGTGACAGCAGCCAAGTAAATAACTTAACAAGAAAAAGCTTTGCAGAATATTGATTTAATGCATCACTTAAGCAACAGAATATCTCAGACCCACATTATCCATGCTCTATTTCCCTGTACCTTGGACAGTTTATCTATTCACCTCTCTCAAAGGAACAAGCACATATTTCTACATGAATTGTTTGTCTATGATGTACAGTTTTTAACGGTATGATAAAACTAATCTTCAGTATAAATCTGTTTTTGTGGAAGATACTCATAGAAATTTTAGAATGCTGGAATTGAAAAACTATAGAATTTTAACTTGTATCTCATATACATTAAGTATTAGTACCCTGAAAATGCGTCACTACAAAATAAGTATTTTCACTATGGCACAGGACTGTAAATTGCATTTTAACATCATTTTACAGAATTTCAAAAGAAAAATCAAAAAAGTATTGCAAAAAAAATTGATACAGAGTTACAATGATTTTAAATTACATCTTGAAACATTACTTAGAGAACAAAGACTGCGAAGGTAGCACAGTCTGACATGAGGGACAGAAAGCAGCAAAAAGTACTAGTACTCATTTTGTATTTGTTTTAAGGAAGAGATGAAATAATTTTTATTTTTATTTTGTGTGTTAAAAAAAAAAAAAAAAAAAAAAAACACAACAACTACCTGTTTTATTACCCACAGTAAAATTTGGTGCTCTAAGAGATTATTTCAGCCCAAATTAGCCTTTATCAACATTATGCCATTTAAAACACATGACTGACAGCTTGGTGGCTAGAGGGGCACCCGTTCTGAATTCAGAAATGTCCTCAGTGTAGTGGCACTGGCCAACCCCATCTCCCCAGCTGCCACGTCAGGTTCTGCACGTAGGCATGACTCTTTTCACTGCATACATTTAAACAGTTCTACCAAAGTCCTGCGTGAAGGAGGAATATTATGAATGAGGCCCCTTCCTAGATGCCTGTCCTCAGGAAGTATTTAAAGGGTCTTTAATCTGGTGGTTTTGGTTTTCCCTGATTAAGCACTCAATTTTATGGAAAATAGGCTAAGAAGCTGGAGTTAGCTTCAGCAGGTGGTACAGGAATTGCACATGGTAACAGGAGCCCAAAGGAAACTATGATTTTTACTGCATTTTCAAAAAGCACAAACAGTCAGGACATCACCCCCATAATAGGACTTTAACCGCTGTCTGTTCATGACATCCTTAGTAATTTTCACCACCGTTACCCAGTCTCAAAGATGTCTCACTGGAGACCAGCAAATAATATGGAGGCAAATTCAGTACTGATAAAATGAACCACCACTTCTTTAAACTCCTGTTTAGCAATACCTACTTCACCAGTAGAAAACGGTTTCAAATGTTTAGGTCTCTTCTCAGTCTTAGGGGAGGCGGCCACAAAGTCTCACTGATCCTCCCTGCCACACTGGTAAATAGCTCTTGAGCTATTTGTAGTCTCCCCTTTGTAATATCTGCAAAGCAGATTTAAAAGAATTACAGAAGTTACCTCCTGGCCAGTTTTATTTATCTTTTACAGCTAAAGGATGCTCTAAAAGCATCTTTGGAGCCTATTTGACCACCCTTGGCGATCACTCCAGCTGAGCAAGGCAGTGAATAGGACTCATCTGTTCACCTCATGTTGATTTGTCGTCTGACATCTGTGTCAGAGCAACACCCTGCAAGAGCAGATACTTTGATGCCACTGCAGCTTTATCTCTGTCAGAGCTAGAGCTGGGTGGACTATTTACTGTGCATAATTTATTCAGTAGATTCCACCCTTTCTTCAGTTTAAGAGCTCTCTATACTTGTCCTAATTAAAAGAAATAATTGGCTTATTACTCAAGCACTTCATTCTTACTTGTTTCCTTTGTCCATAGGTGTCCTGAAAAAAAGGCAGGGGTGAAATCCTGATGCCACTTAAGACTCTGTAACCCACTCTCCTCCTTGATTTTACCAAAGTCAGGATCTCAGCCAAGGTCCCTCAAGCAAGAAACCTCTATTTTAGATTGTGATATGCCACAAACAAGGTCCATTATTAAACAGTTGGAAGGAAAAGGAGAAACTGAGCAAGAGGGGTAGTGTTAGGATGTTTAGATACCACCGTGGTGTCTCTCTAAACAGAAATGATAGAAAGAAATTACTTAAAGTACGAGGGCATTTAGGAGGGCTCAGGATAGGACTTTATTTCCCTACAAGGATTAGACAGATATGTGAGCATCCTTTGGTGACTACAATTATTTGAACAAGTGTGGTTTGCATTGATCCCCCCCGCCACTTTCCTCCCCTCTGTCTCCACGTTGTCCTTTACCCAAGATCAAAATCCTCTTGCTGAAGGAATTCTGTGGTCTTTAGCATATAAGAAATTCATTAATCAATACAGAATATGTAATCCAATATATAATTAAAGATAGAATGCCATTACTAAGTAGCAGTTCTATTCAACTATACAATAATCTATTTTTGAAAGCATCTCTACCCTGCATGCACGTAGCAAGGATCAGTGCCTTAAGGCAGTAAAGTATTGAGCTATATTCTCTGAAATGTCTAGTGTTTTGCTGGCAATTTCAAACTCCTCTGTTCTTCAACATTCAGTCACTAAACTATGCTGCTTAAATTATTAAACCCTTTTAATTTAAATTTTCATAAGCTACCAGAGGAAAAATGCACATCCTTAAAGTCACAGGTCTGCCTTCTTACAAGGAAAACTACAGTATTAGTATTGCCTTTATGCAGTATTAACCTCCCTTAAGGGAAAAAAAAAAAAAAAATCATTAAGGAGTAAAATGTGGAGGGCAGATGGTTAAAAAAAAAATCCTTTTGATACTATCTTGTTTTAGGACCACCCAAAACTGGAACACAAGTGGGGCAAACTACCTACTGTCCTAATCCCTAAGAGACAGAAATATCAGACAAGAATAACAAATCCCCAAATGGGAAATCTGTTCAGATAAAATTATTAATAAAATCAGCTCCAAGCTTTTTATGTTGGCCCCCAAATAATCCATTATTTTGGAACAAGTTTTAATACGTTTTAACTGTAATATCTTTTTACTGAAAAAAATTGCAATCGCATATGACTTGTTTCCCTGCAATGCTTTAATTTCACCAACAATACTGCACTTCTGTTGCAGACAGTGCTGCAGGTGCTGGGACAATGGAGTTAATGCTCTATTTAATTTTGTTACATATAGTGTGAAATACTTAAACATTCATCTATTTCCTCTGTGAAAAGAGAGATGATTTATCCCAGGGGAAGGATCTATTAAATAAAAAATTACAAAATTAGACCACATATAACTTTTACATCAAAAGACTTCAATGTTTTAAATGTGAGCTGGTAAGTAGCATCATTCTTCACTAAATACTGGCACAAAATGTTGATACATTTCAGATTTTGAAGCCAGTAGAACATCTTACAACAGAAGGAACTGAGAATATGAAGTGCCAGGTGCAGACCTCTATAATAAAGTGGCAGTTTGATACATAATTTATAAAGTTTATACGTTTATATATAATTATGGGGTATGTGGGGATCAAAGAACTTACTTGAAACCAGAAAGAGCTACATTACCCCATTAGTCTGAGAAAAGATCCCTTATTGTCAACAAGTCAGACTGCCCCCTTCAAAGTCCTTCATTCTTCTGTGAAAACTGGGCCAGCTGAGCTTCATGCTCAGGTATTATGGAGAAGAGAATATGATTGTACTCAAAGGACTTGTGGAAAGAACAGTCTGAAGAAAAAGGACTAAAACTGGAGGATTCACCAAAAATTCAGGAAAGCTCCCTGGAAAAAAATAATGCATCATTTTATGGAAATCACCAGGCTTTCTAATCTGGAAATGTGATCTAAAAAATGTTCAAATGTCTATCATTTTAAGGGTGCCTTAATTGTCACCAGGTATTTTATAGATTTTAAACTTGAGGTACGTCAGCTTAAAAGCATTGTTGGTTCTAGCTTTGTCAATCAAATCTTTTTGGACATCATAATTCTGTGACAGTTTAAATATAGCCAAATTTTCAAATATTTTTATCACTTCATTTCATCTGAACAATATTGCAGTTACCAACCCATGTTTACAGAAGGTTGTTTCATCTAGAAATTTCCCCCTACAAATACAGTTATCAGATTATTTTAATTGTCACTGTATAAATCTGGCAAAAATTTTAGAATAGATTGACTAAAAATCCTGGATTTTTCCTGATGTTATCAGTTCATCTGAATGTGATGAAGAGGTCTAAATTCCTCACCAAGAGTCCTGTAACCAAAATCAGGTTTGTAAATATGAAACATCTAATAGCTTGAAGTATACATTAATTTCAATATGCATAGGTCAAGAACATACTGAATCTGTGGAAGTTTTTGTAATGGTTAAACTGTAGCTAGATTATCTAATTTATTCACCAAGGCCTGACCTTAAATAGAAAGAAGCCTACAAAGGAAACAGGAGTAAGTTCCTCTGACTTTCACTAGTAGTAGGATACAAGATCCCACTCCATCTGCTGAAAATCTTCCCAGCATCTCAGTTGGATTTATTCTCTTTATCTACATAAATAGCTAGGGGAGAGAGAGGAATGATGAAGGATGCATTTTGGAGGTGAAAAAAACAAACAAACAAAAACAGGGAAAAAAATCAAAATTCGTTATGATACTAACAGCTTTGCTGTTGCTTTTACTTTATGGGAATGGTAGATACTGCAGCATGACCAGCTGGTTTATATACAGCACAGATGACTTGCTCAGACAGCATTTATGCAAGTTTCACCCCTTTTGGTGCAGATGAGAACAAACATTCCTTCAGAGCCCTCCTGTATCAGCTGCACTCAAAAATCTCAGCATGTTAGCTTAAGGTTGGGTTAAAAACCATTAGCTAGGACTTAAAACCATTTCTGGAATATACGTACACACTGCAAGCAATATGCATGTTTCCAGGCCCTGGTAATTCCTCCTTATGAAATGGCCTGTGGGTGCCTTCTGTCCACTGCCTGCCCCCAGAGACATCCTGGAACTTTGCTTCTTCTCTGCCTTATTCCAGCTTCTCTGATATCTCCTGTTTGATTTTTTTTTTCTTTCTTTTCCTTATGTATTACCATCACAGTGAGGGATTTTACCAGCAGTGACTAATACAAGATTTAAACTTTAGCAGATACCACCTACTGCTGAACTATAAAAAGCAAAGGTGTATAGAACAGTAAGTATTCTCTGGCAAAGTTGCAAGCAAATACACAGTCTATACAATAAAGTTCAGTTATTTTCCACAAGAGGGAAGAAAAAAAAAAAAAAAAGAAAAAAAAAAGGCTTAAAAGTGAAATCTACATCATACATACAATAGTATTGCATTTGATTTTCTAAGGGAACAGCTAACATTTTCAGAAGTATCCGCATCAACCAGCAAACTTCCTAAGTGCCTTTATTCAAAGTATTTTTGAGAGAAATTTATCTGATGTTTTGCCTTTCTAAATATGGCACACGTCATAATAAAGAAGCCAAGGGGTTTCCTCCCCCCAGGAGTCATTGTGCTTGGATTTACACAATAAAAATCACTAGCTGTTTTGGTAAGGTTCTTTTGAAACGTACCCCATATGAGAGGATCAAGGACATCCTATTTTTTCATCTCACACTATACGCTCTCTAATCATTCCAGTGAATTAAAAAAAAGGCACTTTTACTAACAACCATTTCAAACTTCAGTCTTCTCTTTTATTTCCTAAAGTTCCCCGTCAGGGGACAGTGAAAACTCTGAGGAACAGGACCTCTATTAGGCAGGAGTTAAGCCTATGCTTGTATCTTACTGATTCAACTAGATTTTAACACTGGTTTAATTAAGTATCAAATCCTTTCTGTCAATGGATGGAATCGCAGAGGACCACATAGCAGTAACATTATGGTCTCCTGACTGACAGCCCTGTTCATACAGCAACTTCTTGTCTCAGATAAGCATCACCACAACAGAATTTGTGAAGTAATGTTATTTCCCATGCTGTGATAGTTTTATGATGCTCTCATCCGTTGGCCCCTATAGTTATGAAGCCTTTTCTAGTAACCAATCATAGAGGAAGCATCAGCTTCCTAATTGAGCAGAATGAAACTGATGTAGACTTGGTCTTCATTTTGATTTCTTTTCAGTTGAGATGATGTGGAAAAAAAAGTGCTAAGTATTAATTTGTTCTCCAAAATCCTATACTACAAGTCACAAAAACATCTGCTTGTATCGCCTAAGCCTTTGAATCATGGCTTGAGAAGTGCAGGTAGACAATCATTGCTCCAGGTTACCCACGTTTCTCCAAAATACACCCATGATTTGTCAGAGGAAAGAACTAAACAACACTAAACAAATTCAGATGTTTATTTGCTCTCTTTAAATAACTTTTCAACATTTAAAATCAGAAACTGACATTCATGAAAAAGATGTGTTTAACACAAGACTTAGTACTAGTCTTAAAACTAAAGAGTTTTTACTGCTCTCTGGAGTAGGGTTTCTTTTATTAGTATTTCTTCCCACTTTAATTGAATTAAACGACAACAGAAAAAAAAAAAAAAAAAAGTAACCAAAATTACGAAGACCACCAGCACTGCGAAAAAAAGAAAATGTCTCCCAGGGTTTTCAGTTCTCTCTCCTCACTGTTCTGGACTCCAGATGTGGAAAGCCCAGTGGAGTCAAAAACATTTTTGGAGGGAGGAGAGAAAGTTTTGATGCTACTGCTATAGCCTTATTTTATCCAAACCAGACAATTACCTTCATGAAGATTAAAAAAACAAAACCAACAACAAAAATTAATCCCCATCTTTTATACATTATTACACACCATTTTTTAAAGTGTGCCTGCTAAAGGAAAATAAATATTCTGCATCTTCTCAGCACTTACAAGCAAAGGCGGCCTTGCAAAAGACCTTCTTTTATGTGAGAGTAGAACATGGAGCGTATTCATCTTCTCTGAAGTCCTGCTTGTCAGGTGTGTAAGTAGATATTTTTTTTTAAATATAAATATTTTCCTGCTCACGTATTGAGCAAGCACGTATTGATTTGCTGCAGTGATACCAGGTCACAGGCTGCGGAGGAACATTCCCATATCCTGTGCAGTTCCTTTGCAGCTACACCTGGAAGACGGCGTTCAGCTAAGTGATGACAAGGGTGGTCAATGAGGTGATGATAAAAGTCTATAAATAGCTTAAGAGGGTGAACTCCAAAGAGGAAGAAGCACTGTGTTAAGGTGGTCTGAACAAGCCTGACTGGTAGAGAAAAAAAAGATGTCCCGACACCCAGAGGTAGGCATAAGCTGCTGAATAATAGCTTGTACGTAGCACAAGCACTCGCAACGTGGCTTGTCAGTGCTTGGCCTTGCGTACACCCGAGGCGTATAACGAATTAACTATTGCAGAAGAATTATTCTGGTAAATTTCCAAGACTAGTTAAGCCCTTCAGCAGCTAAATTAGGGCCCTAAATTCAACAGTCCAGCAACAGGGGCCACGCATTCAGGGTATTTAGAACGATACCAGTCAAAACCCTGGAAACAAACCTGCCCAGAAAAGATGGGCACAACTCCTGACAAATCTGTCATACCTCTGCTTTCTGTGGCTCTAGGAGAATATGCATGTAGGATTTCAGAAAGGTCTTTTTAATAAGGGTTAATTGGAGAAGTATGTCACACATGACTGAGTACCGTTTCAAATTACTGCTCACGCCGGCATAACTAAATCAGGCAAAGACAGAACACCAAAATAGGGAATAGTCAATCTTCCTCCCTCCTATTTAATATTAATACTTCAGTTATTCTAAAAACAACCAAATATCATCAATTACAGATGTTTATCAAATTTGTTGCTCCTTACAAAATATGACGACTCCATCATAATATTCCCAAGAGATTTAATTACTTTGTAAAAATTATTTTCAATTGCCACTCAAATTATTAATCTACGTTTTGGAACTGCTGGATTTATTTGTCTGGCTTGTATGATGCAAAAGCTCAAGTAAGATGATCCTAATATAGCCCTTTCTAGGCTTAAAAATCTAGAAAATAGAAAATAACTACTCCGTGGCCAGCCAAAGTAAACAGAGTTATTCCCATAAAATCATTGCACAGTCTGTCTCACTCTAAAGTGAAGTCCCTGTGCCTGAACCTGAAGAAAGTCACTTCAGTTTCTCTGTGCTTCCCAAGTTAACTGCAAGCATTTCCTGACACACCGAATGCAGGCAGAAAAAGGAAAAACGTCGACTTGAGAAAAGCACAGCTTCCAATCCCCACCCACCAGCTTCAGTCAAAGGGATGACTTCAGTCCCTTTCTTAACTAATCCTGTCACTGTAAAATCCTACAGTCATTCTTCCACACATAAAGGGAAAACGGACTCACTAGGAGGACCTAGACTCTTTCAGCTTGAACTGTTAACCAATGGTGGAAATGCAAGAATGCTGAAGTTGTGCCTTCAGAGCCAATAGAGTGGATTTGTGTGTCCCACATGACTGTGTTTCCCCTGTCTTTCACATGGGCAGTATTTAGTTCAATTCAGAACTGCAGATAGTATAGCGTGCAGAGCAGCAATGGGATGTCTGAGCACAAGTGGCTGACTTCCAGGCGACTTCAAGAAGTGCATTTGTACATTTCTCCCGAATTAAATTGGAATTCTGCACCCGTGACATCCTCCTACCCTCCTGGTCTCTGCGGAAGGAGACAGCGACCTGCGCAGCACAACAAAACTGTGAGTACAGGTCTATTTATTTTTATTTTCAGTCTGAAAAGCAAATCGCTTAAAATCGTCAAAATGCTATGTGCACCAAATAGAGGGTTACTTTTTTGTATGAGATGAACAAGTATCAAAAGTGCTATTCAAATTCAGAAATATTTCTTGCATGCTTTAAAAAAAAAAAAAAAAAAAAAAAAAAAAAAGAGTTCTCCTCCAGGGCAGTGCCTGCATGCACGCTGCATGCCACACTGCTTCCTGACATAGCCAGCATGCTGCTTTGTTCATAAAGAAAAACAAAGACAAAAAGCCCTACACATGTACGTTGTTCACTTTTATTTGTACCGTGTGTCTAATCAGGCCTGATCTGTCCCCAAGGGGAAAAAATAAAGGCAAACTTTAACTCTGCCAGCAAGGGCAGCCCAGACTTTGCATTCATCTGACAGTTATTATAATTAGCTATGAAAGACAGCGAAGACACTTTGGGGCAAATAGCTCTAACATTTGGAACAATGAAGTCGAGCAAGGTTCCCATCCCACCCCTTCCACGGGGGGAGGGGGAGAGCGAGCGGCCGGGGGAGCGCGAGGAGAGGGTTATGGCTGTACTGAGAAAACACCACCGGCGCAAGATCTGGACTCGCTCAGCCCGAGGAGAGGCTTTTTGATAAGCAACTTTAACTGCCTCTCGACTGCGACTTGCATTCGCTCGCCTGCCCGGTGGGGTGGGGAAGGGTGTGGGGCTCGCCACGGCACAACGTCAGAAGGTCGGGGTGGAGGGGGCACTGGGGACGAAGGGGGCAGAAAGAAGAGAATATTTCTAAGCAAGAG